>NC_133159.1:19557500-19870625 GCF_040802235.1 Manis javanica | reverse complement strand
CTTTTGACTGCCTGTGAGTGATTCATATCCTCAGTGATCTGCTAACTGAACATTAATCAATGTAGTAAATGCTTCACCATTGCATACACTATGCTATCTGACATACTCTCTCCCTCACCTTTACATACATGTGCATGCATACACACACTCTTCTGACATCCTGTTCTGTTGTGTAATACCAAAATTTTAGAAATATTTAACAGGAACAACAGGAGAAGCATTTTGTAAACAACTAAAAAAGATGGAGACATAAGGAACATTTGTTTTCCATTTTATTTCAGGTTTTTACTTCTTTGTTTTCAACCCCAGAACAAATACACATGCACACACTTTTTCTTTTTTTTTTTTTAAGGAATCACAGATAGATGCTGGCCAGGATTAGGGTTATACCAAACACATTACACTGCCATTTTCCAAGCTAAATGGCACAGAACAAAAACATGGAGAAGGAATTTATAGGAATGGAGTACTACAAAGACAGATGCAAATTTTGTTCGAGGTGTTCTTCTTGGAGGTGAGTGACTTTGGGGGATGAGAAATGGGGAAACAAGAATTAAAGGAGGATGACTTACCTAAGAGTCAAGGCAAAGAGTTTACAATTTGAGAGCTACTTAAACATTTGAGACAAATGCCCAGACTTTCATTCTAAGTCAGATTTCCAAATTGGATATCCATTTACAAACTGTAATGATTGAGATTTCAAATAGACTCATAAATCGAACCACATGGACTGTGTGTGCTCAGAAACATCAGATCAGTGGTTCTCCATGAGCCAAATGACTCTCTATTTACTGTGTCATTTTAGAAATTACTCTAGGATTTTCCACTTTTTGATCTTGGACATCAGTCTTTTCATTCCATTTGCTATAAAATGAGAGTTCTCTGACAATTACCCTGCTGTGATATACAACATTGTATGTACACTTTCTTTGTACCTCCCATAAAGTACATCATAGGCTGATGTCCACCTAAGAGGAAAGACTTATCTCCAAAATAATATAAGACTTTTTCATTCAAAATTTGTAAGCTCCTAGCACTCAGGTCAAGATTCCTCACTTTCCAAGAAAGTTGATGAATAAAGATAAAAGAGAAACAAGGAAAATTTTAAGACATGGCAATTCCCATCCTATGGGACCTTAAAGAGATTTTGGTGAGTTCAATGAAAATAATGGCTGTTAGTGCTTTGAGATCATTGGCTGACTTATCAAAGGTAGTATTATTAATATTACTAATGCTCTTACACTCAGGTTGTATTTTAGTGATTCTTCCCCCCTAGAGAGAAGAGAATTAAAATAACTTCTCTCCTGCTCCCTCCTCTCCTCTCTCTTCTCTTTCCTTTTGTCTCATTGTCACATAGGCTCTCACACTGAGTAGTTGTATTTGGATTAAATGGCACAAGAATGTCCATAAGATACAACTTATGCCACACTGGCTGCCCTTAAAGCTCAGCCTCCTGTACGTAACAGTGCTCACACCAGGGATTCTTACGCAGATCAGAAGCCAGGACTCCTAAGGCAGCTACATGGCATGATGAGATATTTGTTCTACCTATTTGGCTGACTCTGGGTTTAGAACGGGTCTTTGGTCTTTGTAACAAGAAAAACAACTGTCTACCAAAATGAATGGCTGAGAGGCACCAAAATCAAATAATGTCCTTAATTGGACAGACGAGAAAGGAAGGAACAAGCCCAACTTAGAGTACACTTAATTGCAACTGTCCAAGAGAACACTGGTGCTAGATGAGGAAACAGAACACAGGCTTCCAACCTTTTGATCCTTGCTATTGAAGACAAGAATCTGATCTTCAGATCAGTGTGTGGGGGGTTTCAAAATTAGTGACCTGGGAAGTCCCCAACCAGCAGCTAGCACTTCCCCACTCCATGATCTTGATTCTCCCTTTCAGGGACTGGTGCCTCCAATTCAGCCTTTTGAGTACCTCACACAGCAGTGACACAAAGCAGAACAGTTAATGGAAGAAATCCTATATATTCAAAGCTGCATTGAACAGGTATAACCTCTTGTTTTCCAATCTGTATATTGTTCAACAGAATTCTTTATGAAAGAGGTTTTTTAAGAATGGCATCTCCAAAACTGTTTTTTTATTACAGTATTTATAAAAGTTGGAGTGATGTTTACCCTAAACTCTAAACATTTACCAGTTGATATCATTAGGGTCTTCTATAATTTAAAAAACAAATGGTGAAGATAGCAAATTCTTAAGTCTCCATACTGCTTAGGCCTTCATATAGGTAATGCTGAGTACACAGTGATAGAAAGGTGTTGGCAAGAGGTTAAATTTATAAAAGTGTAGAATGTAAAAAGAATGATTAAACAAAAAGGAAGAAACAAAAATTTCACTAATGCTGCATGCCAGGAACTTGTCTTTGCAATTTGTATTTGCCACATTTTCTTCCAGAAACCAGGAAAACCAAGGAGATAGCATTGGCCTAAAAGTTGAAAGAATATAAAAACAAAAGGACAGCAACATATTGGACAGCATCTTGCATCTCTAAGTCAGAGAATAGCTCAAGTATTATATGGGGGAACAAGGCATCCCCTAGGGCTGCATTCCATGGACTTCCCAGCTCAAAGCGCCTCAAGAAGGAAGCCGCTGCAGCTGCCCTCACCTCAGCCTCAGCGTGCGCCTGTGACGTCACGTCATCTGCAGCAGGAATCCCTCTTCCATGGGGTGCTTCTGAAGAGTAGCTCTGTCCCAAGACAGGGTTTTCCAAATCGCCTCCTCTGTAGGCTTCCTGAAAGGCAGGTATTAGAACTTGGTCACTGTCCCTGTAAAGGAAAAGGAAAACAACAGAGATCCTAAAATGAAATTAAGTATCTCAGTTTGAAATTTTTTCAACAAAAATAAGAATCATTGTTGAATTATTTCCACTTCACACTTAAGAATCAAGGAGACCAAAATTCCTTCTTGAATATTCTGAACTTTTATTTTGAATACCTTAATATCAGAACCAGTCTCCCCCAAAAAGCAAACATACATCTATGCATTATTCCAAATGAATTCAAATGGATGAAGAAAAATAATCTTAGAGAAGTATCTCCTGCACAACCAAAGTTTCAAGATTTAGGAGATTTTAAAAACATATGGAGCAATAGAGACATGAAAAGGAAAGTAGGGTGGATCCTCACGAGTAGCTATTATGTGTAGTCTCTAGTACTTGAAAAAATGTACTGAGATAGTATTATTATCTCCTTCTGTAAATGAAGAAACTGAAGCTCAGGTAGATTAAGTACTCCAAGGCCATGACACTGGAAAATGATAGAGCTGGGAATCAAACCCAGCTTTCTTACAAATTCCAAATTCTGAGCTTTTCAATAAAAATGGATAATAAATCGCATAATATAAGTAATGTACTTTTTCAAGGTGCCAGTATTAACTGTTATTAGAAGCATTTTATACATATGTGTGTCTATGTGTGTGTGAGAGGAGGTATATACATATATAAGTATATATATACATACACTAGCAACTCTGAGGTCAGAATAAAAATATTTAATTGGTATCTTAACTTCAGTACAGAGATAACATAATACTGATCCCAACTGAACAATAAATACGATTTCCTTTGGTCACTTAGAGCCTCTCTATTCAACATGTGATTTCAGGACTAGCAGCTTCAGGATCACATAGGAGCTTCTTGGAAATGCATAATCTCAGGCCCCAGTTCAGACCTTCTGAAATGGACCTGCATTTTGATGAGATCCCTCAGTGATTTGTATGCATATTTAAGTTGCAGAGGCACAGTCTTAGATCTGGGTAATTCCAGGAAAACGGATGCCTCTCACCTCTACTGAAGCCCTCATATTCACAGGACCAGAGGAAGAGGACAGTTAAGAATGCACTCACCTTATAATCTTTCCTCTGGTTTTTAACCGAATTTTCATCAGTCATTCTTTTTTGCCTTTAATAACAGCCTTATTGAGATATAATTACACTTCACCCATTAAAATGAACAATAGCTTGTTCAGGGTTGTGCAACCATCACCAAGATCAGTTGTAGAACATTTCATCACCCCACAAAGAAATCCCTCACACCCTTGTCGTTATCCCATTCTCCCCAGCCTCAAGCCCTAGGCACTAATCTCCTTTCTGTCTCTACAGACTTGCCTATTCTGGACATTTCACATGTAGTTGACCCTTGAGGAACATGGATTTGAACTGTGTGGATCCACTTATAGGCAGATTTTTTCAATAAATATACTGGAAATATTTTTGGAAGTTCATGACAATTAAAAAAAAACATTTTCTCTAGCTTATTTTATTTTAAGAATACAGTATGTAATACATATAACATACAAAATATATGTTAATTGACTATGTTATCGGTAAGGCTTTCTGTCAATAAGACTATTAGTAGTTAAGTTTTGGGGGAGTCAAAAGTTTGACACAGATTTTGGACTGTGCAAGGATTCAGCGCCCCTACTCTCTGTGTTATTAAAGGGTCAACTGTAAATGGAATTATACAGTCTTTTGTGGTTGGCATCTTTCAATCACTTACCTTGTTTTCAAGATTCATCCATGTTGTTCCTCAATCTGTCTTAATCCTTCCTCATAAGAAGCAGTTATTCCTTCAACAGATGTGTGGGTGCCAGGCAATGTGACCCCATCACCCACTCCTCCCAGTGGAGCTCCTAAGTGTCACTGCCCCCATAGGAGAAAACTTTCTCCTTCCAGTACTAACTACCCTAATAAGGAGGTCTGTAATAGAGTTGCCTTTTGCCATCTTCTCCCTGGGATTTAGCAGCTCAAGTACAGCTGGCCCTTGGCCAAGTTTCTCTCCACAACACCTGCACACACCACCAGTGCTGCCACCTTATGCCCATTTCTTGAAGTAGTGGACACTGGGTCAGGCACTAGTCTTCCTCCCTGAGAACCCTGCTCTTTGCTGTTTCCACAGCAATCAAGGTTGTGACTCATGACAGAGTGTGACCAGGAGAGGTCGAGGGTGTGCTGTGTGGAAATGCATGCCTGGCACCTTCAAACAACCAAAAGGCTGAGAAAGAAGCAAGTGCGAGGGCGCTTGGAGCTAAGGGGAGCATGATTTTGCAATCTCTCTTCCTGATTCCCTCGGCTGTTTCTTCAGCTACCATTTCTCTTCCTCTCCTCAGTTCACTTTCATTTCCCTATGTTGCTCGTCACAGAATAGGGAACCTAAACATCTCTCCCTGTTCATTTCTACCTGGATTGTTTTCTCCTTGCCACTTCCAGCAGCACACGAGTTGTATACTTAGAAATTTGGGTATGCTAAGTTACTTCTATAAAAAAGAGAGTCAGTCGAAACATTCTGCCCTACTGAACAGCAAAACAAGGGAAAGGTTTGCTGTTCCCCCAAATCAAGATAGACTTCTTTAATAAGTGAAGTTATTCAAAGCCACTTTTTTTTGTTGTTATGAAACATAAATGATCAGTCCCAAAGAAAAACTAGCAAAACAACAAAAACACTTTCCCTAGATGTTCATGGCTGGATTTGGGACCTTGTCTGAATTCATCTTGGGGCATGCAGTTCCATTACAGATGGTTGTATACTACCCTGTACTCCCTGAGTAGCCCATATATCCCCAAGTCATACCCTTATTCCTGGGAAAGGCTTTCTAAATTAAGGTTCTAGGTACCTCAAGCTCTCACTGCCACTCTATCATATTCATTCAAGAAATGTTTGGATACTTCTACATGCCAGCCCTGCACTGTACAGGCAATGTTTCAGCTTTCTTGGGGCTTTGCTCCAGGGTAGGAGGTGGGAGAGGATAAATAAGGCAGACTGAAGCCCTAATAGGTCTGTCAGGTGCTTGGTTGATTCTCACAGTGTGTGTTGATGAGACCTGCTCTCCCTGAGTGAAGCAAACGAGAAAGACCTTGCTGTCTTGGACAGCAAAGAAGAAAAGTAGATGGACTCATGTGGTCCTGGCTGGTAGCCTTGCAGAACCTTCTGCCTTTAACTTACTTTGGCCTTTGCATAACTCCCTGAGAGCCACAGAGGTATCCCAAAGATGAGAACCAGAACATTAATGGACTTCATGACATTAATGAATTCTTAGACAATAACTTATCTACATTAGGCATTGCTAAAAAAATCACTCATACACACATGCATACACACACACACACACATATATAGTCTTTGTTAACTTATATAGTTTCATATTATTTAGCAGTATAAGTAATTTACAATGTGGGTTTATTTGTATGATCATCCTTTAATCTTTGGAAACTCAGAGCAAGTTGTCACATACTTTTCCTATTTTCTACTCCTGTTGTCTTTCGCAGGGCTGGACATAGCAATGGGAGCTTGTTAAACTTTAACTATTAGTCAGCTTGAGAAGGAATGCATTATTTATTCTCTCCTGCTTGGGGGTCAAAAACAACCAACCAGATATAAAGACACATTTAGAAGACCTATCAACAGAAATAGGTGTGTATTTACTATTTGCTATTACAATTTAGAAGAGCTTTCATTTATCTAACACCTTTGAAGAATGAGAAAAGCCTGAATTAGTGTTCTAAAAAATTGAAACTAATCCCTTTAAGTTCAAAATGTTTTAAAATCTGCCTTTAATGAAATATTATTTTAAATAAAAAGATTCCTGCCTTCTTAAAACATATAGCAATATAATTTAATCTTTTTATTTTCTTGGTCATTATTAACATTCAGAGCTAGAATGTAAAGTAACGCATCTTTAGGAAATATTAAAATATATAAGGCTCTTAGCTATATCCAGATAATCCAAGGCTAGTGTGTTTTTGTGTTCTTTTATGTGCTTTTAATAATTTTCTTTGTTTTTTTCCTCCCTCCTTTGCTAAGCTATTAGATAATACCTCTTGCTACTTCCTGGGTACCTGGCTTTGGCAGTCCTCTTCCTAATCTGTGTCCAGGGAAAACAGATAACCAAGTTTATTAGCATTACATGTAAAATAAGAGCAAATAGGTCTTGAATCTGAGAGTCTTTCCTATAAATGAACAGTATTGGCTTTTCAAAGGCAGTTAAATGTTCCTTTTCACTTGCTCTTGTATTCTCAGTTCCCTTGCGGAGGGCCTAGATTGTTAGATAAATTACCTTCTGTAAAAAACTGAGGTGCTGTCATAGCAGTTTTCTACTAACACAGTTCAGCCAGATATTTTTTTTTCTATCACTTTGTTTCTAAACTGTTCTTTTTAGTTCCTCCTGATTCCTGATTTCAAACCATTAGTCATTTCAATATGGGTATAAATAAAACCTAAATAACTTAGAAACCTGGTGAGATTTAAAGGTCTTCTTACAGATTACAGGAAGCCTTCTAAATACAACTTTTTTTTTTCTGAAAGGAAAAAGGCCCAAGTGTACTTTTAAGCTAAAACTAACACCCTCAATTTTTAAAATGTAACAGCTACTATTTAAATGGAGTTTCCACTATATGCCATGTGTATATATTTTCTGCCTTATATTTAGAACAATGCTTAAAGTACATAACAACCCAACTTTACATTTGTGGAAAACTGAAGCTAATAGACATTAAGTGATTTAACCAGTGTCACAGGAGTATTAAGTGTAACAACTGAAATTCAAATTCAAACCTGAATCAAAAGCCTGCATTCCTTTTTTCCTTTTTAAAATATAGAAAACAGAAGTTTATCTCTCAAATGACAGTCTGGAAGCTCCTGGGCAGCAGGCAGCTCTGCTCCACTTGGCCAATCGGGGACTTGGATTCCTTTCATATTGTTGCTTTGCCCTTCTCAGGGACTTCACCTCAATTGTATAATCAGTCAGCATATCTGGCCCAGCTTGCTCTGGAGCAGCAGCAGCCAGACAGGAGTGGGTCAGAGACACTTTGAGTGCCTTTGTTTTGAGGGAAACGAGGAACAGGGGATCAGGGTGCCTTGGATGAATGAGGAGGGTTAAGGACCAGGTGTGCCCATCTCCCCGCCTCTCCCCACCTCCTTCCCTTTAGTACCCAGACCTGGAAAGCTACTCTCAAAGTCTGCATCCTTTCTATTAAGTCAAGTTGCTTTCCTTGTACTATTGCTGAGAGGTAATAAGAGCAGATTCAGCATATATTCTGGTAATTGTGGCCAACTTGACCATGGACCTACTGGAAATAAATGTAACCAACCAGCTGCTTCTGTAATCATCAATTATTTTTAGAAGATAAAGTAGAAGTGGTTCTTTTCAGCTGCTAGACTCTCCCTCTGATGGAGGGGTTCTGAGTGACTTGAGCTAGTCCTGCTGAGGCCAAAGGCCAAATGTTTTAAAGGCCAGGGTTGGGTCCCATAAGAGTGGATCTAAAATCACCTGATCAAAGCTAAATGACCAAATGTTAGGTCATTGGGATATGAATACCTCCATCCAGAGTGCAAAGGCAAATATTGCTTTAATAGAATATAGAGTTGAGACTTTGGTGGAAACTAAAGGAATAGTTCAATAAGAAGAAATCTTGGGCAAGTTCCCAAAACACCTGTGACTGGAAGAAATGTAGAGGTTTCATACTAACTTAAAGGGGACAGGGTCTTCTGTGATGATATATGAGATGCCTTGAATCATAGGAGACATCCAAAAATTCTAAAATTCTATCAATCAGTGGCATAGTCCCCTAATGAATGACAATGAGAACTGTGTTTTTCTGAGGTCTTTTTTAATATTTATAGCAGCTTTTTGAAGTCTTTAATACTTAGTTTTTCTTCCCCTTTCCCCTTTAATTGTGACAAACACCAATTCTTGTTTCCATCAACTAATTCATATTTTTCTTCCATTTTCTGCTTCTGCTTTAGGTTAGTTTTATGTCACAATTATATATATACATATATATATATGCATATCTCTAGAACTATTATATTAGAGTTTCTGCCCAACCTCCTTCTACCCAGTGAGCTATACTATTTCATGATTCTCTGTTAACAACACCCTTGGGTTTGTCTGTTTGTTTTATGAACTTTTATTCCCTCAGATTTTCACACTTTCAGTGTCTGTTACTTGGCCTTCCATGCACCTATCACTCTTTCACCTAGAGGATATGAAGCATCTTATATTGATTGATATGCTAGGGTCAAAATTCTAGGAGTTCTTCCTTTTTTAGACTCTCCACCCATCAAAGTTGGTGCCAAAACTCACTTGTGACCAAAACTCAGCTCAACTAAGAGCTAATAAGGTCAATAATTCACCATTCAAAGCTTTGCTTTGGACCTTTGTGACAGCAGGGGGAAGAGGGGATTTGCGCTGTGAGCTGTGGCGCCATCTTGGTGGTGTGTCTTAGGCTTTCCTATTAGTGCCTTGTTCCTTCAGTTCCCATAGTTGTAAGTTGAAATGATTGAGGGTTAATCTTACTCCAATAAAGACTCCTCTCCAATATAACATGACATATCCCTTCATACCTTGTCTCAGGCTGCTCCCTTCAGCAGAAGTACTCCTATGTCTCATTTCAACTATCATCTTTTTGGAAATCAGTGTCTAATTCCTCTAACCTGGGCTTGGCAAACATTTTCTGTGAAGAACCAGATGGTATATCTCTTATGCTTTAGAGGTCAAGAGCAATGAGAGTGCTACATAAGGTCTCTGTCCCAATGATCAACTCCACTGTTGTAGTGCAACAGTAACCATAGACAATGGACAAATGGGGGTGGCTGTACTGCAACAAAACTTGATTTACAAGAATAGGCAGTGGGCTAGATTTGGCCACGATCTATGGTTTGTTTACCCCTATTTGGATATCTCTTCTCAAATTTAACTGTTTATGCCTCCATTATCACTTTTGTATTTACCTAAACATGAGCACCTTGAGGGTAAGTATTCTGTCTTTACATCTCTGAATTGAGCAAAACTGAGCTCCTAATGATTATAGATACTCTATAAACATTTCTAGAAGTGGAGAAGAAGGGTGGGAAGAGGTGGGCTTCCTAATTAAGCAGGAAACAGGATCATGTAAATCCTCTACTGATCTGCAGTTGAATATGACCTTCCCCTAGTAACACAAACAGGTGCTATTTATAAAAAGGCTGCATTGAGCTCTTCTGAAAAGTTTCATTTCAGCAAGCTTGCATTTGGAAATTTATATATGTGGTAGTTGGCCTCTAAGATGGCCCTCAATGATCCCTACCTCTTGGTATTCATGCCTCTTTCCATGCTGAATAAGGATGACCTGTGTAACCAATAGAAAATTGTGGAAATAAAGATATATGATTTCTGAGGCAAGTCATAAAAGACATGTAGCTTCTGCCTCTTTCCCTCTTGGATCACTCTCTCTGGAGGATACTAGCTTCTGTAGCTTGAAGACAAGCAACCCTATGGAGTGGTCCATGGGGCAAAGAACTGAGGCTTCCTGCCTATAGCCGCCTAAGTGAGCCATCCTGATATTGGATTGTCCTTGCTCTTTTAAGCCGCAGATGACTGCAGTCCCTACTGACATTTTGACTATAAACTCATGAGAGACTCTCAGCCACACTACTTAGACACTCTTGACCCATAGAAACTATATGAAATAATAAATGTTTATTATTATCTTAAGCTGCTAATTTTGGAAATTGTTATATAGCAATAGGAACATACAATATGCTAATTGGCTTTTATTCTATCTAAATTCCCTGTAGTTTTTTGGAACACCATGTTCTTCTCTTCTTAGCACTTAAAATACCTCATTATATATGTGTAATGCCTTGGGGCATTGGGGCAGAGACCACATCTAATTTTTCATTGAGAACAACTCCTAGAATTCAGAAGACATTCAAATATTTTCAGTAAATATCTAGTAACAAACAAAATAAAGAATCCTAAGTCCAAGAGTGATTTGAGCCCCAAATTTTGTATCCCAGAACATGTTATAATGGTGTCTTTCCCAAAATTATCCCTCATAAAACACTTATGTGCCTCTATTGTTTCATTATTACACCAAGTAATAGTTGGCAGTCTCTGAGCTCCATAAGGGCAAGGACCTTACCTTACCACCTTTGTATTTCCAGTACTTTCAAGTGTGCACAACAATGGTATTAAAATAAATGCTTAATGAGTGATAAGATAAATGATTTGTGGAATGACTAAAGACGGACTTCCCATGATACTATTCAAAACTTGAAGTTATGCCATATCGCTCAATAACGCAGTTTGTTGCTTTATAGTGATATCATCAGTTATGTTGAATTAAAAATAAAGCCCTCTACCAATGCCTCTTGACCAAACCAAATTTAAACAAAAAGTCCTATTCATACAATGTATCAGAGGAAAGACAGTAGCATCTTTTGGTCCAAATGCTGTTCCATTTCAGCAGGTAGAGAATACAGGAAATACAAATTCCATAAGACATGTGGATCCATGGGCAAATCAATCCCTGTTTATGCTGTACCAGAAAATCCAAGAATATTAAGTACAGATTCTACAAATAGAAGGGGTTCCTTGAGAGAGAATGGCATTCAAAATACTAGAAAGTCCAAGCAATAACAGAGGGTTTGGATGATTCATGGTACATGGAAATAGTAAAGCCTAGAACAAACTGCCTTGAGACTGTGTAGTATTTATAGTATAGCCATACATGGGTACAAATACCATTATTAATGGTGTCAATAAGTCAGCAGATCCTTCTTAAATTAATTTTTATGTTATTGTGAAAACTACAAGACAACTGATTAAAGTCATTCTCAAGGAAAAAAGTATGTATCAAGTATCAAGTTAGACTACAGACTACAATGTATCAAACATGATCCATCCTCCCCTATACCCAGGTCGGACAACCTGACGACCTATTTGCACGTCAGGACCTCTACGGACCTCCACCAGAGTTTCCTCTGGCTTTGCCCTGCCCAGGCTATTGTGAAAACTACAAGACAACTGATTAAAGTCATTCTCAAGGAAAAAAGTATGTATCAAGTATCAAGTTAGACTATAGACTACAATGTATCAAACATGATCCATCCTCCCCTATACCCAGGTCGGACAACCTGACGACCTATTTGCACGTCAGGACCTCTACGGACCTCCACCAGAGTTTCCTCTGGCTTTGCCCTGCCCAGGCTATTGTGAAAACTACAAGACAACTGATTAAAGTCATTCTCAATGAAAAAAGTATGTATCAAGTATCAAGTTAGACTACAATGTATCAAACATGATCCATCCTGACTTCAAACCAAAGCTGCCTATACAAAGTATATAATAAGTATTAATTAAAACAACCAAGAGTATCAGTTGATTAGGGAATGACCAAGACTTGAATCGGTTCATTCTCTCTTGCTACTTATGTTTCCTGTAAAGTATACTATAGTGGCTACTAGTATAACTTAACTCACATAAATGTATCCATATAGAGTTCCAGCATCAAAATAATGAGGTCATTTCTTTCACAGCAGTCTGTCTTTCTGACTATTGGTGATCTTGTGGCGTATACAAATTGACATAAAGCAATAACAAAAACAAACCTATCTTAAATCGCCAAAGTATAATGTGTTGCAAAGCATGCAACACAGATCCTAGTAAACAGACAACAGTTAAGCTGACTGTTTGAAGGTACTCTCATATTCAAAATTTTTCATTTTGAAATTTTCATTTCATATCTAGCCAACAAAAGGGGACACAGTGATGCTAGCAATGGACACACAGCTTTGAAGAGGACCTTCTAACAAAGTCATAGGAGCCACCCATGTACACATGGTGTTTGAATGGGACGTCCAAGCATGATGATCTAGGACTGAGTTGGTTCCATATCATGTTGATATAAAAAGCACGTCACCTCCAATTGTGGTTTGCTCATCAAGAGTCTCATTGCAATGGTCATGAGGGAGGGAGTCCTGTTAACTGATAAAGCTGCCAAAGCTGTTAATTAACCGTTCCTAAGAAGTAACCATGAAGGCCTGAATTCAATGTTCACCAACTTCTTTGTATCCCAATTTAATGTATCGAATTTCATTTTATTTTCTCAAGCTACAATGGCAATCATTTAGTCAACATATATTCTTAAAGGTCTACTGTTTGCCTGGCACTATTTAGGTATTAGGGATACAGAGGTGAACAAAGTAGACAAAAGTCTCTACCCTTAAAAACGTACATTTTAATGGTGTGAGACATACAATTAAAAAATAATTAAAATGTGTCAGATGATTCATTGGAGAAAAATAAAGCAGGAAAGGGGAAAAGAGAATGCCAAGGTTAGGCAGGATTGCAACTTTAAACAGGACAATGAGAAAATACCTCAGAGAGACAGGAATCATCTGAGCAAATACCTGAAGAAAATGGGGAAATGCATTAGTCAGCTCAGACTGTGATAACAAAATACCAAAGACTGGGTGGCGTAAATAGAAGACATGCATTTTCTCACAGTTCTGGAGACTGGATATCTGAGATCATGGTGTCAGCATGGTTGGGTTCTGACCAGAGGTCTCTTCCTGGCTTGCAGACAACCTTCTTGCTGTGTGCTCACATGGCCTTTCCTCTGTGCATGCGCATGGAAAGACAGAGAGCTCTCCAAAGTATCTTCTTATATGGACACTAATCCTATTAGATCAGAGCTCTATCCTCATGAGCTTATTCAACCTTAATTACTTTCATAAAGACTGATCTCTAAATACTTACACTGGGGGTTAAGGCTTCAACATATCAATTAGGGGTGGGGAGTGGGCACAGTACAGACCATAGTAGGGAGTGAGTAATGTAGATATCTGGGGAAAGAATGTTTGAGGCAGAGAATTTGGGCTAAAGATATAAGTTAGGGTGTTGTCAACACATAGATGATATTTAAAGCATCAGGCTGGATGAAGTCACCAATTGACTGAATGTAGAGAAGAGAAACAAACCAAAGGTCTGAATTCTGGAGAACTCTGATGTTTAGAGGTCAAAGAGATGAGGAAGAACCAGCAAAGGAGACTGAAAGGAAGCAGCCAGTGCGTAAGGTACGAGAAGACCAGGACATTGTAGTATCTTGGAAGCCTAGTGAATAAAGCACACTATTTCAAGGAGGGGGTGAGAGCTCTGTCAAATAAAAATGAAGGCTGAATCATCACCACTGGATTAACAACATGGAAGTTACTGGTGATCTTACCGAGAGCAATTTCAGTGGAGTGGTAAGGGCAAAAGTCTGATTGGAGAAGGTTTGCGAGAGACTGAGAGGAGAGGAATTCAAAACATCGAGAAGACAAGCAACAAAATAAAAAATAGATAATTGGACTATGTCAAAATTAAAAACGTTTTGCTGCAAATGATACCATCAACAAGGTGAAAAGACAACCTACAATATGGGAGAAAATATTTACAAATCAGATTAGGGACTGGTATCCAAAACATAAATTTTTAGAACTCTTACAACTCAACCCTAAAAAAAACCCTCCAATTTCTTCAAATGGGCAAAGCACTTGAATAGATATTTCTCAAAGAAGATATGTAAATGGCCAGTAAGCACATGAAAAGATGCTCAACATCATTAGCCATTAGAGAAATTCAAATCAAAACCACGATGAGATATCACTGTGTACCCACTAAGATAGCTATAATCAAAAAGGCAGATAATAACAATTGCTGGTGAAGATACAGAAAACTTTGAACTCTCATATATTGCTGGTGGAAATGTAAAATGGTGCAGCATTTTGAAAAGCAATTTGGAATTTCCTCAAAATTTAAACATAGAATTTGTTACCCTCTGACCTAGCAATTCCATTTCTAGGTAGATATCCAAGAGAAATAAAAATATATGTCCACAGAAAATCTTGTATGCAAAAAGGTGTACATGCATGCTCACAGCAGCATTATTCATAATAGCCCCCAAATGGAAATAATCCAAATGTTCATCAACCAATGAGTGCATAAACAAAATTGGTATATTCAAACAATGGAATTATTATTGAGCAATAAAAAGGAATCAAGTACTAACATATGGATGAACTTGAAATCATTATGCCAAATGAAAGAATCCACTTACAAAAGACCACATATTATATGACTCCATTTATGAAAAATCCAGAATAGGCAAATCCATAAAGACAAAAAAATTGGTGATTGTGTAGGGTTCTATAGGATAGGGAGTGACCAATGGACAGAGGGATTCTTTTTCTTTTTCTTTTTTTTTCTTTTTTCCTTTGGTATCATTAATATACAATTACATGAGCAACATTTTGGTTACTAGATTCCCCCCATTATCAAGTCCCCACCACATATGCCACAACAGTCACTGTCCATCAGTGTAGTAAGATGCTAAAGAGTCATTACTTGTCTTCTCTGTGCTATACAGCCTTCCCCTAGCCCCCGCTGCATTACGTGTGCTAATTGTAATGCCCCTTTTTCTCCCTATCCCTCGTTTCCCACCCATCCTCCCCAGTCCATTTCCCTTTGGTAACTGTTAGTCCATGCTTGGATTCTGTGAGTCTGCTGCTGCTTTGTTCCTTCAGTTTTTGCTTTGTTCTTATACTCCACAGATGAGGGAAATCATTTGATACTTGTCTTTCTCCGCCTGGCTTATTTCACTGAGCATAATACCCTCTAGCTCCATCCATGTTGTTGCAAATGGTAGGATTTGTTTTCTTCTTATGGTTGAATAATATTCCATTGTGTGTATGCACCACATCTTCTTTATCCAATCATCTACTGATGGACACTTAGGCTGTTTCCATGTCTTGGCTATTGTAAGTAGCGCTGCAGTAAACAGCGGTGCATATGTCTTTTTGAAACTGGGCTCCTGCATTCTTAGGGTAAATTCCTAGGAATGGAACTCTTGGGTCAACGGTATTTCTATTTTGAGTTTTTGAGGAACCTCCATACTGCTTTCCACAATGGTTGAACTAGTTCACATTCCCACCAGCAGTGTAGGAGGGTTCCCCTTTCTCCACATCCTCACCAGCATTTGTTGTTCCTATTCTTTTCTATGTTGGCCATCCTAACTGGTGTGAGGTGATATCTTATTGTGGTTTTAATTTGCATTTCCCTGATAATTAGCAATGTGGAGCATCTTTTCATGTGCCTGTTGGCCATCTGAATTTCTTCCTTGGAGAATTGTCTGTTCAGCAACTCTGCCCATTTTTTAATTGGCTTATTTGCTTTTTGTTTCTTGAGGTGCATGAGCTCTTTATATAATTTGGATGTCAACCCCTTATCAAATATGTCATTTATGGATATATTCTCCCATACTGTAGGATGCCTTTTTGTTCTACTGATGGTGTCCTTTGCTGTAAAGAAGCTTTTTAGCATGATGTAGTCCCATAATTTCATTTTTTATTTTGTTTCCCTTGCCTGAGGAGATGTGTTGAGGAAAAAGTTACTCATGTTTATATTCAAGAGATTTTTGCCTATGTTTTCTTCTAAGAGTTTTATGGTTTCATAATTTAAATTCAGGTCTTTGATCTATTTTGAATTTACTTTTGTGTATGGGGTTAGACAATAATCCAGTTTCATTCTCTTGCATGTAGCTGTCCAGTTTTGCCAATACCAGCTGTTGAAGAGGCTGTCATTTCCCCATTGTGTGTCCATGGCTCCTTTATCATATATTAATTGACCATATATGCTTGGGTTTATATCTGAGCTCTCTAGTCTGTTCCATTGGTCTATGGGTCTGTTCTTGTGCCAGTACCAAATTGTCTTGATTACTATGGCTTTGTAATAGAGCTCAGGGAGCATAATCCCCCTGGCTTTATTCTTCCTTCTCAGGATTGTTTTGGCTATTCAGACTCTTTTGTGGTTCCATATGAATTTTAGAACTATTTGTTCCAGTTCGTTGAAGAATGCTGTCGGTATTTTGATAGGGATTGCATTGAATCTGTAGATTGCTTTAGGCAAGGTGGCCATTTTGACAATATTAATTCTTCCTAGCCAAGAGTATGGGATGAATTTCCATTTATTAGTGTCCTCTTTAATTTCTCTTAAGAGTATCTTGTAGTTTTCAGGATATAGGTCTTTCACTTCCTTGGTTAGGTTTATTCCTAGGTATTTTATTCTTTTTGATGCAGTTGTGAATGGAATTGTTTTCCTGATTTCTCTTTCTGCTAGTTCATCATTAGTGTATAGGAATGCAACAGATTTCTGTGTATTAATTTTGTATCCCACAACTTTGCTGAATTCAGATATTAGTTCTAGTAGTTTTGGAGTGTAGTCTTCAGTGTTTTTTTATGTACAATATCATGTCATCTGCAAACAGGGACAGTTTAACTTCTTCCTTGCCAATCTGGATGCCTTTTATTTCTTTGTGTTGTCTGATTGCCATGGCTAGGACCTCCAGAACTATGTTCAATAAAAGTGGGGAGAGTGGGCATCCTTGTCTTGTTCCTGATCTTAAAGGAAAAGCTTTCAGCTTCTCACTGTTAAGTATAATGTTGGCTGTGGGTTTGTCATATATGGCCTTTATTATGTTGAGGTACTTGCCCTCTATACCCAGTTTGCTGAGAGTTTTTATCATGAATGGATGTTGAATTTTGTTGAATGCTTTTTCAGCATCTACAGAGATGATCATGTGGTTTTTGTCCTTCTTTTTGTTGATGTGGTGGATAACATTAATGGATTTTCAATGTTGTACCATCCTTGCATCTCTGGAATAAATCCTACTTGATTATGATGGATGACCTTTTTGATGTATTTTTGAATTTGGTTTGCTAATATTTTGTTGAGTATTTTTGCATCTATGTTCATCAGGGATATTGGTCTGTAATTTTCTTTTTTTGTGGTGTCTTTGCCTGGTTTTGGTATTATGGTGATGCTGGCCTTATAGAATAAGTTTGGGAATATTCCCTCCTCTTCTACTTTTTGGAAAACTTTAAGGAGGATGGGTATTAGGTCTTCACTAAATGTTTGATAAAATTCAGCAGTGAAACCATCTGGTACAGGTGTTTTGTTCTTAGGTAGTTTTTTGATTACCAATTTGATTTTGTTGCTGGTAATCAGTCTATTCAGATTTTCTGTTTCTTCCTGGGTCATCCTTGGAAGGTTGTATTTTTCTAGAAAGTTGTCCATTTCTTCTAGGTTATCCAGTTTGGTAGCATATAATTTTTCATAGTATTCTCTCATAATTCTTTGTATTTCTGTGTTGTCTGTAGTGATTTTTCCTTTCTCATTTCTGATTCTGTTTATATGTGTAGACTCTCTTCTTTTCTTGATAAGTTTGGCTAGTGGTTTATCTATTTTGTTTATTTTCTCAAAGAACCAGCTCCTGCTTTCATTGATTCTTTCTATTGTTTTATTCTTCTCAGTTTTATTTATTTCTTCTCTAATCTTTATTATGTCCCTTCTTCTACTGACTTTGGGCCTCATTTGTTCTTTTTCTAGTTTTGTTAATTGTGAGTTTAGACTGTTCATTTGGGATTGTTTTTCTTTCCTGAGGTAGGCTTCTATTGCAGTGTACTTCCCTCTTAGCATGGCCTTTGCTGAGTCCAGAGGGTTTCTTTTGCAATGGTGAAAATATTCTAAAATTGATAATGGTGCTGATTGTATAACATTGTGACTATGTTTAAATGATTAAGTTTGTACACTTTAAGTGAGTGGATTTAAGTTCATGAATTATATTCCAATGAAGATATTTTTTAATTGCTTTATGATGACTTGAGGAGAAGAGAAATAAAACTCTAGTAGACACTCACTCAATATCACATTTTGGGATTCCATTCTAAGTGTATCTGACTCCAAAGCCTGTGTGTTCTTAGCCACTGTGCTGTACTGCCTCCTAAAGATTATTTCCTTGGGTTAGATTCCCAGAAGTAGAATTTATTACTGAGACAAAGGATATAACAATTTACTGGAAGGGCTGAAAGAGTCCATGTAGCCATGTGGGCTTGCCAGGTATATAGTCCCCTTGTAGGCAAAGTGATCCAAACTGTTCTTTCCTGCTCAAGTGCTATGACTCATACAACCTGTTATGAATGAAACAAACCCTGCTATTACAGCTGATTGAGAAACAAGCCAAAGGCAACTACATACAGGCCAGCCACTGAGGCAGTAGCAGTAGCTTACTGTTCAAAAGCAGCATTCAATACCAAGTCATGGTAAATCAACCCAGTCAAATTCTCTTTAGGGACATATAAATGGCAGGTGTACAAAGAGAAGGCAAGTCAAGCCCAAGTTTCTGTGGTTTTTACAGGTGTGTGATAAAGTATAGAAGATGAATTATTTTTGGAGAAGCTTTCAATTGTCACCCAAAGAATGAATCCAAACATCTCTCAAAGACATGCTCACCCATCTAGGAACCGAAACATAGCATATTCAGGCTGACATTTATACTAATCTAATCATATGAAGCATTCTTTAAGGATAAAAGAGTTTTCAAAGGGAAACCAAGTTGTTCCATCAGATCAAATTATTCTGCCAATAAAAACTTTAAATAAATTGCCTTTTGTTTAAGGGTGAGTGAATGAACAGAAGTTAGAACATCTAATTCAATAAGGCCTCTGAAACTTCCAAATCTTCATCTCTCTTCAAACCTCAACAACCCCTTCCTGCCCTGCACTGAGCTAATGAATTTGCCTTTTATGTTGTATAGGCATCAGATAGTATGCCTATAGGCATGTCAGATAGGAAAATATAGGCAATCAGACAAGAACTTTCTCATCCTCCCAACACCAAATCCACCAACCTATCTGCATCAGCACCCACATTCTCTGTCTTCTCTCCCTTGACAATGGGAGAAGTGTCTTCCTATTAAAGGCCAATCATCCCACTTACGCTCTGTATCACATCCCCTCTGGCCTAGACTTGGCCCTGAAATTTTCCCTAATCTCCTGCATCATCAATTCCTCCCTTTCTATTGAATGCTCTAGTACAACTCTTCTGGGAAGTTAAAAAAAATACTTTCGGAGTGGGGAAGGTTTTTAAAGTATGACACATAGTTCAAATTCAACTATGTGCAAATAAAAAATTTCTGCAGGAAAAAATCACCATAAACAAAGTGAAAAGATGTATTTGCAACTCAAATCGCAAACAGACAGGTAATGTGCCTGATATTCTAAGAGCTCCTACAAATAAGAAAAAGACTGACAACTCAATTAGAAAAATGATCAGAAGGTAGGGAGAGACAATCAAAAGAAAAATAAATACAAATAGCTTTAAAATTTTTGAGAAGATATTCAACTTCACTCAAAATAAAAGAAATGCAAATTAAAAGCACACCAAAACACCATTTTTCACTTAATAGTTAGGCAAGATAAAAAATCTGATAATACACTATATGGAGAAACAGGCCTTCTCAACATTGCTGGTGGGAGATATATCAGCACAAATTACATAGAGGCATTTTGGCATCCTATCTATCAAACTCACAAATGTACTTAACCCTTTGACTCAGCAATTCTTCTAGGTAATTTTATCCTACAGATATATTACCACACATGCGAAAAGACCTATGCATAAAATTATCACTGCAGTTTTGTAATAGCAAATGATTAGAAACTACCTAAATATTCATCAATAGGGATCTGTAGGGGACTGAATAAATAAATTATGGTGTAACAACACAATGCACTCATAAATAAAATGGAAGACCTTCTTGTGTACCTATACAGAACAATCTTCAAAATATGCTGTCAAGTAGAAAAGCAAGGGGCAGAAAGTGTGTGCAGTGAGCTATCATTTGTTTAAAAGTGAGTGTATTTGTTTAAAAGGAGGGAACGTGGAAGAATATAAATATATATTTGTTTGTGTATATTGAGAATACTTCCATAAAGGTTCATAAGAGATTTTGAAACATTGAAATGCGGTGGGGGAGGAATACTATGACTGAGGAAAGGTGTGGGAATGAGATTTTCACTGTATACTCTTTTGTACCCTTAAACTTTTGTGCCATATAAATCTATTCAAACATTTGTTTTATTAAAAACCATTTTAAAGTTTTCCCTGACCTCCCTTCCTCCCTCCCAGCCATCCTCCCATTTCTTTAAAATGGGAGTTCAAAAACTCCTCCAAGGATTTATCTCCATCTGCTCTCTCTACTTTCTCATCTCATTCTCTCTTCAACCCATTGAAACTTAGTTTTTGTCCCTTCCGTGCTACTAAACTCACGGGTCATTATGACCTTCATGTCGCCAAATCCAGTGGCCATATCTCTACCTTCATCTTAACCTCTCCACAGTGTTCAGCCCTGTTGACTACTTACTCCTTGAAGTAATGTCTTTTCTTGACTTCTAGAATACTTCATTTTCCTAGTTTCCTTTTTGCCTCCTTGGTCACCCCTATATGATCTTGTCTGGATCCTCCTCTTCCTCTACCTAACTTCCTAAGACTGACTCTGCCTTTGGTTCTTTTCTACTTTATCCACTCTCTGCCGTGTGTGATCCCATCTAGTCCCATAGCTTTAAATACTGCCATTAACCGCCTCATTTAAAATCCAGTTCCAACTGCTCTTCCCTGAGCTCCCAACTCACATATTTAATAAATGCTTGAAAAATCCACTGGGCTGTCTAGAAGGCAGCTTAAACTTAATATACCTAAAATAGAATTCTTTATTTTCCTCCTTTAAACCTCTGTCTATATCAGTCTTCTCCAGGTTGGTAAAAGGCTCTTCTAGATATTCACAGTTGATCGGGTCCAAAACCTAGGAATCATCTTTTATTCCTCTTTCTCTGATACCAATACCTAATATCAGCAGTTCTTTCAATTCATTAGGTTTTCTGTCCAACATCCTATTTTCTGTGAACTGCTTTCCCCACCTCCCATCACACTAAATTCACCTGATAATAGTAGTGGGCCCTTGGCAGCGATTTTGTGAAATTTTTGTATATCCAAAGACACCATAAACTAAATCACATAGAGGAAAAAGCCCTTTTAGACACAGGGCTAATACTATTAATGTACAAAGAACTCCAATGAATAACGAAATGATAAACAACCCAGCAGGAAAAGAAAATGGGCAAAGGATAAGAGCAGGCAATTTCTAAAAGATGAAATACAAACATCTAAAAAAAGAAAAGATGCTTAACTTCACTAATAGTCAGAAAGGTACAAAATAGATTTCTTTTTATTGTGGTAAAATAGCCATAATATAAAATGTATCATTGTAACCTCTTTTAAGTGTACAGTTCAGTGGCAGTAAATACATTTACATTGTTGTGCAACCATCACCACTATCCATCTATAGAGCTACGTTATCTTCCCAAATTGAAACTCTGAACCCATGAAGCAGAAACTCCCCATTCCCTCCACCCCCAGCCATTCTGTCTCTATGAATTTGACTATTCTAGTTACCACATATAAGTAGAATCATAAAATATTTGTCCTTTTGCATCTGGCTTTTTATGTCACTTAGCATAATGTTTTCAAGTTTCATCATGTTAGAGCATGTGTCAGTACTTCATTCTGCTCTAAGGCTGAATAATACTCCATTGTATGTTTATACTACATTTTGTTTATCATTCATCTGTCAATATCCTTGGGCTGCTTTAACCTTTTGGCTACTGTAAATGCTGCTGCTATGGATATTGCTATTCAAACATCCAAGTTCTTGCCTTCAATTCTTTTAGATATAATATACCCAGAAGTGGGATTGGTGGATCATAAATAGTCATTCTATGTTTATTCGAGAAACCACCAAACGGTTTTCTAAAACACTGCACCATTTTATACTCTCACCAGCAGTATATGAGGGTTCCAATTTCTCCACATTCTCATCAACCATTTTATTATGTTTTTTATATTCTAGCCATTGTAGTGGATGAAGTGATATTTCACTGTGTTTTTGAATTACATCTTTCTAATGAACAGTTCTGTTGAGCATCATCCATGTTCTTATTGTATATCTTCATTGGAGAAATGTCTGTTCAAGTCCTTTGTCCATTTTTAATTTTTTATTGAAGTATAGTTGACATACAATATTATATTGGTTCCAAGTATACAACACAGTGATTCAGCAGTTACACACATTATTAAATCCTCACCCCAACTAGTACAGTTACTATCTGTCAACATAGAAAGATGTTACAGAACCATTGACTATATTCTCCATGCTGCACTTCCATCCTCACGACCAAATTATGATTGAGATTTTGTGCCTCTCTATACCTCACCCACCTACCTGAACCCCCCCCCCCCAATGGTAACCACTAGTCACTTCTCAGTGTCTATGAGTCTAAAGCTGTTTTATTCATTCTGTTTTGTTTCATTTTTAGATTCCACATATAAGTAAAATCATATGGTATTTGTCTTTCTTCACCTGGCTTATTTCACTTAGCATAATACCCTTTAGGTCCATCCATGTTGTTGCCAGTGGCAGGATTGCTTTCTTTTAATGGCTGTAATAATATTCCATTGTGTATATGTACCACATCATTTTTACCCATTCATTTATTGACAGACACTCTGGTTGATTCCATATCTTGGCTATTGTAAGTGATGCAGCAATAAACATAGGGGTGCATATATCTTTTTGAATCAGAGATTTTGTTTTCTTCTAGTACATTCCTAGAAGTGGAATTACTGGGTTGTATGGTATTTCTAGTTTTAGTTTTTTGAGGAAATCTATACTTTCCATAGTGGTTATGCCAATTTACATTCTCACCAACAGTGTAGAGGAGGGTTCCCTTTTCTCCACATCTTTGTCAACACTTGTTATTTCTTAGCCTTTCCATAGTAGCCATTCTAACTGCTGTTAGGTGATATCTCACCATGGTTTTGATTTGCATTTACCTGATGATTAGCAATGTGGAGCATTTTTTCATGTGCCTGTTGGCCATCTGTATGTCTTCTTAGGAAAAATATCTGTTCAGGTCCTCTGCCCATTTTTTAATCAGGTTATTTGTTTTTTGTTTGTTTGTTTGTTTTGGTGTTGAGGCATATGACTTCTTTATATAGTTTGGATGTTAACCCCTTATTGGATAAATCATTTATGAATACATTCTCCCATATTGTAGGTTGCCTTTTTATTTTACTGATGGTGTCCTTTGATGTACAGAAGCTTTTTAGTTTGATGTAGCCCCATTTGTTTATTTTTGCTTTTGTTTCTCTTGCCTGGAGAGATATGTCCAGACAAAAAAATTGCTGCTTGTGCTTATATTCAAGAGATTTCTGCCTATGTTTTCTTCTAAGAATTTTATGGTTTTGTGTCTTATATTTAGGTCTTTAATTCAATTTGAGTTTATTTTTGTGTATGGAATTAGACAGTAATCCAGTTTAATTCTTTTGCACGTAGCTATCCAGTTTTCCCAGAATCATTTATTGAAGAGACTGTCTTTTTCCCATTGTATATTCATTGCTCCTTTATCATATATTAATTGACCATATATGTGTGGGTTTATTTCTGGGCTCTCTGTTCTGTTCCTTTGATCTACAGATCTGCTCTTGTGCCTGTACCACACTGTTTTGATTACTGTAGCTTTGTAGTATATCTTGAAGTCAGGAAGTGTAACACCCCCAGCTTTGCTCTTCTTACTCAAGATTGCTTTGCCTATTCATGCTCTTTTGTTATTCTATATGAATTTTAAGATGATTTGCTCTAGTTCCTTGAAAAATGCCATTGGTATTTTGATAGGGATTGCACTGAATCTGTAAATTGCCATTGTGACAATATTAATTCTTCCTATCTGTGACATGGGGTAGATTTCCATTTATTTGTGTCTTCTTCAGTTTCTTTCATTAGTGTCTTACAGTTTTCAGAGTACAGGTCTTTCACCTCTTTGGTTAGGTTTATTCCTAGGTATTTTATTCTTTTTGATGAAATTGTAAATGGAAGTGTTTTTCTAATTTCTCTTTCTGCTAGTTCATTCTTAGTATATAGGAATGCAACAGATTTCTGTATATTGATTTTTTATCCTGCAACTTTGATGAATCCAGTTATTAGTTCTAATAGTTTTTCTGGTGGAGTCTTTAGGGTTTTATATATATAGTAGTGTGTCACCTGCAAATAATGACAGTTTTACTTCTTCCTTACTAGTTTGGATACCTTTTATTTTTTTATCTTGCCTGATTGCCATGGCTAGGATTTCCAGTACTATGTTGAATAAAAGTGGTGAGAGTGGACATCCTTTTCTTGCTCCTGAACTTAGAGGAAAAGCTGTCAGGTTTTCATCCATTGAGTATGATGTTAGCTGTGGATTTGTCTATATAGCCTTTGTTATGTTGAGGTATGTTCCTTCTATATCCATTTTGTTAAGTTTTTATCATAAATGTATGTTGAATTTTGTCAAATGCTTTTTCAACATCTATTGAGATGATCATATGGTTTTTATCCTTCCTTTTGTTAATATGGTATATCACATTTATTGATTTACAAATGTTGTACCATCCTTGCATCCCTGGAATAAATTTCACTTGGTCATGACAGATGATCCTTTCAATGTATTTTTGTATTTGGTTTGCTAATATTTTGTTGAGAATTTTTACATCTATGTTCATTAGGGATATTGGTCAATAATTTTCTTTTTTTTTGTAGTGTCTTTGCTTTTGGTAGTAGAGTGATGTTGGCTTTATAGAATGAGTTTGGAACCAAGAATGGACTAACAGTTACCAAAGGGAAAGGGACTGGGGAGGATGGGTGGGAAGGGAGGGATAAGGGGAAAAAAGGGGGCATTACTATTAGCAGACATAATGTAGGAGGGGGGCACAGGGAGGGCTGTACAACACAGAGAAGACAAGTAGTGATTCTATAGCATCTTACTATGCTGATGGTCAGTGACTGTAACGGGGTTTGTTGGGGGGAATTGGTGATGGGGGGAGTCCAGTAAACATAAAGTTGCTCATGTAATTATAGATTAATGATACCAAAAAAATGCTGGAAAAAATGAATGAGTTTATAAGTATTCCCTCCTTTTCTATATTTTGAAATACTTGAAGAAGGATAGAATTAGCTTTTCTTTAAATGTTTGGTAGAATTAAGCTGTATGCCATCTTATCCTGTTCTCTTGTTTCTAGGGAGTTTTTTGACTACCGATTCCATTTCATCAGGGCAATTGGTGTGTTCAGATTTTCTGTTTCTTCACGGGTCAGTTTTGGAAGGTTGTACCTTTCTAGGAATTTTTCCTTTTCTTCTAGGTTGTCCAATTTATTGGCATACAATTTTGCATAGACTTTTCTAGTAATTCTTTCTATTTCTACGGTGTCAGTTGTAACTTATTTTTCATTTCTTGTTTCATTTGTGTCATTTCTCTTTCTTGGTAAGTCTGGCTAGGGATCTGTCTATTTTGTTTATCTTCTCAAAGAACCAGCTCTTGGTCTCATTGATTTTTTTTCTGTTGTTTTATTATTCTCTATTTTTTAAAACTTCTTCTCTGATATTTACTATGTCTCTCCTTCTACTCGTTTTGGGTTTCACTTTTCTTCTTTTACTTGTGAGTTTAGATTGTTTTGGGGATTATTCCTGAGGTAGGCCTGAATTGCTATGTAGTTCCCTCTTAGAACTGCTTATGTGGCATCCCAAATATTTTGAACTATTGTATTTTTCTTTCCATTTGTCCCCATGTATTGTATGAGTTCCTCTTTGATTTGCTTGCTGACCCATTATTTAGAAGCATGTTGTTTAGCCTCCATGTGTTTGTGGGGTTTTTTGTTTTCCTATAACTGATTTCTGGTTTCATACCATTGTGATTCAAAAATATGCTTGAAACAATATCAATCTTGAATTTATTGAGGCTCTTTTTCTGTCCTTTATGTAATCTATTCTGGAGAACATTCCATGTGCACCTGAGAAAAATGTGTATCCTGCTGTTTTTGTATGGAATGTTCTGTATACATCTGTTAAGTGTCCATCTGATCTAATGAGTCATTCAACATTCCTGTTTCCTTATTTATTTTCTGTATGGATGATTGGTCCATTCCTTTGTCCATTTTTAAATTAGGGTTTGTTCTTTGTTTGTCCTTGTTGAATTGTAGGAGTACTTTTTATATTCTGGATACTAATCTCTTATCAGATGTATGACCTGCAAATATTTTCTCCCATTCTGTAGGTTACCTTTTTACTCTTGATAGTATACTTTGATTCACAAAAGTTTTTAATTTTTTGAAGTTTGATTTATCTATATTTTTCTTTGGATGCTTTGCTTTCAATGTCATATCCAAGAAATCACTGCCAAATCCAGTGGCATGAAGTTTTCCTCTATTTTTAATTCTGAGAGTTTTATAGTTTTAGTTCTTATGTCTAGGTCTTTGATCAATTTTGAGTTAATATTTGTACTCCCAATGCCATTTTTTTAAAAGTATTTCCTTTTCCCATTGAATGGTCTTGACACCCTTGTTGAAAATCATTTTCAACCATATATGCAAGGGCTTATTTCTGTATTCTTACTTCTGTTCCATTGGTCATGACTATTTTTATGCAAAGCAGACTTTTCTTTTTCTTTTGGTATCATTAATCTACAATTACATGAGGAACATTATGTTTACTAGGATCACCCCTTCACCAAGTCCTCCCCACAAACCCCATTTCAGTCACCGTCCATCAGCGTAGTAAGATGCTGTAAAATCACTACTTGTCTTCTCTGTGAGGCACAGCCCTCCCCATGCCTCCCCCCACATTATACATGCTAATCATAATCCCCCTTTATTTTTCCCCCTCCTTATTCCTCCATTCCCACCCATCCTCCCCAGTCCCTTTTCCTTTGGTAACTGTTAGTCCATTCTCAGGTTCTGTGATTCTGCTGCTGTTTTGTTCCTTCAGTTTTTTTCTTCGTTCTTATACTCCACATATGAGTGAAATCATTTGGTACTTGTCTTTCTCCACCTGGCTTATTTCACTGAGCATAATACCCTCTACTCCATCCATGTTGTTGCAAGTGGTAGGATTTGTTTTCTTCTTATGGCTGAATAATATTCCATTGTGTATATGTGTACCACATCTTCTTTATCCATTCATCTACTGAAGGACACTTAGGTTGCTTCTATTTCTTGGCTATTGTAAATAGTGCTGCAATAACATAGGGGTGCATCTGTCTTTTTCAAACTGGGCTGCTGTATTCTTAGGGTAAATTCCTAGAAGTAGAATTCCTGGGTCAAATGGTATTTCTATTTTGAGCTTTTTGAGGAACCTCCATACTGCTTTCCACAATGGTTGAACTAATTTGCATTCCCACCAGCAGTGTAGGAGGGTTCCCCTTTCTCCACAGCCTCTCCAACATTTGTTGTTGTTTGTCTTTTGGATGGTGGTGATGCTTACTGGGGTGAGGTGATATCTCATTGTGGTTTTAATTTGCATTTCTCTGATGACTAGCGATGTAGAGCATCTTTTTATGTGTCTGTTGGCCATGTGAATTTCTTCTTTGGAGAAGTGTCTGTTCAGCAACTCTGCCCATTTTTTAATTGGCTTATTTGCTTTTTGTTTGTTGAGGTGCGTGAGCTCTTTATATATTTTGGATGTCAAGCCTTTATCGGATCTGCCATTTATGAATATATTCTCCCATACTGTAGGATGCCTTTTTGTTCTACTGATGGTGTCCTTTGCTGTACAGAAGCTTTTCAGCTTGGTATAGTCCCACTTGTTCATTTTTGCTTTTGTTTCCCTTGCCCGTGGAGATATGTTTATGAAGAAGTTGCTCATGTTTATGTCCAAGAGATTTTTGCCTATGTTTTTTTCTAAGAGTTTTATGTTTCCATGACTGACATTCAGGTCTTTGATCCATTTCAAATTTACTTTTGTGTATGGGGTTAGACAATGATCCAGTTTCATTCTCTTACATGTAGCTGTCCAGTTTTGCCAACACCAGCTGTTGAAGAGGCTGTCATTTCCCCATTGTATGTCCATGGCTCCTTTATCTTATTTTAATTGACCATATATGTTTGGGTTAATGTCTGGACTCTCTATTCTGTTCACTGGTCTGTGGCTCTGTTCTTGTGCCAGTACCAAATTGTCTTGATTATTGTGGCTTTGTAGTACAGCTTGAAGGTGGGGAGTGAGATCCCCCCCACTTTATTCTTCCTTCTCAGGATTCAAAGAAGACTTTTTAAGATACCATTTGAAAATCTTCAGATTGGAAATATATCAAAACATTGATAATATTAAGTACTGAAAAGAACATGGGAAGATGAGAACTCTCACACATTGCTGAGAGAAATGAGAATTGCTTTGACCTTTTTGGAAAGTAATGTGGCAGCATCATTTAAATTTAAGACATCCTTTTATGTAGCATGTGGAATATTTCCGATAGAAATAAAAATACTACTAGTAGATAAGCATAGGTGTACAAAGATATTTATTGCAGGGTGAAGAGGTTGAAATGAAAAATAGTCAGGTAGCTACTCTTCTGCATCTTTCTCTCCCTGGAGTCACATGCCTTCTCATCTCTGTTTCTCTCTGTATTTCTTCCGGGACTTGCAGATGAACCAACAAGATTACCAGACTTGAGTCTCTCTGATCTTGCAAATTTCTATGCTCATCACTGTCTTAGTCTAGAGTTTCCATATTGTTCATTTACAAATCGGCTATTTTTTTTAATATGGCTCTTTATAGTTTCTAGTTTTCTATCAAGTTTTTCAAGTTTGGCTTTTATCTGCTTGAACATAGTACACAGAGTTGTTTTATAGTCTATGTCCAGTGATTCCAACATCGAGTTGAAACATTCCTGTGGGTCTGTTTCTATTATCTATTATTTCTCCTCCTTATTCATGGTGCCTTGTCTCTTCAAGTGCCTGGTTATTTTTGTGATAGACATTGTATATGAAAAAAAAATGTGTATATATATAAATTTGATACTGGGGATGATGATAGTTTCCTTCAAAGAGGATTTTTATTTGTTCTTGACACTAGTATTTAGGGCCAGTTTAATACAAGTTCAGGCCCTGAGTTTTTTCTGGGCCACTAAATAAAATGAAGTCAGCCTGCAGTCTGTGTGATGGTTAGTTTACTTCTAGTGCTCCCTTACACCAGCATTTTAAAGTCCTGGGCCAAAGCAGAGGGTGATATATCAAAGTTACCATCCTTCATGGGCCCTAGACTCTAACTTTCGTCCCCATCAGCAATCAAGGCAGCCAAAAACGCATCTTAGCTTCTTAGCCACTTCTGATTTGATAAATGCTTCTAGACAAATACAGCATGAGTGTCAGGCTTACCGCTCCAAATTCCTTACCCATCCAAAATCTTGGCCCAGTAATTCCTCCTATCTTGTTAGTTATTAGATACTTTTAGAGGATGCTTTTTATGTTTCATCCAGCTTGTTCAGTTGTCTTCAGTAGGAGGGTTAGCTTGAATTATATAGTTTACCATTACTAACAGTGAAAGCCCATTTGGTTTACTTTATTCCTACAAGAGTAAAGTTCATTAGCTCCAGTGAAGGGCCCTTTCCTGGTCTTATGGTCAGGGGTACAGGGTCATTCAATATATAGAGTATTCAATATATATTAATTTTGAGAAGAGCAGGTTCCTAAGGGGATGTGAGCATAGGAGAAATTATTGGCATCTCTAATATACCAAGTTACTTGCTGTTCTCGAAATGTACTCTCCTATGTCAAATTCTTGTGGTTTTTTCATATGCTATCTCCTCCGCCAGGAGTTCTTCCTCCATATTCATTAGGCAAACTGCTATTTCTTTTTCCAAACTTAACCCAAGCATTGCTACCTCATCTCAAAAACAAGCAAATTAAAAAAAAAACAAAAAGGCAGACACTCTTCCTCTGCATGCTGTTTGTAACGTGCATACACCTTTTCATAGCAATTCTATCCTTCAAGACAGGAATTATTTTTTCACCTGTGTGACTTGACATTGTGCCAGACACATTTAACAAATACTGGTTGGATACATGAATGAATGTGAGTAGAAAACAATATTACTCACTTTCTTCAGATTTTATGTTCCATGATTCTATAAAATTCTAAATCCAAAAAAGAATTTATTTCAGTGGTTTGTCATTCACTGTACCTTAATGCTTACAGAAAACTTTCTTCCCCTCCTTCCTAGAATAAATAATATGTTTGAGAAAGATTAGACCGTATCATTTTTTTTATTCTTCCCATGAGATTCTTTTTTTTTTATTTTTATTTAGACCGTATCATTTTAACGGCAATTTCCTAACTTGTTTTACTCTACTAGATTTGGCACTCTCAGATTCTGACTCTTTATTTTCATGCCTAGAAGACAAGACTTCATACTTCAAAAAAAGTTGGTGTTATGGCTCCTTCACACTTCCCCACCTCCTTCTCCATTCCTACAAACTCCTATTTTTTTTTTCCTCCGACATTTTCATACCTTCTTCCTTCTAACTTTTCATTCTTTCTTCTATACATAAAACATTCACTGATCACATTACTGGTCTAATGTAGCAAAAGAAACAACTTTATATCTACACAGTTCTGTAATTTCTATGAAAATCAGAGACCTCAAGCATGTATCAAGTTTAATAAGGAGTCATAGCAATTACTAACAAATTCAGGGCATTTCCCAGGGACCTTTATCAACCAGTTCTAACAGCTGCACCCCACAGGAGAAATGGTAAAATGTTTGCAAGTTCCAAGGAGCCACCTTTTGAAGATCTTTTTGATGGCAGATAGGCCATCCACCAGCAGTCACCTTAACCAGGATGAGGAAAACAGAAAGCGTCTGTTTAACCATATTCCCCCCAAAAATTACAGACTAGGAAAAAAACTGACAGAAAAACAATAGTGGCTCTTCCAGGAGGCACAAAAAGAGAGGTTGAAGTGTGACTAGTTATACAAAGCTAGAAGGATGCAAGAAAAAAATGCCATTGAGTAGTTATGTTGACTCTAGTGTGAAGATATCCATAGTCTTTAGAAAAGCACCAGTAGCTCAAAACTAAAGCAAAATAAAAAGAATAACAAAGTTTTACCCAAAGAAAAAGTCACAAGTGAATTTACTAGTTTTTTTTCCTAAAATATGCTCATTTAATAACAGTGAGAAACATATGATATTCCATAGGTACTGATAATTTGAGCCATTTCTTTGACCTTTTGAAAGGCTTCCCTTTCAATAGTTATGGCCTAGGCCCCATAATCACTAGTGCCAACCCAAGTGAATTTAATATAATTTCCAGAAGAAAATATTGTTTTAAGTTGGGGAGAGAGCTAAAGAAAAAAGACAGTAGGCCAATATACTTTGGGCAAGTGCTTGGCATATGAAAAAATGGCTAGCAAGGAAGAATTAGGAAAGAAAACAGGGATGGAACAAGTGGCCAATCACTCCTGGAGCACATTCTTTCCTTTTTTCCTTTTTTTTTTATTAAGGAATCATTGATATACAATCTTTTGAAGTTTTCACATGAGCAACATTGTGGATACTACATTCACCCATATTATCAAGTCCCCCCCACATACCCCATTGCAGTCACTGTCCTTCAGCATAGTAAGATACTATAGAGTCACTACTTGTCTTCTCTGTGCTGTGCTGCCTTCCTCGTGGCCCCCCCACATTGAGGATCACATTCTTTTTTAAAGAACAACTGACCACTTATGTAATATTTTTGCCAAAAATATTTAACTTTAATCATAATCAATAATCAGATTAATCCTAATTAAGGCCTTACTTGTCCATAAATGGCACTATCATGGGGTAAAAAACAGGTGGGGAATTGATCTAGAATAGGGAAACTAAATTACAGGCACCTAAGGATAAAGTGAAATTCTGAATCCAAAAAAAAAAAAACCGAAAAGAAAGCTATAAAGTAAATTATGAGGATAATTGAGAAAATTTAAGTATGGATCATTTATTAGGTAATAAAATTGTATCTGTGTTAAATTTCTTAAGGATAATGATTGTATTGAGCTTATGAAGGTCTATTGAGTTGAATGGTGACCCCAAAAAAGATAAGCCCTTGTCCTAATACCCAGAACCTTTGGATGTTATTTAGAAAAAGTGTTTTTGTAGATATAATTAAGTAATGAGAGAAGAAGATCATCCTTGGCTTTCTGGATGGTCACTAAATCCCATGACCAGTGTTCCTACAAGAGACACACAGAGAAAGAGAAGGCAATGTGACCACAGAGACGGATTGGAGTGATGTGGCCACAAGTCAGTGAAGACTGGAAGCCACCAGAAGCTGGAAGAAGAAAAGTACAGCCTCCAAAGGGAGTGTGGCCTTGCCAACACCTTGATTTTGGACTTCTGGCCTCCAGAACTGTGGAAGAATACATTTTTGTTGTTTTAAGGCACCAGTTTTGTGGTAACTTGTCACAGCAGCCACAGGAAACAAATAGAGTACAAAAATGTATGTATTAAAAAATACAATTAGGCAAAGATGCTAAAATATTTCTCATATTTAAGAAAGTTGGTATGATGTCTGTAACTTGCAACTTACTTTTGAAAGGATCATACAATAATTTTTTAAAGTATAAATGTATTTTAAACATATGTATATATATATATACACATACACTTATATATAGTAAACAAGGTAAAATATTAATGGTAACAAGTGATAATTTAGATGAAGGGTATGTGCTATGGTTGCTGCACTAATCTTCCATTTTTATGTAGAATTAAAATTTGTGAAAAATTGAGTTTGGAAAAAAGAATAAGAGTATTTTTCTAGCTTGAAAAAAATAAGATTTACTGGTCACACTGGGGCTGTCAGTTCTTAAAAGCAGCATCCATAGGTAGAAGGACAGTTATTTCAAAAAGGTTGGAAATTCCAAATCAAAACCAGCAGGATCTGCTTCCTTCCTTATACCCCACACAACCCTCAAGATGGAAGTGCTATGAAATGTATCTGATGTTTCTGAATGGCAGAGCTAAGCAGGCTCCATCTCTCACTTATAATCTGGGGTGGCAAGGAGTAGGTAGAGTGGCCAGGTTTGAATAAAGCCAAAAGAACTTAGAAAATAAATTTATTTCTGATCTTCTCCTTCTTCAGACTCATAATCATTTGTATCACCAATAATTCTACACCAATTCTACACCAATACCTGCACATACGTATAGGTTCCTCCACATCCTGCCTTCATGGAGTTAAGTACAGAGACCATTAACATGAATTGTGCTAATATGATTAAAGCTCTAGGAGATGGGGGTGGGGACACAAACTCAAGGTAATAGTTTTCAAAAAGAATATAAATACTAATCCCAAATGAATAGTCTAAATTCACAGTTATTGAAATTGGAGAAAGAAAAACAAATGAGTCCCAAAATCAGCAGAAGGAGGGACATAAGAAAGATCAGAGAAGAAAAAATAAATTGAGAAGAATGAAACAATATAAAAAATTAATGAAACCAAGACTGGTTCTTTGAGAAAATAAACAAAATAGATAAACCCCTGGACAGACTTTTTGAGAAAAAAAAGAGAATTTACACACATAAACAGAATCAGAAATGAGAAAGAAAAAATCATGACAGACACCACAGAAATACAAAGAATTATTAGAGGATACTATGAAAATCTATATGCTAACAAACTGGATAACCTAGAAGAAATGGCAACTTTATAGAAAAATACAACTTTCCAAGACTGACCAAGGGAGAAACAGACCAATAACCAGTAATGAAATTGAACTGGTAATCAAAAAACTACCCAAGAACAAAACACCCGGATCAGAAGTATTCACAGCTGAATTTTATCAGACATTTAGAGAAGACATAATACCCATTCTCCTTAAAGTATTCCAAAAAATAGAAGAGGAGGGAATACCTCCAAACTCATTCTATGAAGCCAGCATCACTGTAATACCAAAACCAGGCAAAGACACCACAAGAAAATAAAACTACAAACCAATATCCCTGCTGAACATAGATGCAAAAATACTCAACAAAATATTAGCAAACCGAATTCAAAAATACTTCAAAAAGGACATCCATCATGATCAAGTAAGATTCATCCCAGGGATGCAAGGATGGTACAACATTCGAAAATCCATCAACATCATCCACCACATCAACAAAAAGGACAAAAACCACATGATCATTTCCATAGATGCTGAAAAAGCATTTGACAAAATTCAACATCCATTCATGATAAAAACTCTCAGCAAACTGGGTATAGAGGGCAAGTACCTCAACATAATAAAGGCCATATATGACAAACCCACAGCCAACATTATACTTAACCGTGAGAAGCTGAAAGCTTTTCCTCTAAGATTGGGAACAAGACAAGGATGCCCACTCTCCCTGCTTTTATTCAACATATTTCTGGAGGTCCTAGCCACGGCAATCAGACAGCAAAGAAATAAAAGGCATCCAGACTGGTAAGGAAGAAGTCAAACTGTCACTGTTTGAGATGACATGATATTGTACATAAAAAACCCTAAAGACTCCGTTCCAAAACTACTAGAACTAATATCTGAATTCAGCAAAATTGTGAGATACAAAATTAATACACAGAAATCTGTTGCATTGCTATACACTAATGATGAACTAGCAGAAAGAGAAATCAGGAAAACAATTCCATTCACAACTACAGCAAAAAGAATAAAATACCTAGGAATAAACCTAACCAAGGAAGTGAAAGACCTATACCCTGAAAACTATAAGACACTCTTAAGAGAAATTAAAGAGGACACTAATAAATGGAAATTCATCCCATGCTCTTGACTAGGAAGAATTAATATTGTCAAAATGGCCACCCTGCCTAAAGCAATCTAGAGATTCAATGCAATCCCTTTCAAAATACTGACAGCATTCTTCAATGAACTGGAACAAATAGTTCTAAAATTCATATGGAACCACCAAAGACCCCGAACAGCCAAAGCAATCCTGAGAAGGAAGAATAAAGCAGGGGGGGATCTTGCTTCCCAACTTCAAGCTCTATTACAAAGCCACAGTATCAAGACAATTTGGTACCGGCACAAGAACAGAACCATAGATCAGTGGAACAGAATAGAGAGTCCAGATATTAACCCAAGCATATATGGTCAATTAATATATGATAAAGGAGCCATGGATATACAATGGGGAAATGACAGCCTCTTCAACAGCTGATGTTGGCAAAACTGGACAGCTACATGTAAGAGAATGAAACTAGATTACTGTCTAACTCCATACACAAAAGTAAACTTGAAATGGATCAAAGACCTGAATGTCAGTCATGAAACCATAAAACTCTTAGAGGAAAACATAGGCAAAACTCTCCTAAGTATAAACATGAACAACTTCTTCATGAACATATCTCCATGGGCAAGGGAAACAAAAGCGAAAATGAACAAGTGGGACTATATCAAACTAAAAAGCTTCTGCACAGCACATGAGTAGAACAAAAAGGCATCCTACAGTATGGGAGAATATATTCATAAATGACATATCTGATAAGGGGTTGACATCCAAAATATACAAAGAACTCATGCACCTCAAGAAACAAAAAGCAAATAAGCCAATTAAAAATGGGTAGAGGATCTGAACAGACACTTCTCCAAAGAAGAAATTCAGATGGCCAACAGGCACATGAAAAGATGCTCCACATTGCTAATCATCAGAGAAATGCAAATTAAAACCACACTGAGATACCATCTCACACCAGTTAGGATGGCCGCTTTCCGAAAGACAAGAAACAAAGAGGACCCTCCTATGCTGTTGGTAGGAATGTAAATTGGTTCAGCCACTGCAGAAAGCAATATGGAGGTTCCTCAAAAAACTAAAAATAGAAATACCATTTGACTCAGGAATTCTACTCCTAGGAATTTACCCTAAGAATGCAGCAGCCCAGTTTGAAAAAGACATATGCACCCCTATGTTTATCGCAGCCCTATTTACAATAGCTAAGGAATGGAAGCAATCTAAGTGTCCATCAGTAGATGAATGGATAAAGAAGATGTGGTACATATACACAATGGAATATTATTCAGCCATAAGAAGAAAACAAATCTTACCATTTGCAACATGGATGGAGCTAGAGGGTATTATGCTCAGTGAAATAAGCCAGGCGGAGAGACAAGTACCAAATGATTTCACTCGTCTGTAGAGTAACACTGAAGGAACAAAGCAAAAACTGAAGGAGTAAAACAGCAGCAGACTCACAGAACCCAAGAATGGACTAACAGTTATCAAAGGGAAAGGGACTGGGGAGGATGGGTTGGAAGGGAGGGATATAGGGGGAAAAAGTGGTATTACGATTAGCACACATAATGTAGTGGGGGGGCACAGGAAAGGCAGTACAACACAGAGAAGACAAGTAGTCATTCTATAGCATCTTACTACACTGAAGGACAGTGAATGTCATGGGGAATGTGGTGAGGACGTGATAATTGGGGGAATCTAGTAACCACAGTGTTACTCATGTAACTGTATATTGATACAAAAAAAAGAATATAAATATTATAAGCAATAATGAGACAAAGAAAATCAGAACTCCCATTAAGCTCTTTGCTATCAAAGTTGAGAATTAATTGAAAGCAATTTTAATGTGGAAATAAGGAAAATAAACATTGTGAAAGTGAGGAAAACATGGACTAACCAACTCAATCTGTAATGATATATGACCAAACGGCATCTGTATTTGTGAAAAATTATAAAATAAACCAATAAAAATCAATAATCTTTCAAATAATTTAGGCTTTTTAGTCACAAAGATGTTGGTCTGCACTCATGCATTTCTAATTTAAGGAGAGAACTAGGTAAACTAGGATAAAAAAGTCTTTCTAGATCCTGATGATAAAAGTGTAATCAATTATTTCAATTTGACTTTCCACTTATTCAAATATTTTTTGAACACCTCCTATTCGTAAGGCATTGGGTGGAGGGGATTTGAAAATACAAAAGTGAAAACAAGCTCCTAACTTCAAGGTGCATATGTGTATATATATATATATATACATATATATATATATATATATATAATTTAATTGACATAATTCATATACTGTAAAATTTACCATTTAAATTTAAGGTGTACAATTCAGTGGTTTTGATTATATTCATAAAGTAGTGCAAGCATCACCAATATCTAGTTCCAGAACATTTTCATCACCCCCAAAGGAAACCTTGAATCTATTAGCAACCATGCCCCATTTCCCCCTCCCTCTAGCTTCTGGTAAACCACTAATCTACTTTCTGTCTCTATGGATTTGCCTATTCTGTATATTTCATGTACATAGAATTATATGTACTATATGTAGCCTTTTGTGATTGACTTCTTACATTTAGTGTAATGTTTTCAAGTTTCATCCTTGTTGTAGCAAGTAACAGTACTTCATTTATTTTTGTCTCTGAACAATCCCATTGTACGGATATACCACATTTTGTTTATCCATTTATCAGTTGACAGACAGTTGGTTGTTTCCACTTTTTGTTTATTTTGAATAATGATGCTATCAAAATTTGTGTACAAGTTTTTGTGTGAACAAGTTTATTAATACAAAATTATTAATTAAAGTACTAATTATGTACTAATCAATGCATTAACATATTAACACAGAAGGAATGTGGTAAGCATCATATAGTAGATGTTTATTGGTTATGGTTGCCCAGCATTTATTCCTCATTCTTCATAATAACAGTATCCATATTTTCTTATGTGTAATCACATAAGGAAGCTTCCAAGGAAGCTGACTTCACATCAAATCCAGGTTAGACCCTATTTGGCTTAGGCCCAGCAATCCTATATCCATTGACATTGATTAGTTCAGTGATGGGCAAGTGACCTTAATTTAGGCCAATGAGATATGATATGAACTTTGCTGGGGCTCCTGGGAAAGATGTTTTCTTACTATTCTCAAACACCTTCCTTGAGAGATGTTCTCTCCCTGCAGGAGTTGAGGGAAGCACATGCAACCCTCCTAGAAACTGCTACTGACATATTAAGATCATAAAGAAGAAACTTCAGAAAACCAAGTATTTTAGAAGAAATGGAAAGAAGCCAAGTCTTTGGTAACATCACCAAGCTTCAACACCGGAGACCAAACTTTTTTTTTTTTTAACTTTTTCATGAAGGTTTGATATACACTCTTACGAAGGTTTCACATGAAAAATATTGTTACTACATTCACCCATATTATCGAGTTCCCCCCATGCCCCATTGAAGTCACTGTCCGTTAGTGTAGTAAGATGCCACAGAGTCACTACTTGTCTTCTCTGTGCTACACTGTCTTCCACTGGGGACCAAACTTTGAGTTTTCAGCTGATGACTAGTAAATTCCCTTAATTGTTTAAAGTTTGAGTTTTTTGTTGCTAACAATCAAAAGATAACATCATAATATTAACAAAAAAAAGTTCTTATAGTACTTTATAGTGTAATTTTGAATTATGTGAATTCAAAGGTGGATACATTGGATACTACCTGTGGGAGTCAAGAAAGGCTTCATGTGGAAAGTGATGTCTAAATTGCAACTTGCAATTTAAAAATTATTTACTAACTATACTGGGCTAAACAAAAATAGGCAGAATTATTTTACTGTAGGCCCTCTCAGAGACTTTAATATTAATTGATAATACATTCATAATGTGAATTGATAAAACAAATTATCAATATACCTAAGAGATGTATACGACCTACAGTGTTTACTAAATGTATTTCACACCGAACACCTAGAAATATCTCCAGAAATCCAGCTGACTTGGTAAACACTGGTATGTATTATATGTTAATAGATGGCTAGAAGAGAAGAAAAGATCATCTTGTTTGTCTTATTAGGAAGTTTTTATAAAGATGAGAGCATTTGAAACAAATTTTAAGAGATTGGTAAATCCTGAACAAGTAGATGGATGGATCTAGGTAGCTTCTTAACTAAGTCAAGTTCATCAGCTAAGCTCTTGAGTCAAGAAGAAATTTGAAAGGGTAGTCATCAATGGTAAGTCACCCTTTAAAAGTGAGGCTCTTCAAGCAGAGAAAGACAAGTACTAAATGATTTCACTCATTTGTGGAGTATAACAACAAAGCAAAACTGAGGCAACAATACTGCAGCAGACTCACAGACTCCAAGAAGGGACTAGCAGTTACCAAAGGGAAGGGGTTGGAAGGCTGGGTAGGGAGGGAGGGAGAAGGGGATTAAGGGGCACTATGATTAGCACACATAGTGCAGGTGGGTCACGGGGAAGTCAGTATAGCACAGAGAAGACAAGTAGTGTCTTGTCTATAGCATCTTACTACGCTGATGGACAGTGACTGCAATGGGATGTGTGTGGGGGGGACTTGATAATATGGGTGAATGTTGTAATCACAATGTAGCTCATGTGAAACTTTCATAAGATTATATATCAATGATACCTTAATAAAAAAAGTGAGGCTCTTTTTTTCTGGAATCCTGGAACAAATTCAACAAATAAAAGACAACTATTTGTAAAATAAGCTAAAGCGAAAAAATTTTAAATGTATTGACCACTGTTTTTATAGGAAATACCTGCAGAGTAGAGGCATGAGTAATGAGCAGCTGAGTCCTTTATATTTGATAAGGCACCTGATAATGCATTTATCACATCTCAGCTTCACTTTATAATTGTGAATGTACCCTGAAATAAATACTTTACATAAATAAATCACATCTCTTCAGCTCTGGATATTTGCAGGAACAATTGATAGTTGGAGAAAACTGTCCAAGTTCAAAGGTGATAACATTAGAGAATTAAAGGTTGTTACTTTATTAAGACAGAATCATTAAGTCTCTAAAACCCATTTGCAATTACTGATGGTAACTCCATTTACCACAGATGAAGAAGTCTTTCTCTTCTACATTTTCCCAAATCAGGTCTATGAATAACAGGGTGATTAAGACTTGAAAAGGAAGAGACCAGAGTTTCTGACTACATATACATCTTTTATTTTCCAAAGAAAATTATACAATTTTGCCATAAATTGCTTTCAACAAAGGCTTAGTTTTTACACATAAAAAGATGATGGAGAAGTGAGGATGGGGGTGGGTTTGGTAGATTAATTAATAAGAGAAACTCAAAGATGAATATTTCTAGGCAATATACATGGCAGAAGGTAAAAAATACAACTACTAACATTTCTCTTTAAGGGTAAAGCCTCTTGACTTCTTATACCCATCTGTCAGTGCTTATCCAAACTCCAGGCTGAAGTAGTATGTCACATACCATACACCTACCAAAAAAGGCCAATTTGTCCCAAAGCAGGTAAAGTACATAAAACCAAATTCTTGGGCTTCAAAAATGCAAGTGTTAACAAAATAAGGTGTTCACAGGGAAAATTTTACCAACAGCTAAGTCTTTAAAGGTACAGAAAACTTGAGATATTCTTCAAGGTACCAGATTCATGCACCAAACATTCACTCCCAAGTTTTACAACTTAGTGGCTAAGTTTCAAGCTGAACTATCTTAAAAATACATAAATTATAAGGAAGCAATTGCCTCTTCTCTGCCCTTAAAATTGTTACATTATGCTTAGGGTCCAAAGACTTATTACCCTAAAAATCTTTTACTTTCTTCACGCAAAACATTTTTTTTTATATTTTGTTCTGCTCCCCTAAACATGATTCCCAACCATCTTTTCAAATAAACAGTTCAGTATTTTAGGAATAAAAATATGGTATATTTTCATCAGAGTCAAAAGGCAATTCAAGATTCTACTCGCGGTTTAACAAAAGATCACTCATTCACTGAAAAAAAATACTCTGATTCCTTTGTTTTCTTTGGGCTATGTAAGTTTTTATTGTAAAGACAGATACTATCAATCTCTATTTTTTCATAAATTCTTTTCAAAATATTCTATAACTATAAAATAATGCACCATAAATATACAAAAAATATATATATACAAAGGTATCTGTCATTATCTTGAAATAAAATTCTCTCAGCTACTCCCCGATGATACCACCCCAGGAAGTAAAAATCTGGGAATATAATTATTTCTTCACCTTTTACCAACGGCAAAGGTGGAAAGACAAAGATAGACTACACAAGCTAGGGCTGCTCTTGAATGATAAAAAAGCAAAAATGGGGAAATAAGATCCAGGTGACTGACTGACAAGAATTGAGAGTTAAGAAAAAAAAACAGAAGGAAAAGAGAAAGAGTTTGATAAACCCAAGTGCATTTAATTGGTCTGTAGAAGACATAAGGTCTAGATAGAACGTGGGTGCTGAGATAAAAAGACCATTGCACCGGTAGTCAGGATATCGTGTTCTTACCACACTTGTGAGTTATAAGCCTTATGATGCTAGCCTCTTTTTCCTCATCTGAAGTATAAGCAGATTGAACAAACTGCCTCTGATATTCCATCTCTGACTTTCTATGAATTGCTGGAAAGCTCCTAAGTGGCAGAAGCTAATATAAGCCAAGATAGAAATTTGGAGGAATCTGAAGCATAGCAAGAATCTCACAGGGAGTGAGGACAGAGGAAAAGCCAGCATAGGAAAAGAAACTGAAAACTTGAAGTCAGGAGCAGATACCACATAAACTATCTCCACTTTTCTACCAGTGCCATAAGAGAACAGAAAATACATTATAACCTAATAATATGCATATAAGCCATATAAAACTGTGATATTCAATTGTTACAAAAATGTCAATTTCATATGCATCAACTTAATACTTCCATTATCTCATTAGAAGATAAGAAATCTTCACAGATGACAATTAGCTGATTTACAGTGATTTATATGGAAAACAATAATTTGATTTCTTAATTTTTTGATAAAGCTGGTATTTCTCAGTAACTGTAAACCAATTAAACAGCCCTGACCATCTATCATGTGGTTAATTTCCTTATTTCAAGACATAACTCCCTCTTTTAGTATATTATACATTAATGTTCCACCAATTAAGGAAACTGAGTCATAGAATCACAAAAATGAAAATATGCAATTTTCTTTCAAGTAGATAATATTGATGAGATATAATGGAGTGGCCCATGGAAAAGTTTAAAAATAATACACCATTCACTCGATGGGAAAGGGAGTACAAATACTGCTACATAAAAGAGGCCAGCCATGAACAGAAAAGGTTAGCAATAAGAAAGATGTAGAACCTGCAAGAGGAAAGGGATATCCCAACTGTACAGCTCAAAAACTTCAAACGGATCCTTGCCTAATCATGAAGGAACTGAAAGAAGCATTTAGCTATGTTTCTCTGGTTCTCCAGTGGGAGGAACTGGCTCTAAGGAACCAAGAAACTAAAAGGAGAAGTAAAAAGGGGTGGCTCAACCTTCGCCATCCAAACCCAAATACCAAAGGATTCAGTTGGTGTAAAAAGAGGACCGACATCTGGTGATCTGAGCTTTGGCCTAACTCTGTCACTGACTTGTGTGACCTGGAGCAAATTTTCACCTTCCAAAATCTGAATTTTCACCTGTTCAAAACGAGGGGGTGGAACAAATTATCTAAAGCAATATAATTTCAACTTTACAGAAAAACGTCAAGGCTGGCACAAGGAACTCCCCTAAATCCTTTCTCCAAATTAAAAAATTATTTACTTTTTGTTCCATTTGCTTTATTATTCTCTTTACATGTAGACTTATAAATATATACATTTTTTTCTCAACCATTTGGGACTTAGAGATACATTCTTTTACCCCCAAATATTTCAGTGTGTTATTAAGAACAAGGCCATTCTTTTATGTAACTACAGTACAGATACAAAAATTCGAACATTTTACATTGATACAATATCATTACCTAACTCATAGTCCATAGTAAAGTTTATCAATTGTCATAAAAACATTATTTAGAGCTTTTGCTTTTTTCCTGGTCCAAGATCAAATCTAAGGTCACACATGGCATTTAGTTGTCGTGTCTCTTTTGTCTTTTAATCTGGACCAGTTTCTTAGCATTTTGCTTTTTTTCCTGACCTTGACATTTTTTAAGAGAACAGACCAGTTATTTGGTAAAATAGCCCTCAATTTGGGTTTGTCTGACATTTGCTCATGATTAGATTCAGTTTGTACATTTTTGGTAGGATTATCACTGAAGCAATGTTGCATCCTCACATTAGTACATATGAAGAAGGGTACATAAAGTCAGTTTGTCCCAGTATCAGTAATGTAAGTTTGATGGGTTGGTTGAAGTGGTTTAATGAGGTTACTCCACTGTTTTCCCTTTGTAACTATTAATTAATTTATAGAGAGATAATTTGCCAGATAAATATACTGCTCTTCATTAACCTTTCACCCACTAGTTTTAGCTTGACAAATGAGTTTCTTACTCCATCATTCCACCTATATTTATTGTCATCCTACTGAAAAGATTTAACTTTTCCTATCTAATGTTTAATTTACTTATTTATGTCAATCTGGACCCATGGATTCTTATTTTATTTAATGATTGCTAACCCATTACTAATAGTATTTAATTTTGATTAAAGCAGGGCCTGTTAATCTTTCTTTGTATACAGACTCCTTTAGTAGTGTGGAAAAGCCTATAGATATCTTCTCAGTTTTTTAAATGCATAAAATGACAGAGGATTTTACATAGGTTTAGAAAAGAAACCTACCATACTCTAATAGTTATCAAAATATTAAAAATCTATGATACAATAATATACTTATTAACACACTAAATAACAAGATCTAGTAGTAATGAGTACAAACAATATCAATGTGTCTGTAACAATTGCAATGTTATGTGAAATTACTTGTGATTTCCATTTTTGAATATCTTCAAAAATATTCTACAGTACTGCTAATATTGCTGTGTTTTTGTTACTAACATTCATACTAAAGGGAAATGCTGAAGTTCAATTATGAATTAGTGAAAATAAGATATAATTTTCCCCCATCCACATACATGGGCTCAATGAATTCTATTCTGGATGTGAGGTTAAGAATCCCTGATTCTCTTTGCACCCCAAATGTTTACATCTATAAGGCTCTACCTTAACATCATATTATTTTTTCAAGCCCAAAATTTCTATTCCCCAATGTACAATTTCTCTCATCGGTGTTTAAAAAGTAAATAAGACATCATAGAGAATGTAGTCAGCCATTCAAAAACATCTTTCTATGTTGACAGATAGTAACTACACTAGTTGGGGTAAGCATTTAATAATGTAGTAACTGCTGTATACTTGAAATCGATATATCATATTATCAACTATACTTCAATTTTAAAAATTAAATAAACAAAACAAAAACCAAAGACTTGACACAGATTTGAATAAAAGAAACTGCTTTAAGAGTCTAGGGCCCTGCAGCATGAAAAATGGCCTGAAACTGTTTGTGGGTCCAGCAAGACTCAAAGTAGAGAATCTGAAGCCTAAATAAAATAAATGACTTATTCAGGACCCCACAAAGAATGGAGTCAGAGGCAGCGGCCAGAAAAGTCATCTTTAGAAGGCTTGGTGATGAAAAGACTTAATAGATGTCTATTCAACCCATGGCTTCTAAAATGATTGAAGAAATGGAAGCCTTATGAATTCTAGTTTGGATGCAAAACCAACAATAAAGATCTGTTTATGCTATAGGACAGAGAGGTTGACAATAAAGGGGAAAACAAGCCCTGACTTCCAGTATGATAAAGCTGATGATTTGTGTCAATTTTATGTAAGCTTTAGTCTACAATGTGGTTTTCCCTTAAGAAATCAGATGATGCCACTGTTCTCTCAGTTCAGTGATAATAAACCACAGCAGCTTGATTCTAATGTCTATGGGGTACTGTTGCAGGTTATGAATATCAGTACAATCACATCCAAGAGTTCTGAAAATTATCCCTAGATTTAATAAGAAGTAACACATTTTTACATGTAATTTTTAAATTTTACTTAAGACTATGTTCCTGGGGTCCTTACAATTTAACTTCTGAAATCAAATGTTAGAAATAATATAGGACTGAACTGAAAACCTAGTTATATTGTCTTATAGCACCAACCCCATGAGAGGCATCAGTTTTTGCAGACCAGGATGTAACAACAAGGTTGAAGTTGCAGTGAACTATGGAAGCAGAAGCAGGAGCCCAGCAGAAATATTTATGGTAGCTGAATGAAGCTAAAGCTTATAAAATCACTTAAGAAGTATAAATTTGAAAAATAAAGTTCAAATGCAATGTTTTCTAAATTGGCTAAAAAGTATTTAGATTTAAGTTAACCTCTTGACTGTAAATCAAAAGACTCTCCCCTCCTCCTACTTTAAAGTTTGAATTCCACTGCAAATGAGGTTTTACTTCACCACTGGCCTTCCTTAAAACTCACCAAATCTATGTAGGCAACTGCTTAAACACAAGACTATTTTATCCTTCCTGACATAAAAGCTGTGTTTGTGAACACTCATGCAAAGTTAATACGTAATTCCTAAGGTTTTCCCATTTTTTTTCAATATCTCAAATCTCAAGACCTGGACATTCTTATACTTAAATTTATTTTTTCTGCCATTTCTACAGTCTTTGTTTTCAATATTGGACTAAGTCATTCAGATTCCCATTAAATCACCACTTAATCTTGCTCCTCTGTTTAGATGCTTCATAACTTCATTGCTCCCATCTCTTGATCTACATGTTCAGAAACTAAGAACTGCACATACAGGGAAAAGAAGATTTGGAAAATTCTGATTAATATATAACTTAAGTGACTAAAAAATAACCTAGAAATAACAATGAATATTTCTAATTTGAGCGTTTTATCTCCACTACTGGAATGCTTAATAGCCCTGTCTTGCCCAACTTTATATCCCACAGAAGACTGAACATAGTGCTATGCACAGAAAGCATTCATTCATTTACTGAATAAACGTTCAAAAAGTGTTAACATGCAACACTAATAGTCTACTTAACAAAAATCTGGTTAACAAATCTGGATTGGTTCCTGAGACCACCTTACGTTTAGCAAGACATCAGTCCAATAACTATCTAAATATACATAAATCACACGTCTCCTAGTCCCTTTAATTCCCAGTCATAGCTTTAAAGTTTGTGGTACACAAACCATTTACAGAGGCAGTGTTTCAGGATTCTCTACATCTCTTGCCTTTCACAGAATCAAGGTAACTTTAATCAGAACTCAAGCCCGTGGAAGAATTGGCTTTGGAGACTGGGTGGGAATTCAGAATAATAATCTACCATATGAACAAAAAGGAAAAGTTATCTTACAAAATAAAATGGCAGCGTTTTTATTTTTTAATCGAGGAGATAAGTTCCGTCAAAATGTTTTCAAAACCAAAAGAATGCTCTCCCCGGTGGGGGAAGGAATCAGAATTATAAAATCCAAGATAAAACATTACACACTACGTTAAAAAACTTCACATTTAACAAAAAGCCCGCATCACCTCTAAAAACCACTGTGCCCACTAAGATCTCGAATTGGCCCTTCTAACGTAGTAATCGCCACGTCGTTGATTTTGGGTAAATTATTACTATGGCTTTTGCTAACTCAACTGGTGTGGTTTGAGCTGAAGGACTGAGGGTCCCAAGAGAAAGAGTTGGGGGACTGGTTTCCAGGGTTGCTTAAATTGTAAAAACTCGAGGGTTAATCTTTCTAGTGTCAGTCGCGCTGTCTGATCTTGGGAACAATTCGAGACGCCTTTAGAGTCCAGCCTGTCAGAACTCTGGACCTTAACTTCCCCATCTGTAAAATGGAGCAGGCTATCGCTACTCGGAGGAAGAACACAGGATCACGACCCGCGGCCCCGCCGAAGTGCAAGCAGCTACCCAGTTAGGGCGAGAAGGCGGCGGCGCCGCAGAGAGCGAGAACAGGGCAGTTTGCAGGAAGTGCTTCAGGGCTGGGAGGGGAGACAGAGGGCGGAGGCGGGAATGTGAAAGCCGAGCCCTAGCTGCGGAGTTAGTACCGAAGCACAGAGGCGGGGCGAAGCTGGGGTGAAGGGGTTAGTCAGTGTGGATGGGCAGGACGAGCCACCTCCCCCGAAAACAGAGGGCTGGGTGAGGGGAAAGCTCTGAGGTGGCGGCTGAGGAACGTGGGGGGAGGGGGAAAGCGAACGCGCTCAGGAAAGGGGCGGGAAGCGCGCGCCCACTGCACGCATGCGCGCGCCCAGCTCCACCAGCTCTCAGGCCTGGGCTTCTGCCGCGCGCCCAGCGCCGACGGTGCGGACGTTAGAGGAGGAGCTGCGCGGCCCCTCCCTGTCCTGCCGGGACCGAAGAGTCCTGCTGCGCGCCCCTCGGGGTGGCGAGTCGCCACTTTCTTCAGTGAGAACTTAGAAAGCAGGGAAAGGGAACACGTTTCTCTACCTTGTTTTTTTCGTTCCCCTCCCCCACGAAGAACGGATCGGAAGGTCCGGGGCGTGTCAGGGAGAGTCCGCTCCGGGTTTTCCCGCCCACTTTAACTGGGAGCGCTTCGACCGCGCGGCGCTTCACTCCACCGTGCGCGCCCGAGCCCTCCGCCGGAACTCGTTCCGCCTCCCCAACACTTCTCTCTCCGGGAATGGGAAGTGCAAACTCGGACCTCTTTCCCTGAGCCCTTGCGGCCAGGCTGCCACTCTCTATCTGTCTTAGGTTCCAAGTCCGACAGCCTCCGTTCTCTAAAATCTCTAATAAGGTGGCTGCGAGGGACTACTTGACGTGTCCGTGCGCTCAGTGGTGCGGCCGCGCTCAGAGCTCTTCCTGGAAACTCCCGCCTCGGGGAGCCAGGAGAGCCCGGCCGGGGGGAGGGGAACGGGGGGGACGCGCACGCCCCCTGTCCCAGGGGAGGGCTCCGCGCCCCCGCCCTCCTCCTCGCGGGGTGGGGAGGGAAGGCTCGAAGGGGGAGGGGAGGGAGCGGGGCGCGGAAACGGGGTGGGGGCGGCTTCCCGCCCCACCCCCCGCCTCGAGAACAACGGGTTCCCGCTGCTGCCCCCTGCCGCCCACAGGGCCCTGCACCCCACTCCCTTGCCCGGCTCCGAGCGGGGCGTCAGGGGCGCCGCAGCCGCTGGGGCCGTGGGAACCGGAGCCGAGACTTACAAGAACTGACCGGCTTCCTGTCAGAAAACTTCCAGTTACTTTAGCCCGTGGACCAACTTGGTCTCAGCCGGCGTTGGCTACATTTCACTACCGCCTGGTGACCTCCCTTCTGCTTTAAAACAACGGGAAATGATCTTGGGGGAAGCAGTCGGTTGATAAAACCAAGAGCAACACCACGTTGCACCGCTCTGACTCAACCGAAATTAAACAAAATCCTGATTGTGGGGAATTTTCAAAGAGCTGCCAACAGAAGGAACTCAGGTTTTTCAAGTTAAAGCTTTTTTCTCCCCCGTATGTACACAAAAGATTTAAATCATGAGAGTTTATTACAGCAGTACATCTGCTTGTAAGCTTAGTTGAGTTTATGGTTTAAAAAACCTTCGTGAACTTTTTAAAAGAGAGGCGTTTGTTTCTGAATCCCAACAGGAAAAAAAAAATCTAAAGAGCCTGAAGAAGTTCAATTAGAATAGCAGCCACATTTCAACACTACCCAGATTTTGCAATATTAAACTGTGAGGGTTTGTGCCAAATTTTAAGGCAAGAATTCTTACTGCCAAATTACAAATTTCTCAAAATGAGGGGTGTTCAACCAAATTGCTGCCAGACCCCATAAACAGGCACTAACAGCACTGCTATAATTACGCCTTATTATCTCCCTCTCAGTCTTATTTGATTCACTGCCGGATAAAATTCTCATCCCGGGTGTCACTAGCTGGTCTTTTTCTGGGGTTGAACAATCACACGTCTCCCGTATCTTGGTTCATCCAATGCCTCTTTAGCTGTATAACCGATCGACCTCTACTCCATTCTTCACAGTCCATCTCTTCCTAAAATGCAACCCAATCAGATAGGTCATTTTCACGCCAGCTTCCTAGGGACTAAGAAATGAAGATGTTAACAAATTTATCAGAATTACAAGAAAAATTTCTTCTTTGAAGAAAAGGATTTAGGCCAAGAAACCAAATTTGTTTAACTTGAGCCCCCTACGGGGATTTAGCAAAGAGGGTTTGAATGCAGTTAAACCAGCTTAATCAGTTTCTTTGTTCTGGGCTCTGCATATATTTAGTGTTGTATTTTAATACGATTTAACACAACCTAAACTAATTTCTTCTGTTAGTGTAGAGTCTGTACAGCGTAAGCAAACAAGTTTCTGTGGAATTTTAGACATTTTGTAGAATTCTGTACTAAACTGCTATATGACCAAAACGGAAAAAGGGGAGGGGGAGGAAGTCACGTATTCATTTTTTAAATCCACCGATTTTAAAAGCACAGAAAATTGGCCATTGTTGACCACTTAATTCTTTTGGTAACATCTGTAGCTCCACAGCCCTCATTGGGAGCCATATTTACTCATTTTTGTCTGACTTTTTTTTTTTTCCGACAGGGAGGAAAAGATCAAGTTGGATCTCATCCCTGATAGATTTTAATTCTTCTAGCCTTTACTCTCCCTCTTAAATAAGCAATTTTACCCTGCTTCTCACCAGCCCCAGATAGAGGGGCATTCATTCACAAATGACTCTTGAGCCTCCTTCTGAATGTCTGTTTCCTTGTAAAGCCAAAACCTCAGTACTAAGGCTCAATGAATTAAAACTTGTAAAGATGCAGGCAGAAAATCTAAGTGCCTGGAAGACATAATCTCTTTTCTGTTCTACCTTTAAAGTCTCCTCCAATATGCAAGAATAGTAACTCTCCTTTACTGTGTGTGAGCCAGGCACTGTTCTAAACTCTTTATAAATAAACTCCTCACAACAGGCCTAAGAAGTAGGTACAATTGTTGTCACTGTTCTACCGATGAGGTCATTGAGACACAAAGTTAAATAACTGGCACAAGATCACCCAGGCTGGAACCTAAAGAGTTAGGGTTTGAACTCAGGCTGTTTCCATAATTACTCTTATCGTCCAAGCTAGTTACCAGCTTAAGTGTCCATGGAGTGAAGAGTCACCATTAGTTCTCCACTTTTTGGATTCAGGATATCCTCTGTATGACAAAGTCCTGGACCATGTTTTTTTTTTCCTTTGCAACTCCAGTAAAGTGAAATTTGTTGAGATCTGCTTAGGACAAGCATTCCCAAATCAGATTACTCTCTTGGAAGCCAGCCTCAGACTGTCAGCATATGCATTGTAAATGCTAATCAGGACAGACATGTCCAACCTCACCAGATTCAGGACGTGCCTACCTCACTCTAAAGGAACAAGATGGTTAGAAAGTGATTTGGATTCTCTCATGTTGAACTGGGTAGAAACTAGGAGGTAAAATGGGAAGATAAAAGGTGATGGAAGCTGAGAGAAAGTAAATGTATGTGCACATGGAGCGATTAGTACTACGCTGCAAAGAATGAGGATCATGGTCATGCAGAAGAGTAGCACCTGGGTGTGTTATGACAGAACTACAAAGGGACCATAAGTATGAAAACTAAGTAAATGGCAAGGGGAGATGGCAGGGAATCAGACTGGGTTTTTCCCCCACGTGGAGTTCAGATAAATCGAGTACAATTTTAGGCTGGGTTAATAGAAATAGTATCTGGAACAAGGAAAGAAAAGGCTCCTCTTTATTCTGTGTTAGACCACATCTAAGTAACATGGTCACATTTAGAGGGGTATAATAAAGAGCAACCAACCAAGACGGTGAGACTTAAAACCCTGGCTTATGAGGAAGAGTTGGAGGATTCATGAGTGATTGAAAGGGCCAAGTTGAAATACCTGAAGGGCTATTGTGTAAAAAAGGAATTAGACTTGAGGCCGGAGAGAGGAGGGTGGTGCCTCCAAGACTCGAGGACTAATAGTAAGGAGCTTCAGAGATACACAGTTTAGCTCAGAATATGGAAGAAATCATGTAAATATGAAATGTCTTAGAATGTAACAAGCTCCACCTCCATCACTAGAAGCATTTAAAATGCGCATGATAGCTGGACTATATAATGTTCAAGGTGCCTTTTCATCCTTGCTCTGCCATTCACTTGAACACTAAAAAGGGGGAAACAATGTAACCTACTTCATTAGGTTGTTGAAAAGCACAGCACGTAGTGATAAGTCATAGCACTCACTGAAAGTCAGCTGATAATAACAACATCCCTGAACTGCTAAGATTCAGTATTTATAGATTTATCACTGATTAATTAAGTCTTGAGTTTATAGATCACTTTTTGAAGTTATCAATATCCTGAATGGCGCAGTTACCAAAGGGGAGGGGTGGGGGAGGGCGGGTGGGGAGGAAAGGAGAAGGGGACTGTGGGGTATCATGATTAGTGCACACGGTGTGTGGGGGGTCACAGGGAAGACAGTGTAGCACAGAGAAGACAAGTAGTGACTCTGTGGCATCTTACTACACTGATGGACAGGACTGCAATGGGGTAGGGGAGGACTTGATAATATGGGTGATTGTAGTAACCACATTGTTTTTCTTGTGAAACCTTCGTAAGAGTGTATATCAATGATACCTTAATAAAAAATATATATTTATCCTGAATGGTGGCTTGGGTATAACTTGGCACCTTTAGGATATCTTGGTGCAACTAGAACTTAATTCTGTACCACCAGGATCTTAAAAATTGAATTGTAACACCGTACTGCAAGTCCAGAGGCAAACAACATGGCAAGATAATGTGGGGTGACTGTAGGAAAGGTGGAGAAACTAAACAATAAAATATGGCAGACCAAGAGAACTCAAACAGCACAGCTTTGTACTGATGGTTGAAAACAATAGCAGCTGAGGTCAGCCTTACATTTCACGTACAAAGTTCAGATGACATCGCTCATCTTGAGCACAAGGTGTCATGACACTTATGAAACCAACAGGGAAAGCTGGGTACAGAAACAAAGACAAGCCAACCAGTGAGCTGGTTACCTGCTCACCCTGGGAAACTAGTTCTGTAAGGACTTTGCTATTTCATGGAGAATAAGGTTGATCTCAGCCGCATCTTCAAACAAAAAGAAAGCATGTGTGACTGTTAGAAGGGACAATGAAGTTGTCTCAACAATCAGATTACTTAAATTCTTGGTGCTTCCAACCCAAAAGGGAAAATGGGGAAGAAGCAGTATGATCGTGGAATAGGAAAAACGGACCAAGATATAAGCTCTGCCTCTGCTAGATGAGTGACTAGAGCAAATGACTTCACCTCTTCAAGCTGCAGTTTTCTCATCTGTGGGACTGGAATGGAAATAATTACCTCATGGCATTTTGTGAGGATTAGACGACATATGTAATATACTTAGGACAGTGTCTGACACATAGAGCCTAATATATTATCAATAAAGTTTTCTTGGAGAACGGGGGAAGGAAGTGTGGCCATATTAGTGTTTGTGATACAGATTCTACTATATAGAGATAGTGACATTATACAAAGAGAATAGAGAGCCATGACACCATGCAACCCTCCCGTCTTAGCTGGTCACTAAAGGGCCTAAACTTTAGAACTTCCATAACTTATAGGAGAAAGCCAACCAGAATGGAATTGCAAGTGTCCTTGCTCCAATGCAAGGTAAATAATTTCCCTTCTTTCTCCTTTGGTTCTGTTTTTCTCTTCATGCTTTAATCATTTTGACACCAAGCTGTACAAAAGTAATTTAAAATTAACATGTCTGACAGTTGGTAGCTAGCAGAACCTGATTTTGAACCCTGCCCCCTCTCCAGGGCAGCCAGAAGTCTTCTTTGATTGGCTATTGGTCTGCAGCAGCTGATGAAGGGCCCAGGAAAACACATCCAACAATTAATTTGCTAATTTAGTTTTCTGTTTAATTTGAAACCAGAAAATCCTCAATCACCCAGGATCTTGGCTTTCTGACTTGAGCATCGGCTTCTGAAACTTCTTGTTCAGGAGTGAGCAAAGAAACAGAAGAGAAAGGGAGAAAGCTTACCAGTTAGGCACATACCATACCTTCTATGCCCTTCTATCCTCAAAATGGTTTTCTATAGGATCATAGTAAAGTTCTTTTACCAGGAGAATTGGGAGCAATACATTCATACTCGATGTAAGTAAACTGCTTCCTGAATTATGGGGAATTTCCAGACCAATATGTGTTCAGGATTTAGAAATCTATCTTAGGGTTACAGACAGACTCAGATGGTTTTCCAGCATTAGAAATATGCATCACCCTAAACTGTGAAGAAGCTTTGGGGTTCCATGGGAATTTTTCTGTTGTTTTCAAAAGAAAGAGGCAAAAGTAGTTTGTATCAGAGATTGAAAAGATTTGTGTGAGAGTTGAGTGAGAAGATACACACACGTAATGTCCCACAGGTCCCTTTGAGAACTTACCCTTGCTAGAGAGAGTGTCTCAGAACTAAGAGGAGGAGTAGGTGGGTTTAACTTCCACCTCAAGTGTGCACAGAATCCATATCCTTTCTGCCACTCAGAGTGGATCTTAGCTAGTGGTTTAATTTTACTCATTTGTTCACCTCAGGCAGGTTAAAATCTTCTGCCTGCTTTACAAAACTTTCTACAGTCTAGTCCAACCCTACCTATCAATCCCTGTTTCTAGCTCTTCATCAAAGTGTGTATTCTCCAAAAAATAGAAGAGGAGGGAATACTTCCAAACTTATTCTATGAAGCGAGTATCACTCTAATACCAAAACCAGGCAAAGAACTCACAAAAAAAGAAAATTACAGACCAATATCCCTGATGAACATAGATGCAAAAATACTCAACAAAATATTAGCAAACTGAATTCAAAAATACATCAAGAGGATCATACACCATGACCAAGTGGGATTCATATCAGGGATGCAAGGATGGCACAACATTTTAAAATCCATCAACATCATCCACCACATCAACAAAAAGAAGGACAAAAACCACATGATCATCTCCATAGATGCTGAAAAAGCATTCGCTCCCACAAAATTCAACATCCATTCATGATAAAAACTCTTGACAAAATGGGTATAGAGGGCAAGTACCTCAACATAACAAAGGCCATATATGACAAACCCACAGCCAACATCATACTTAACAGCAAGAAGCTGACAGCTTTTCCTCTAAGATTGGAAACAAGACAGGGAGGTCTCCCCACTGTTATTCAACATAATACTGAGGTTCTAGCCATGGCAATCAGACAACACAAAGAAATACAAGACATCCAGATTGGTAAAGAGGAAGTCAAACTGTCACTATTTGCAGATGACATGATATTGTACATAAAAAATCCTAAAGAATCCACTCCAAAACTACTAGAACTAATATCTGAATTGAGCAAAGTTGCAGTATACATAATTAATACACAGAAATCTGTTGCTTTCCAATACACTAACGATGAACTAGCAGAAAGAGAAATCAGGAAAACAATTTCAATCACAATTGCATCAAAAATAATAAAATACCTAAGAATAAACCTAACCAAGAAAGTGAAAGACCTATACCCTGAAAACTACAAGACACCTTTAAGAGAAATTAAAGAGGACACTAACAAATGGAAACTCATCCCATGCTCTTGGCTAGGAAAAATTAATATTGTCAAAATGGCCATCCTGCCTAAAGCAATCTACAGATTCAGTGCAATCCCTATCAAAATACCAACAGCATTCTTCAACAAACTGGAACAAATAGTTCTAAAATTCATATGGAACCACCAAAGACCCCGAATAGCCAAAGCAATCCTGAGAAGGAAGAATAAAGTGGGAGGGATATCGCTTCCCAACTTCAAGCTCTACTACAAAGCCACAGTAATCAAGACAATTTGGTACTGGCACAAGAACAGACCCACAGACCAGTGGAACAGGATAGAGAGTCCAGATATTAACCCAAACATATATGGTCAATTAATATATGATAAAGGAGCCATGGACATACAATGGGGAAATGACAGCCTCTTCAATAGCTGGTGTTGGCAAAACTGGACAGCTACATGGAAGAGAATGAAACTGGATCATTGTCTAAACCCATACACAAAAGTAAAGTCGAAATTTACTTTTCGATCAAAGGCCTGAATGTAAGTCATGTAACCATGAAACTCTTAGAAAAAAACATAGGCAAAAATCTCTTGGACATAACCATGAGCAACCTCTTCATGAGCATATCTCTCCGGGCAAGGGAAACAAAAGCAAAAATGAACAAGTGGGACTATATCAAGCTGAAAAGCTTCTGTACAGCAAAGGACACCATCCTAATAAGGGATAAGGGGGGGATAAAAAGAAAGGGGGCGTTATGATTAGCATGTATAATGTGGGGGGTCATGGGGAGGGCTGTGCAACACAGAGAAGACAAGTAGTGATTCTACAGCACCTTACTACGCTGATGGGTTTGTTGGGGGGACTTGGTGAAGGGGGGAGCCTAGTAAACATAATGTTCCTCATGTAATTGTAGATTAATGACACACAAAAAAAGTGTATATTCTAGTTTTGCCAGATTCAGTGTTCTGAGAACATGCTATTTTGCCAACACAACCTTTGTTCATTTCCCTACTGATTCTCCCCCACATGCTCCTCTCTTTTGTTCATCCTATCCAAACCTCAAGATCTTACTTTCTCCACTCAATCTTCCCCAGCACTGAGTTCTCTCCTTCTGTCTTCACATTGGTAACATTTATATAATGTACTATGTGTTGACCACTGTGATGAAACCATGTTCAATTTCTTATCTCAGTTCTGTTTCCAAGTAAAGTATAAAGTTCCTAAAGTCAGGGTCTGTAGCATACACCTTGGTATTCCTCGTGGGGCTGATTCACCAGTTTGGCCATTTATGATAATCATCAGGTGCTTGTTTAAAAACACAGATTATCAGGTGTACCCTCCCTGAGATTCTGTTTTTTAAGGTCTAAAATGGGAACCAGGAATCTATATTTTTTGCAAGTGCTCCAGATGTAGCCAGTACCCTGAGACAAGTTGGAGAATCACTGCTCACAGCACATAGCATAAGTCACTCAATTTGAGGAGGAACATTTGAGGATGAACTACAATGTATGTGCTTGTTTATATCACATGGTGACCTAATCAGTGGGCACTCCCACTGCCAAATTTATACCTCAGGGGAAAATTGGGAGGCAGATAACCTGACTTACCTTCAGTGCCGCCAGCTTGGTATGTTTGGAATTCAAATCTCCTCTCCACCTTATGATCTCTTTGTAATTACAATTTCAGAGATCAGGTTGATAAAATTGATAGATTTGTAGCTGGTCAGAAACACAGATTCATTTCCCATCCTCTTCCATCAGCTGCAATCTATAGTATTTATTTGTAGTGTGATATTTATGGGCAAAGGGACTTTGGCAAGTGAAAAAAATTGGTCAGATTCTGTCTGCCTCAGGCACAACTGCAAAACTGGTAAAATAAGTCTTCCTGCCCAGTCCTCACCCCATATTCTAAATCCAACTCAAGTGTTAAATGATGAAAGATTAAGCTGTGATCCCCTTCTGGGGTACTTATGTTTCAGAGGTAATCCTCTGGAAGTGAGAGGAGAGTATTATCTTTTATTTTAATTTTTTAAATTTTGATATCATTAATGTACAATTACTTGCACAACATATGGTTACTGGACTCCCCCCATTATCAAGTCCCCCCCACATACCCCATTACAGTCACTGTCCATCAGTGTAGTAAGATGCTACAGAATCATTACTTGTCTTCTCTGTATGTACTGCCTTTCCCGTGTCCCCCCACCTACATAATGTGTGCTAATAGTAATGACCCATTTTCCCCCTTATCCCTCCCTTCCCACCCACCCTCCCTGGTCCCTTTCCCCTTGGTAATTGTTAGTCCATTCTTGGGTTCTCTAAGTCTGCTGCTGTTTTATTCCTTCCGTTTTTGCTTTGTTCTCATATTCCACAGATAAGTGAAATCATTTGGTACTTCTCTTTCTCCTCCTGGCTTATTTCACTGAGCATAATACCCTCTAGCTCCATCCATGTTGTTGCAAAGGGTAGGATTTGTTTTCTTCTTATGGCTGAGTAATATTCCATTGTGTATATGTGCCACGTCTTCTTTATCCATTCATCTACTGATGGACACTTAGGTTGCTTCCATTTCTTGGCTATTGTAAATAGTGCTGTGATAAACATAGGGGTGCATATGTCTTTTTCTAACTGGGCTGCTGCATTCTTAGGGTAAATTCCTAGGAGTGGAATCCCTGAGTCAAATGGTATTTCTATTTTTAGTTTTTTGAGGAACCTCCATACTGCTTTCCACAATGGTTGAACTAGTTCACATTCCCACCAGCAGTGTAGGAGGGTTCCCCTTTCTCCACATCCTTACCAACATTTGTTGTTGTTTGTCTTTTGGATGTTGGCCATCCTAACTGGTGTGAGGTGATATCTCATTGTGGTTTTAATTTGCATTTCTCTGATGATTAGCGATGTGGAGCATCTTTTCATGTGCCTGTTGGCCATGTGAATTTCTTCTTTGGAGAAGTGTCTGTTCAGCTCCTCTGCCCATTTTTTAATTGGCTTATTGGCTTTTTGTTTCTTGAGGTGCATGAGCTCTTTACATAATTTGGATGTCAACCCCTTATCAGATATGTCATTTATGAATATATTCTCCCACACTGTAGGATGTCTTTTTGTTCTATTGAGGAGAGGATTATCTTAATGACTCTCAACCTTGCTTGACAGGCAGACTGCCAGAGCCCAAGCATTGGGAGAACATTTTCTTAGAAGATGACCTTCTGGGAACCCTATACTTCTATATACTTCTTCCAATACTCTTATCAGCCTCAATAAAGTAAAAAGGACATGAAAGTTTCCAGTCATTGTTCTCAGAGCTGAGAGAATGTGTCCATTTCAGTTTAAATGTGGATATGTTAGTCTGCTGTGAACTGGTGTTAGAAGCATCTGGGTCAGAGTCTCATCACTGTTTTGTTGAAATGTCATGTTCTGGATTTTCCATACTCTTACACTATTAAATTCAAAGGAAAAAAACCTGTGAAGTGTTCTTTTATTTGTTTAATAAATACTTATCCAGTGCCTACTATGTTCCAAATACTGTCCTGTCTTCTAGAGTCATAACAATAGCAGATAAAATTCATGGAGGTTACATTATAGTGGGGGATAATGATAGTGAAGGGGCAAGATATAAACTAAATAAATAATTTTGTAATATGTTAAATGATAAACATTACAGAGAAAAAAAATAGAGAATAGAATAGAAAAACAGAGAATGGAAATGAGGGGTGTTGGGGGAAGGTTTACATTTTAAACTGGGCAGGGAAGCTCTCACAGAGACGGTATCACTGGAGTAAAGACCTGAAGGAGGTGAGGAAGGAAGTGAGCCATGTAGATATCTGGGAAAAGAGAACTGATAACTAATAACAGATGATAGGTTAAGAGTTAGGACTGCAAATTGTAAACTCTAGAGCCTTTGCTAAATGCACAATAATTTCCCCTTTAAAAGGTTCTCAGTCCTACAAATTCTTCTAAGGTTTGGTTGAAAATTTTCTATCAAACAGTAAATTTTTTTCCCCCTGAAAGCTAAATAATACTACTATAGTCACTTAGAGGTATGGAATTCCACCCAAAACACAAACAAGTAAAATTTCTTGCAATTTTCAGCTGAAATATTCTCATTTATGTTCATTTATTTCTTTAACTAAATAAATTATTTACAGATATAAACTAGAATTTAAATGAATTATTTGCTTTTAAAAAATGAAAAATGGTTTCTTCATTTGATTCTCGAGCAAATTGTGAAATACTTAAGACTGGTATGGTCACTTCACATATGAAAATGCTAAAGCTCAGAGAGATTAAGTGCCTTGCCTTAGGTCACACAGCTGATAAATGGTTGAGCCAGTGTTAAAATTCAGGTCCTTTGACTCTAAATCCCATGTTTCTTCCCTCTAACATAGCTGTCATCTCAGTTCCCAAATTAGGAAAACAGCTACACCACAGTATTTACTTACAGAATTTAAGCAACCTCTAGATGCCCTATGAAACCACATCTGTCATATAAAAAAGAGAAATATCAACAGTATATTGGAAAAGCTACCTGTAAAGTTAAACTTAAAACCAAAAGGCCAGACAGCTGGCACCAGTTCCTATGGCCTCAGTCTAAAAGGCTGGGTGGGAGTCTAAATCAGAGCAGAAATATTATATCTTTCTACCACTGGGCTCTGGTACAAGGAATGCTTTCCATCTTGGGCAGAGTAGATGCTGAGAAGCAGCCCAATGTTCCATTAAGTGCTAAAATTTATCAATACCCTAGTTCAGGCAACAGGAGATAAAGAAGTGGTTATATTTCTGGAATTTGGTTCTTTTTCCCCATGTTCAAAACCACTCTAGTCAGGGCCCTAGTCTCTTACTCTTCACATTTCTGTAAAAGCCTAATATCTGGTTATCCCACATCTGTTTCTCCCTTTTCCCTGACCTCTTTTCCAAGCCCGAATTGTACATTATCCAGATTGTTAACCTTCCTCAAGTACTGTCACTCTTTTGCATAAAAACCTTTAATGATTCCAAAATGTAGTTCATCTCAAGAAAATAAGACTCAGTCTAGCATTCAAGGCCTTATATAACACAATTTACTAAAACTGACACAAGATGAAATAGAAAATGTGAATTGCCCTTGATCTATTAAAGAAATTGAATTTGTTATGAAAAAAATCTTCCCTAAAGAAAGCTAAAGTCCCAGATGGTTTCACCAGAAAATTCTATCAAACATTTAAGGAAGAAATTCTTTCAGAAAATAGAGAATGGAACATTTCCAACTCATTAGACTTTCTCTAGCCAACCTAATCTTTGACACTCCTGCCCAACTACCAAAAACTATGTGTGTTTCCTCATTATCCCACACACAACGTGCTGCATGCCTTTGCTGACACTTTTTCCCTTTCTCGGAATGCCTTTGCCTATACAAATATTTTGAAGGGTTAAGAGAGAGGAGTTTTAGATGAGCTGAAGCTTAGGTCTACTCTTTTGTCCCCTGCCTCTAAATATGAGCACAGCATTGAGAACTGAGCATGAAAATTAGAACAAATACTATACAAAGACTTTAAGCCCAACATAATGTACACACACACACACACACACACACAATTAGCACTTTTCTGATTGCAGAGAAAAGTGTTTCCATTCAGTAGTGAAATGTAATACAAAACTATGCAAAATGCAGAGAAAGTGATATTTTTTATAAAGAAAAATAACAGCAAGAATACCAGGAAGAGCCTTATATGTCACTCAGCCTTTCAATAAATATGGAGAGGCTACTGCGAGCCAAGCATTGTACCAGGCATTGAGCATACACTTCATGGTCCCTGCCTTCATAGACCTTACAGTGTAGTAGAACAGACAATAAAAAAGTAAACAGAATTATAAATTGTGATTAACTTTTCTGAACAAATAAACCAACCCTGAAAGAAAGAATAATGGTGGGAACCTACTTTAAAACTGATGATCAAGAAAGGCCATTCTGAGGAAATAAAGTTTCTTGCAGGATGAGAAGACACCAGACACTGGGGTGAGGGCCATTCCAGGCAGAAAGACACATTTGTGATAGCTCTGAAACTAGAAAGTTGTCAAGTTCTGTTAGCAGCCAGAAAGAAGGGCAGTATGGCTGATGGGTTGGACAGGCAGGTGGGGCCAGACCAGGGAGGGTCTTTCTGGGAAGGAGTCAGAATTTTATCCTAAATCCAGTGGGAAGCCATTAGAGGATGTTAAATTGATAAGGACAAAATTGAGAAGACCCCAGATCCATAATATTTCAAAGGCATTATTTGCTCCCAGATTTAATTGGCATTTACTAAGTATCTCTGTGCCAGGTACTTGTCTAAGCCTTTTCACATCTCATTCAATTCCCACCACAGACCTGTCAGAGTGATATTGCTATCATCATGATCACTTTCTTACTGACGAAGAAACTGATGCTTAGAGAGGTTAAGCGACCTGCCCAAGATTACGTACCCAGAAGCCATGGATTTGACATTTAATCTCACCTCTGCTCCAAGCCCTCTGTTCATTCCACTAGATTATCTAATAGTTGCCCAGGCCCCAACATTCACAATATCCTTGACTCTTCTCTGTTTCTCATATACACCCCCCATCATGTCCATCAGCAAATCATGCCACCTTTACCTCCAAAATGTAACCATTTGTCACCCTCAGCACTGCTGCCAGCCAACCTAAGCCACCATTGTTTCTTGCCTGGACTCCTGCAGGTGCCTCCAACTATTCTCTCTGTTTCTGCTCTTGCACTCCTAACTTCTGTTTTCTACACAGCAGCCAGAATAAACCTTTTAAAACAGAAATCATACCCAAAAACAGAAGTCATTCCTCCAGTATTTTCCCATCTCACTCAGCAGAGAAGCTTCAGTGACTTGTCAGGCCTCACAGTCTGCTCCCGGCACCCCGCTTGCCTCCCTACCTCCTGTGTCTCTCCTTGGCTCACTCTATTCAGCGGCACTGGTCTGCTTGGACAAGGAAACTCCTCAGGATCTTCGCATTTGCTGTACCCTCTGCCTGGAATTCTCCTCCCCCTCATGTTTGTATGGCTTGCTCCCACTCTTTTATGTCTCAACTCAGACAGTCCTTTCTGGCCACCCTTTTTATAAATTAAAAACCTGCCAGAACTGTAATTCCCATTTCTCTTAATCCTGCTCTCTGATTCCCCATAACCCTTATTACCATTTGGTGCATTATATGTTTACTTATTTATTGTCTGCCCCTGCCCCACACCTTAGAACATAAGTTCCATGGAGATAAAAACTTTATTTTCTATTCTTAGAACACAGTTTTCAGCTCCTAGAACACTGCCTGGCACATAGTAGGTGCTCCATGAATAGAAGCAGGTGACCACAGAACAGAACCTATTTGTTCAGTGACTGAACTGAAAGATAAAGTCCTGCTGCGGAGAATGGGGGAGTAGTTTCTAAGCTAGCAAGTGGAATACAGGTTTATCTCTTCCTGTTGGTTCTTTGGCAGCTAACCCTTAAGAACCAGTCTGCAAGCCTTAACTAAACTGAGTGGACACAAATGATCTCAGTTTATGCAGTGCTGACTCTTGGTAGGCCACCAACTGTATAATGGAATTGTCAGGCAACCCAATCTTTCCATCCTCGCCTTCTCTACTTCACTGGCAAAGCCAGTGAGGATCCCTTTTCTTTTGTAAGGCATCCTCGCATGCCTTTGGCTTTTCAGAGTTTTTATTCTGGGCAATGCAAGTGATGGCTGATGCTCTATCTGTGGTTGGGATTCTATACAGGGAAAGTCATTCAATTAAATCAAGCAGTATTGAATTCTTAATTGACACAAATGAGACAGACAGACAGCTGGAGGAGTGGGGGAGGGACAGGGAGCAGGTGCTCTGCATAATGGAGAACCAAGAGGAGCAGAATATAAATTCAACTGATGTTGGAGAAGCTCACTTGTGAGTCTAGATTTTGTATCACAAGAAAGGTATGTTTTGCCCCAGCTTACTTTACATACAGCTGAAAGGATCCAGTGGTGTTCTTGCCAAGAATAAGGCAACAGGTTCCGAATCCTTGTATGGTTTTGGCATGGCTGCCTTGATGGCCATGTGTGCTTCTCTTCAGATACTGTAATTTTTGAGAATAAGTCTTCATAAAGCCCAGATGTTTTCAAGATAACCTTATCAGACAATATTTGAATAAAAGAAACCACTTTTTAAATTCCATTTATCAAATAAAGGGATTCTTAACACATGATTTAGGAAGATGAAGGAAAGGATGTTTACAGATCTTCAAATGCCAGATACAGGGGGCATTCCTTCAGAGAAGGCGTGTCCCTTGACAACTCTGGAATTCCCTCTGAGAATGTAGTGGCGGGGGGGGGGGAGCATTTTTCCTCCCAGCCCCATCTTGGTCAGAGCTTTGACTCCCCAGCTCAAACAATTCTTCTCTGTATCCATGGGAATTGCTCCCATAATTATCAGTGTCTCCTGCCTGGAACACAGACAAGTAAATGTTCAAACCTGGCAGCTGATCCTGGGAAGGAGAGCTGATTAAATCTTTCCTGTAGAGAGGCACCTCTTTGATTTGAATGTGACACCAACATCCTCCACCTCAGGTTCGTCTAAGGGAAGCATTTTCACCCATACATTCACAACTAAGATCCTAATATTTAGAAACACATTTAATCTCAAAGGAACCCACTGGTTTCCTAAGTTAAGTGTCTTAGGGTTTTGTTCCTCTCCCCTGGCCCTTTCTCCATTAAACACCACCCTGTATTTGGAGTGATGAAATCTCCTGCTGCACAGGTATCAATCATCAGATGCCAGGGGGCTTGAGAAATAAAAGGAGTTCAGAACACCACTAAGTACACGTTCGTATTAACTACAAATGGAAGAGTGAAAAAGTGGGCAAACTATTTCTTTAGAAGTTTTATAGTAAGACAGGCTGGAACCATAAAGCCCTAAAGTGTGTGTGCTCTCAATGATATTCTATTCCCAGAAAGCTTTCTGCAGGTGGAGGTGTATTCTTATCTGTATGTAGCTAGGATTATGTACTACCATCCAAACACGTTCAGGGGAGACAGCATCCATTTTCTTCTGATATTAAGGCAGCCTTTTAAGTTTATCCAGATTTATTTTGGCTAGTGCAATAAAAAAACCAGGTTGGAGAGTTACGTCTAACAAAAATAAAGCCATTGTATGCTTAAAATTTCCCACTGAAAGCTTGCTTTTAAAGCAGTTTGCTGCACCATAGCTCCAGTCATCTCGTTATACTTGAATTCAGGCAGGTTGTCTGTGAACAAAGCAAATTTGCTTCACACACAACAGCCCTAAACCTACACTCTCAGGACAAAAGTTTTCCTTAGCAATGTTTTTTTACATGGCTCTGGTTAAGTGCCATTCACTTACCTCCAACCTCTTTCTCCTGGGAGACAAAGACACCTTTGGGCTGCAGTGACACGGGAGAATTAGAATCAGATTTGTTATCGACATTGCAGCCTTTAATTTCAGTAAGAGGCTAAATCTGCCTATTCCAAATACAGGAAGGCAGTCTTTATAACCCCTGGAGCACTTGGCCAATTGTGTACCTGCAAATATACCATAGAGCACATTTCAGGTTCCCAAGCACTTTGAAAACTGACACTTAACACAGTCCCAAGGGATCCTATCACCCACCTCGAATAATAGCTGCTTTGGAATCTGTTGTTGGCATCAGAAAAAGAAAGAGTCCTCTGAAGTCATTCTAAAGCCATTTTTATTGTGCATTTTAAACAAAGAACCTCACCAAAAGAACTTCTGTTACAAAATCAGGGTAGAAAGTCAAACGCATCTCATCTCAGAGTCAATTACCCTGGCAATTTTGTGAAGGGATGGGAAATGAGTGCTAGAGGAAAGGATTGTGGGGAGGGGGTGGGATTGGCTTTTAAAATCCCCAGGGTGAGAAGGGTGTTCCCACTGACTCTAAATTCCAACCATTACAACAGGAGGACCTCTGTGACTTTCTGGCTATAAACTTTTTATGATTATTAACTGGGGAAATCTAGAACATGTGGAATTTTAACAATCGGCTTTCAAACTCCATTTGCTTCTTTCTGAGAAATTATTTTTTGCATGGAGTCTAGTAGCCTAAGGCTCAGAATTTATGTGGGCTACCTTGATATTCCTTACTGAAAAGCCACCTTCTTACATATCTTACTTGTGATAGGGCGTCAGATGCCCTACATCTGTTTATTTCAGAAAGAAATACAAGTGGGGAAAGAAGTCATTTTCTTCTCATTGCAATTAAGTCATGACCACCTGTTGTGGGATTATCCTGCCATCTGCTGTTCAAAAGAGAAACAACAACAGAAACGAGAGAAGGTAAAATGTCTCTCAGCTGGTCATAGACTTTGGTAGTTACTTTAAGGGTATTGCTCTCTACTTTTATTATTGTGAGGTGGAGAAAGTGTGATTAAATAGCAAGAGTGCTAATGGAGAATAGAAGAAATGCAGGCATTATCCTTTCTGAAAAGAACTGACAATATTGTATCAAGAGTCGTAGAATGCTCTTGACCTTGATCTAGTCATTCCGCAACTGGAAACCTGTTCTAATGGATAAACCCAAAATTCAGAAAAGGCCATGTACAAAGATGTTCACCACAATGGTCATTTTATGTAAAAAAAAATTTAAAGAAGAAATACAAATGTCTATCAATTAGCAAATGGTAAAAACCACCCACTCGGAATAATCATAAGTTTAAAAAAATAATTATATTGAAAATTGTGACTACATGATGATATGTGTATATTATATTGCAACATGAAAATAAAACAGATTTAAAGAGCTGATTAAAACCTAAGCATAGAAAATAAATATTTGGGGAATAAAAGCCACACCTATTTATATTACCAATAGTTCTTTGTGAGGCCATGAGGAACTAAACATTTTTTCCTACTTTTTCGTCTTTTCCAAATTGTCTTTAATAAGCATATGTTAACTTGTGTCATGGAGGAAAAACTTCCCCTAAAATATGCCAGCATTCTAAATCCATATTTTATTTTTAAAAAAATCAAAGAAACAAATCCTGCATGACCAGGGGCAACTCACTTCAGCCCCCTGGGGCTCAAGCGTTTCATCTGTCACTCGCTTCCCTCCCTCCCTCAGGGTTGTTTGAGGTTGTTTGAGGATCAGCCCAATAATGGATATGAAAGTACTTTGAAGAGTATGACATTCTATGTGATTTATTATTAATAATCTATTTTGTCTACAGGTTTGCCCCAATCTTATCCGTACTCCTGGTTTCTCACTTGGGATCAATCAATAGGATATAAAAACTTGTGTTTCTCCTCACTCTTGGCAAAATACTCATTTATAATTTTGGTACAAGATACTTCTGTCTGGTCAGTCATCCAGATCCTGTGGGTGCCTCCCTTGAGCTCTTCATGTGGTCACTCTAATTGTCTCCCACCTGATCTCTCTGGTTTTTCTTCCTCCATGGCAGTGGAGCAATCATTCTAAAATTTAAGTCTGGTCAAGCGATTCCCCAGCCCAGAATCATTCAATGGCTCCCACAGCTTTAAGGAATTAAATTCAAGCTCCTAGTCCTGGCATCGAAGGCCTCTGTACTAAACTTTAAAAGGCTGCGGATATGTCAGGCTACTTCACATCTCTGATTTTGCTTGTGCTGTTCCCTCTGCCTGGAATGCCCTTTCTGGCTGTCTGCCTGACAAAACCCTCCCCATCTTCTGGGACTCAGTTTAGGCATCAGCTCCTCTTGAAACCTTCCCTGACACCCTGCCCCTCCACAGAACTGGTCACACCCCCTTTTTACTACTGGCTCCTCTCTCCCACCAAACTGTAATAACATCACTTATCACATAGCTGGGTAACATTCTGTTACCGTATCTAACTCCCTCACCAGATTCAAAGCTCAACAGTTTGTCAATTTCATATTAAGGTATATATCCCAGTACCTAGTACTGTGCTTGGTTTATAGAAGATCAGTAAACACTTATTGAATAAAAGAATTCATCTAACATTTTAACTTCCAGAGGCTTTCATTGTATTGGTCTGTTTGATTCTGGTAAGTGGCAAAGCAAGCACCCAGCTTTTCTAAAAGGAGAAAAAAAACCCAAAGCCTATAGCAGATACTGTTCTTGCTCATCTCTTACCAGTTCCTCCCACCTCTCCCTTGGCTGCTGTTTGCTTTTGCTTCCAATAACTACTATTTGAGGCTCTTCTGAGGAGGATGGTCCTCAGACTACCAGTGTGGCTGGATCCTTCCCTCTTCCCTAGTCTCCAGCATATGTCTCATTGGAGGTGGGAGTTTGAAAGCCCAGCTTTCTTGTCTCCAGTAGAATTTATGCTCCTGAGTACCCTAATGGATTAAACTACCCTCTCTGGGACTGCCTGAAATCTCATTTTTGCTTGGCTTCTTCCCCGTCCCCATCCAGCTGCCGCTATGCCCTTACTGGCTTCTTGGAGTCCTTCCTTAACAAATCTCTTTCCCAGGAATCCTTGTCTCAGGATCTGCTTTCGAGGTTCCCTGGACATCCAACTAAGCATGTCCTTAGTTTCCACTACATGCTAGAACCTGTTAGGTGCTTTCACAAAAGTTAGTTTATTTACAGCTCACAAACTGTCTATGAATAAGGTATATCTATTTAAAATGTTTAAACCTGAATAAACAGGCTCAAAGAGGCTAGCTGATCTACCTAGGTCACAACAGCAGTTGGAAGGGTTAGAGGTTTGGACCTAGTCATTTTACTCCAAAGGTGCATCCTTTCCATTAAGTCTTTGATGCCTCTTTTAACTCTGCATTCTATGTTTTTCTCTGTGAAGACTGCATGTTAGCCTGACTAAGGTGAAACCATTTGGTGGGAACTCTTATTTTTGATGTTTATCTACATGTCTGGTTGACTCATTTGCCCAGTTTGTATAACTGTAAGTAATGTCAGACTGAGTGGGCAAAAACAGGTAAAAGACAAAAAAAAAACAACAAACCGTCATCAAAATAGGCTGTATCTTTTTTTGACCTCCTACAACAGGATTCCCTAAATTAACCATAAGTCATTCTAATGACTACATGACCTTTGGCAAGTTTCCTAACCTCTCAGGGCCTCAATTTTCTTATCTTTGAAGTGGGGGAAATAAGAATACTTACCTTATAGGATAGGTTAATAAAAAACAGAATAGTTAGTTTCATTAGAATTATGTACACAATAAAGTGTGCACTCAATAAGTCTTGGCTATTACTACTATTATTATTATTGCTACTAAAACTGCTGCTGCTTATTAAATAGGTTATTCCCAACAGACTGTTAAGTCCTTTTGTTCATATGTATATTATAATGCTCAACCACAGAGACTCAGATGGACAAAACACTGAGTCACTCACATAGCCTTAATGTGATATACTAAGAAGGAGCTGGTTGCTCGGATATTAATATTGTTATTTCCAAGTGGGTACATAAAAAATATTACTGAATTGTTCTCACAGTCTACCAAAGTAAATTCCTATTCCCTCTTGTGGTGGCTCCTAGAATTACCATTACCACTAAAATAAATGATAACCTTATAGGACTAAATTTGCAAGAGTTCTTAGAGACCACTGAGAGACCACATTTAGTTCAGAGGTTACCAAGCTGGAGTCTCTGACCCTTATGTGTCAGAGAAGGTGTGAATGAATATTTTTAAAATTTCAAAAAGTCTAGGTAAAATCGTCCAACTACCTATGGCAGAGAAAAATACATTTTCATGCAAATTAATTCTTTTAATCCTCATTAGCAATCTTTTGAGGGAGGTACCATATTATTATTCCCCTTGTACAGATGGAGAAGTTGATTCATAGAGACATTGAATAACTTGCTTAAGGAAACAAATAGCCAAGATGGGTTTTTACATAGGCAATCTGGCTCCAGGGCCTGTACATTTAATTACCCTGCTGTATGGCTGCAGTAACGCTAGCTCTCTTTCCCCAGCTCTATTTCTCCTTCTATGTGCCAGACTCCAAGTTTAGTTTGCCCCATACATCCTCACAACTAAGCATTTGCAGATGAAAAAACTCAGATTCAAAGGGGCAGGAGGAAGCTTTTGGGTGTGATGGATCCATTATCTATTTGTAAGATGGCATCACAGGTATATACAAATATCAAAACTCACAAAATTGTACCCCATACAATTTATTGTATGTCAGTTTTATCTCAACAAAGCTGTTTTTAAAAACAACATGGAGGTATCAGTTTAAAACATTAGACTGGCAAAAATTAGAAAACTGGGCACTGCTAAGTGTTGGCCAAAATGGCGGGATTTGGGACTTTAGTGGGATTGTAGATTAGTACAGCCAATCTGGAGAGCAATTTGCCAGTACATAGTAAAATTCGTATGGCTGTAGCCTATGTCCAGGTAATTCTGTTCTGGGGTCAATATTACAAAAATAATTCCATCATAGTGAAACTGCACAAAATTAAGGAAGAGGAAAGAGGATAAGAAGGAAGCAAAAGGAGTAAGAAGTAGGGGAAGAGGAGGGAGGAGAGAGAAGTCGGATCACTCAGGCCAGAAAGTTTAAGTGGTTTACTTCAGGCCACACAGCTGACAAACTGTGGAGTTGAGATGCCAATCTAGAGCTAACCGACTGCAAATCTCAGTCCCTTCCCACTTCTTCCATCAGCAGACGGGGTTTGATTGGAGACACAGGGTTGATGAGGGAAAAATTACCACAAAGGGGGCTTTAGTGACTTTGAAACAAACAGAACCGTTGGTTAGGTCTTAACCCCTCATTTTCCAGATGGAAAACCTGAAGTACAGAGAGGGAAGCAACTTTCCCAAGGTCACACAACTGGTAAATAATAGAACTGGGACAACTCGGCTTCAATGTTCTGATCATTTCTCCAAGGGACATCTTTTCTCCCGCCTCACTCCTTCGTTTTTCTGTCTCAAAGAGTTAAGAAAAGTAGCTCACACAGATAGTAATCACACTAGTGAGGGGGAGGATTTAATAATGTGGGTAACTGTTGAATCTCTGTGTTGTATATTTGAAACCAATATAAGATTGTATATTGATGTTACTTCAATAAAATTATATATATATAATATCAACAATACTTCAATTGAAAAATGATGGGCTAAACTTAACCTGGAAACTATAGTTTGCCAAATACCAAACTGAAGGATAAATGTACATCAAGATATTTGTGCAGAGAAAAAAAGAAAAGTAGCTCATAGAGTTAAGAAAAGAACAAAGAGGAAGAAAAAAGACAGAAAAGCAGTAGTCAAATGAGTGTTGCAAGCAACAAAAAATAAAAAGAGACACGAGCAAGCAATTGTGTGCAAATGGTTAGAAAGGCTTTCTGGAGGAGGCGGTTGCTGATGGAAACCTGAAAAGGCAGTCATGGTGAGATTTGTGAGCAAGAGAGTTTGGTTACAGATGAGCAGGTAGGCTTCGTGGGAATATGGTTTGGGAAGTACCCCACCATCTCATTCAGTTTTTTCCTCTGGAAACCTGCCAACCCCAGAATGTTTTCTCTGGAGCCTTAATTTTTTAGGTTGAAACCATATATCTCCAGGAGTCCTAGTTCCAGGTAATATCCAACAAACCGAATGCAGAGTTCAGTCACTGGCTCTTCCAGAATTTGATAAACTTATCTACTTAGTGGGTGTGCAGGACACGAAGCGGTCTGGAGTGAGGGGTACTACTCTGCCCGAGCCCTCTGTGTATATTCCTCACATCCAAAAAGACAGGTCTGGGAAACCTGGAGTCTGTAGATTGCCAAAAATGAGAATGGACCCTTCACTGATCTCCTATAGTACTTGCTGCTAGAACATACAAACCAACAAAACATATTTATTTCTAGCTAACATAAAGTTCGAAACAGGTGTCCCTTACTGACATGTGATCTTCTTCTAGGCAGTGGTTCAATAACCCAGGCTCGTTTCATCTCATGGATCTGTCATTTTCACTACAGGACTCCCAGGTGGCCATAGGAAGGAGAAAGGGTGCAAAGAAGGTAGTCGTGGACAGATGATGTCTGCTAGAACTCCCATTGGCTAGAACCCTGTCACATGACCACACCTAACTGAAAGGGACCACGGTAAATGTAGTCTTGCTGCATGCTCAGGAAGAGGAGGAAACAGGCAGAAGAGACACAAGCAGAAGGGGCCTTGCCCAGAGCACTTAATAAATAAAATAATTACCACTGATCGAACATTTGCTTTGTGACAAACATGGTGCTGGGCACTTTATTTAATGAACTCAGTCCTCTGAAACACCTCCTCAAAGTAGGTATATTATATGGAGGATAATAGAGAAAAACACTGAGGTTCAGAAAGGTTGGATAATTCACCTAAAGTCACACAGCTCCTGGGTTTTGGAGCCATCCTGTCTGATGCCAGAGCCCAGTTTAGTTGTGAGAATGGGATTCCTTTGTACCTGCGGTCCTTATTTATATTTATATTTCATCTCCTTTCTATAAACCACTAAAGAGCAACAAATCATTCCTTCTCCCAATACCTCCCAGTACCTCCCAGTACCTCCATCCTCCCAGTACCTCCCAGTACATGGTTTGCACAGAATTGGTGATCAATAATGATTTTTGATTGAATAATAATACATGTGCACAGTGCATTCAAAGTATACAAAACTTTTTTATGCCTTTAAAACAATCCTCTGAGATATGATGGTTCCGATTTCACTCATTAAAAACTTAAAGCTAAAGAAAGAAACAGAAGCTCAGAGCTGTTTGCCCAAAATCACACTGTAGAAACAAGATTTGAGCACAGGTCTTCAAATGCCAAGTCCAGTGCTGGTACACCAGCTTGACCAATTTCTAACAGGATGATGTGGTATAGGTAATTAAACCTCACAAATAATTTAACCTCACATTCATAAGTAAAATGAGTGTAATCAAAGCCTTCACTCCGTAAGTAAGTAAAGGCAATAATACTTACAGGGCATTTAGTGCAGTGGTTGGCACCAGGTAAGCACTCAATAAACATGAACTATTGATTAAGGGGTTTGAGTTCTTTAATATACTAGTTGCTTTAGATTCTCTGAAATTTCTTTTTTTAATGTGTATATGGAAATAATATCTCCTTTGCTATATTTTTAAAAATAATTCAATGAACTAAAGCCTTTAAAGCCCCTAATAAAGCTCAGCACATGGCAAATGGGAGGAAAGAACAGCAATCGCCTTTTAAGAAACACCAAACCAAAGTCATAATTTTTCCCCCAAAGAATTAGATGCTGGGTGGGTGCCCAGGAAATGTTTGTGGACTGAAAAATGAGCAGATGCCAACATCACTGCAATGTACTGTGTAATAAATAAATTTCATTTTTCTGAAACATGTTGCTTTTTAGGCAATCAAAACACTTGCCTGTCTCTACTCAGGCTTCCTAGTTTCTTGGGGTGGAGATCAGTAAATCATTTTCTTTTTGCCATAGTGTCCCTTAAACTCCTGGGGATTAGTTAAGATTCTCCTTTGAGATCCTGAAGACAGAAAAGTGGCTCTATAGCATTGCCAGACTTATCACAAAAAAACAAAAAAGTCACAAATTACTAATACTTAGAATGAGAGAGAGGGCATTAGGATGGATACCACAAATATTAAAAGAATAGTAAGGGAATATTATGAACAACTTTATGCCAGCAAATTAGATGCCAACAAATTATATGAAATGGAAAAATTCCTTGAAAGACAAACTACCAAAGTTCACTCAAGAAGAAATAGATAGATGGAACAGTGGTATATCTCAGGAATGCAATGTTGGTCTAACATCTGAAATCGATTTGTGTAATTCATCACATTAACGGACTAAAATAACAACAAAGAATATATGATCATCTCAATAGGTGCAGGAAAAGTATCTGACAAAACCCAATATCCATTCATGGTAGAAATTCTCAGCAAACTGAGAAGCAAAGGAAACTTCCTCAGACTGATAAAGGGCATCTAGGAAAAACCCAGAGATGACATCATACATAAGAGAGAAATAAGATATATGATATTATTGTTGGTTTCAGATGTACTAGGTTTCCTCATCTCTTAAATCACTCTGATGATTTAGCACAGTTGCTTGGTGCCAACAGCTCAGTGGTTGTTAGTATAATTTTCATTAAAATTATGGATTTCTCTTAAAAAAACTTTTTGTGTAAATAGATTTTTTAAAGAATCTTTTGGATTGGGAAAAAATGAAATAAAATTAAAATTTGAGAAATAAATTGTATTTCATGAAAATTAAAAACTGCTGCTCTTGGAATGAAGTGGCAAGTCATGGATTAGAAGAAAATATTCACAATACATATATCTGACAAAGATCTTGTATCCAGAATACATAAAGAATTCTTTAAAATGGGCCAAATGTTTGAACAGACAAAAGAATACATAGGAATAGCCAATTAAAATATGCAAAGATATTCAGGATCATTAGTCATTAGAGAAATGCAAATTAAAACCACAAAGGAAACCACTTCCCACCCACTAGAAAATGACTAAAGTGAAAGAGACTAATAATACCAAAGATTGGTAAGTATGTGAAGCAACTGGAACTTTCATACATTGCTAGGCAAGAGTGTAAAATGTACTTCAGAAAACAATTTAGTAATTTTTTATATGGTTAAATGTATACCTACCCTGTGATGTAGCAATGCTGCTTCTATATGTTTTCCCAAGAGAAATAAAAACATAGGTCTTCACAAAGATCCTGCATGAATATTCTTATCAGTGAAAAACTGAGGAAAAAATCCCAAATGCCCACCAACAGATGAACGGATTAAACAAACTGGCATATTCACTCAATGGAATTCCGCTCAGCAACAAAAGGGAAAGAACTACTGATACATACAAACAACAACATGGATAAATCTTCACAGACATTATGTTGAATAAAAAATGTCAGACACAAAAGAGTACACACTGTATGATTCCATTTATACAAGTCCTAGAACAGATGACACTAATTTATGGTGACAAAAGAATTTATTCACTCTGTAAGAATTCGTTCACCATGTAAGAACTTGTTCGTTATGCTTCAGAAGATTGGAGACTGACGAGAATTAGGCTTGAGATGGATTAATGATTGTAGAATGAGCACTGACCCCCCTATACTGAATTTTATTGTTGTTAACAACCATTTGATCAATAAATATGAGAGATGCCCTCTCAAAAAAAAAAAAAAAAAAAAAAAAAAAAAAAAAAAAAAAAAATTTTGTAGAAGAGAAAAAAAAAAAAAAAAAAAAAAAAAATGTCAGACACAAAAGAGTACACACTGTATGAATAGTGGCTGCTTCTGACCTTGGGAGAGATTGTGAAGAGACACGAGGGGATGCTCTGGGTAATGAAATTATTCTGTAGTTTGAGTGGCATGGGTTTCACAGGTGTATGCATTTGTCAAAACTCATCCAATTTTACACTTAATATTTATGCATTTCATTGTATTTAAATTAAACCTCAATATAGTTGATATACATGTGGAATTCCTCAAGGTCTGTCAGCCTGTGTGGAGTTTAGGAAGGGAAATCCCCTCCTTGAGTCAGCTCGGAATAGGACTAGCCACAGTTAATGACCTGCCACCTGAAGGCAGTTCATCAGCACCCCCAGGAGGTGTACCCACAGCTCAGATCTGGCTCTCATTGTGACCTCAGAGCTTTTCTTATGGAATGCTGATCCTGCTGGTCTTGGCCAACCAGAGGGAACTCGGGCAAGCCACATACCTGGGAGGACCTACTGAGATACAAAGTGACCAGTTTGCAGTCACAGATTTGGGGTTCCAATCTCAGCAATAGGCTTCAGAAGTGTGTGACCTTGGCTAAGTCACATAACCTCTCTGAAGCTCAGTGCTCCAGAAGGGCAAGGAGTATTATTGGTCTTTGTATCTTCGGTGCCTGGATCATACGTGCCTACATGAACTACTGCACAGTGGTGGGACAGGGAGGCTGTTCTACATACCTGTACAGTAAAAGTTAGTTATCTACTCCCCCAGAGACACTGGTTCTTAACAGTTTAGGGGATCATGAACCCCTTTGAGAATCTGTGTGTATATGTACACACACCATTTTACATACAATTTCCACATTCCTGGGAAGCCCATGGACCCAGAGTTAAGATCCCTGGTTCTGGATAGTCTCACGCAGCTCTGAAGTTTCTGTCAAGCATTCTTGCTACTCAGCTACCATTTTTTTTGCACCTCATCTCTGCCAGAGCCTTTATTCTTATAACTCTCTGAGGATGGTTTGCAGATGAGGAAAATGAGGCTTAGAGAGGCCAAGTGACTTATCCAAGATCACGCCGTGAGTCATGGCTAGTCAATGTTCAGATTTGACTTCAGTCTCATGCCTTCTGATTCCAACCCTCTACTCTTTCCTCCCGGTGAGAATTTAGCCTCCTTCAGATGTTCTTTGAAGCCAATGTAAAGGGTCTGACAACAGTAAAGTTCCATAGGACCAGCAGGGATCACTGCTTAAGTCCCCCCTGGTAAGATTCTGCAGTGGGTGAGTGACTCCAGGCGCATCCCAGGTTCAGGCCTCATGATCAGCTCAAACATGTGTCAACTGCCCCTAGATTTCTCAATTCAGCCCAGAGCCTGGGGAGTGGGTGTAGAGCAAAAGAAGGGAAGAGAAACAGAGGAAATTACTTATAAAAAGAAGTTTCAGATTGAGTCATAAACATGAGTTATAACTCAGAGGCTCTGGGGTAGGAGGAGAAAAGGGAGAGAAGGTCCTTATGAGAGGGCTCCCTCTTCTCCTTGCCCACAGCAAAGGTGCTCGAATGAGTTGACGTCTCTCCAGGCTCTGCATGTGGTTCCCTCTTCTTAAAATGGGAGGAGGGACTGGGTAGCAGCCAACATGTATTAAGCGCTTCCTAAGTGTTCAGGTCCTATGCTATATGCTTCTGATGCAAAGAGTAGACACTTCTATTAATTCTCATTTTAAAGATGGGGAAATTGAGGCAGAGAGGTTAAATAACTTGCCAAGGTCACACAGACAAGTGGTCAAGAAAAACTGGATTCTAACCCAGGACTGCTTACACTTGAAGGAAAAAGTTAAACAATAAAACCAGGACAGCCTAACCCCAGAGTCTGCCCTTAACCACAACTTCAGACTGCTTCCTACGCCCTGGTAGCTGTTTGATTATAACTGAGTAGCTCTGTAGATGCTTCACACGCTCCCTCCTTTAATGCTCACAATAGTCCTGTTTGATAATTTAGGAAACCTCAGAGCAGTGAAATGACTTGCCTACGGTCACACAGGTCAGTGTTGGGGCAGGGGTGTGAATGCAGGTCCAGTTGACTCCATGCCCAGCACTGTTCCCTTTACCTACTCACTGCTGCCTTCACAGATGAGCTGGACAGGAGTGAAGACAGGAGGGAGCAGGTGGGGCCCCAGTGTGTGACCCTGAGGATGGCCCTGGAAGCCTCTCGGGCTCTCCTGCAGAGTTGTTCTCTCCTGGCAGCACAGCCGTGGCTCTGGCCTTTTGTCCGCCTTCACTGGGGGATGAAGGTGGGTGTGCTCACTTAGATTTCCCTCTTGCTACCGTGGAGTCATTTCTCCTTCCAGTCCCTTGGACTTAGTGGGAATCCCCCAAGAAACGGAAGCTACTCAGAAGACCTCAGTTCAAAGTGGAGGAACTTTCCAACCGTGAGGGGACTGCCTTGGGATGTGGTGGTGCCTCCGTCACCGGCAGTATTTGAGCTGAAATCAGATGACCATCTATGGGAGGTTCTTGTAGTGGGCAGAGATTGGGTCTAGCCCTTTAGAGCCCTTCTGACTGTGAGATTTTATGAGTCACTGTGGGATGAAGTTTAGCCCATGCATCAGGGTGGTATATGATGGCTTTGGGGCCAGACAAACCTGGGTTCAAAACCTGACTCAGCCACCTCCCTGCCGAGGGACTGTGGGCAGATTTCCTCTCTTAGTTTCAGTTTGTCGTAAGATGGAAATTATAATACCCACCTCATAAGAGTGCTTTGAGTACAGTACTCTACATGTGAAAGCAGAGTGTTCCTATAAAACCTTTCATAAACTGAAAAGGCTTCAAAGTGAAGAAGCAATTACCATTAATTTATATGGAACAATTTTTTAGTATTCCCAGACCCAAAAAATAATCTCTCTTAGGCTTTTCTGATACCTTAGGATACATCTTGCTAATGGATGCCCAAAATATCAAGACAAAGTACAAATGTTCAGACGCAGTTCAAAAGTATGGTGGCTTGATGCTGACGTGTTGCATATAGTTCCCAGGAAAGGAGCTTGCGGGGCCACTCTCACTGCCCAGGGTGCACCCTGCCTCTAGGCTCACTGTAAAACAAGTGCTGAATGCTATTTTCCCTTTTTTAAGCAAAGTGAAAACCCTGTGGATTTCTTTTGGTTATCAAAAACAGGTACTAATGTAGGTTTTTGTAAAACTGAAGTGGTGTGACTTGAACTTTGGAAAAGCAGGAGATATCTATACTGCGGATGACATATACATACATAGTGCCTGGTGTAAAGTAGGAACTCAAAAAAAATCATGTCTACTGGTTTAGCCGTTAAATCAATGACCAAATCGCAGATTGGCTGGTTCTTCGCAGGGCTGGGTGAGAGAATTATATCCACGTGTTAACCAAAATACCAAATGTTTGATAACGTGTAGGAAACAAGCCTTTTTTTGAGGGTGCCTGTCTCAGAAATAATCATGGAAAATACAATACTTAAGTGGGTAAAATGCAAGAAATTCTCTGGGACTTTGATGCCTGTGCCAACAACTGAGAACCTGAGTCTCTGACTCAGAGCGGACATGTAAGATCATCTGAACAGTCCCGACCAGGACCAGGAATCTCTTAAGATCTTGACAAGTCTCATTAGTTCTCTGCATGTGCAGCCCAGGAGATGGGGAACTCACTACCTTCTGAGACTGTCCGTAGAAAACTCCCTAAATTTCCTGGCTTCTTCTCTGTTTGCCATCTGGGAACTGTGACTTTCTAACAACTACATTCTCTCATTAGGACCAGAATTCAATATTATAGGAACTTTTATGACCACATGACTTGCTGAGGGAAAGACTGACAACCAGATAGATCTGTGGAACAAGTTAAGTAGACCTTGGGTATTCTCAGAAGCAGACAGGTGGGTGGGACAACACACTGGTTAAGAGTGAGTTTCAGAATCACACAGACTTCGATTTGAGTACTGCTCTGCCATTAGCTGTGCCCTTGGGCAAATCACTTAACCTCCAAGCCTTAATATTTTTCATGTATGAAATGGAATTAATTGTATCTCCTTCACAAGAGGATCAAATGAAATAAAGCATGGAAAACATTTGGTGTCCAGCACCTCAACATAATATTTGTTTACTAGTTCATGGGAAGGGCATCCCATAGGGTATGAGCTCAGAGAGTGCTATTTGAGCAACAAAGGAAAGAGTGAGTCTGGAATTTAGGGACATGTAGATTGACAATTTGTTTCACCAAACTGCGTTATTTCTATTAGTGGGATTTTCCCAGGGAGTCAGCACTCAGAAAGGGATGCTCCTGGCTGAGATGCTGGCAGCTGGGAACTGTGTTTCTGGAGTCCATTGAGTTCTTAAGGGTCTGACCCCACCTTGTCCAAAATTAAAACAAGCTTAACTGTATAAACTGCACTTTCTACCTTCCTAAACATTTAGCTAGGACACATAGCAGAAGAATCCAGTGAAGACAGGAGCATGGCAAATTCAGGTTTTGTAAGCAATCTGGGGACAAGTTCTGAGAGCTGATGCTGGGGCTCAGCAGGGGCCAGATGACACAGGACACTTGAGTGTCCGGCTAGGATGGATGCCTGGGCTCTGCCTGTGAACAGTGAGGAGCCCTTACAGGGCAGATGCGGGGTCATGTGTGTGATTCGAACTGGAGAATGTTGGGGACACAAAAAGACTGGAAGGAATTACTAGGCTGTGGCAAAGAACAAAAATATGAAGGCAGGGAGGATGAAGAAGAGGGATGGATCCCCAAAATATTTAGGAGACAGAATTGATGGGGCCAGGATGCTGATTGGATGGGGGGAAGAGGGGGATGAAGTCAGGGATGACACTCTGGATTCCAACTGGGGTGAAGGGGTCCAGTGTGACCTTTGGTAGAGAGGACAAGAAATGTTGGTTTCACTGCACAGATGGGGAAACTGAGTCTCAGGTAAGTGGAACACCCAGGCCAGTGTGACCTTTGGTAGAGAGGACAAGAAATTGGTTTCACTACACAGATGGGGAAACTGAGTCTCAGGTAAGTGGAACACCCAGGCCAGGGGCTCAGCACTGTGTGTATCGGTGGGTGTTCAGGAGGGCTGCTCAGCCCCTGGGGCTCTAACACAGCCCTCCCTGCTCCTGTGGTGAGGCGGCTAGCTCAGAACTTGCATGCCTAGGCCAGCGCTAAAGCTGAGCTGCTAGTGTCAGAATCTCCTTCCATCCTACGAGGCCTTATTCACCTCTAAGGCCATGGCTTTCTTATCTTTAAAGTGGGAAGGCTGAGAAATAACAAGAGCAAAGGCCCTGGTTCATAAGGCTATGAATCTTGCCAGACTGGCACGTCCCACTCACTGACTGCTCTGGCGCAGTCTCCTTTGCTGGCTCTCCCCACCCACTATGCCATCTTTAAATGCTAGTGTGCTCCAGGGCTCCATCACAGGCCCTTTTCTTCTCTGCTCTCAGTCCCTAGAACAGCACTTCTCAAAACTTTGAAATGCACAGATCACATGCAGATCTTGTTAATAGTAGACTCTGACTAAGCAGGTCTGGGGATGAGCTTGAGATTCTGCATTTCTAACAAATTCTCAGAGGACCACACTTTGAAAAGCCTAGCCTCTTGGCCCTACAAACTTTTCCTAAGCTAATAACTCCCCAATTTTTACTCCTAATTCAGACCTCTCTCTGGAAACTTCACCTTCTAACCGCAACTCTTGGTTGACATCTCTATTTGGATATTAAAATTTAGCATCTCCCACAGAGTTCTCAAACCTGCTCCTTCCCAACTTTTCCTTCCGTACTTAATTGCTCAAGTCGAAAATCCAGAAGATACCCACGAATCTCCCTTTTTTCTTTGCCTCTATATACAAACTGCCATCAAGTGCCGTCAGCTTTACCTCCAAAGCATATCCTGACCTGTCTATTCCCTCCCACCCCCCGAGTCTAGACCACCTCATTTCTTGTCTGAGCTACTGCAGTACACCCAGTCACCCTGCTTCCTGCCTGTCCCCGTACCACCACCAATTCTCTACACTTTGGTCAGAGTGATCTTTTAAAAATGTCAGTCAAATCATGTCCAACACTCCTGCTAAATTGAATTCTCTTAGGAGCTTTCACTTCACTTAGAATTAAACTCTGACTCCTTACCTTTGCGTACAAAGCCCAGCATGACTGGCCCCTGACCTCCTTTCCAACCTCGCCTTGTGCAAACCCCTGGCCCTGATGTCACAGCCACATTGGCTTCTCTCTGGTCCCTGAGCATGCCCAGCCTGTTTCCTCCTTGTGGCCTTTGTCCTGACTCTGCCCTCCGTCTCCAGGGCTTGGCAGGCCCCTTCTCATCATTCAGATCTCAGCTTATGGGTCACCTCAGAAAGGCCTTCCCTGATCACCCCCTTCTCTCACCCCAGTTTAGGTCTGTGTATGTCTTACCAGTAGCTGACCTTGGTTTGTTAATTGTCTTGTTTACCCTACTAGGTGGCAAGACCCCATGGAAACAATGACCTTGTTTGCTACTTGGTTCACCAGCGTCTGGTGCAGGGCCGGAAGAGGTGCAAACAGAATTATTCCCCTCTCTGAGTCTCAGTTTTCCCATCTAAAACGGAATAATAGAATAGCATCTGCCTCACAGTTTTTAAGATTAAATGAGATATACATGTAAGGACCAGGCACAGGGCCCAGCATTTGGTCACTGGTGGCTAATAATACCATTATTGTTATCAACACCATAAAGGAATCCCTGGCAGGAAGGCGTGGGCAGGGTCAGCGGCATTCCCACATGCTCCCCGAATGCCCTGAGCTCCAAGCAGCTGGGCTATTTGGCCCTGGTCCATTTCTTGCTGCTGCCAAAGTCCTTGACACCTGACAGCAGAGAGAAGGCAAATTCAGGGATGAAAAGCGGAGGTGAGCATGCTTCAACTCAACTGCAAGTTTATTAGAAAGGCCATGGACAAATGAACCCTGAGTTACCAGCTGAGGAAGAAATGAAGAAAAGCCCCTGTCCCTCTTGGCCACCCCACAGTCCTCCTGTGAGCTCTGTCCTGTGGCAAACTCCACAGAAGTCAGACAAAAGTGCTTTCCAGACCCCTCACGGCAAGGGACCCACTGGCGGGTCGACGTAGATTCTGGTGCCTGGAGCTGGGAGCTGCAGGGCCTGGGCCCTCTCTTCCAGTAGGAAGAAATTCCAGACCCCGAGCAGAACAGAACGGAAAAGGAACTGACTGGGGATAGAGCAAGTTCTGCCGAACAGCCAGGGGCTCTGGAAGGTGATGCTAGACTGCCTTAGAGGTGTGTGCAGATGGGTACAGATGGCCAACTGTGTTGGTGCCCAGGGCACAACCCCAAAGCTGCAATAAGGAGTCTCAGCCACAGAAAGCCCTAGTGTGACTCAGTGCCCCTCCTGGGACTGCATTGGCTATTTTTGCTCCCAAAAAGGCAAATGGATCTTGTAAAAATCCATGGTAGTTGATGCCATTTTTTCCTTAAAAAAATATAAGAGTTTGTACAGTGAATCGATTTCAACCAGCAGAGTCTGAGCTGAGAAGAGCCCGTCCTGGGGAAGGAGAAGGCACTTCTCACACCCTCAATAGGGGTGATCTGGGCTGGATGCTTCTGGGTCCCTGGGGCCTCCACTCCCTCTGGGCCTGGGCCTCAGGTCTGTTCCCTCTGGGAAGTAGGCTGCCTCCATCGAGCTAGCGCCGGCCTGCGGCCTGGACACCCTGGCCCCTCACAGGGTGGTGGATGGAAGCTTCCTCACCCGCCGCTGGGCCAGAATAGACGACTCGATGGGCTTCAGCTGAGGGGTGGGCTTGGAGCTGTTGAGCGCAGAGTATGTAGCTGCCATGGCTCCCTAGGAGAGAGAGTGGGAGGTCAGCCCACGGTGGTGGAAGACACCCATGGGAGGAGAGCACATGCTCCAGGGCCAGGCCAGCCCCTTCCAGTGCTCCACAGCCCACCCAGCCTCCATAACGCAGTCTTGGTAGTGCTTTATGGTCATACAGCCGTGCCGCCTCCATCAGACCAAAGGCTTCAGAAGCTTCTGGGGCTGTGTCCCCCAAAAGACTGGTGGCCAGTGAGTACACTGTGGACCCCTCTGCATGTTAGACTAGGGCTCCCTGAGGACAGATAGACCTGACTTCTCCTGGCTCTGCTACCCAAAGTCCTTGCCATGGAACCTTGGCCTGAGTCCCCAGATGCCCGGGGCATTCATACCTTCACAAGCTGCAGGTCCTGGTGGGACAGCTGACTCTGGGGAAGCTTGTCTTTCTGGGTGATCCATGGGTGCTGCAGAACCTGCTTAGCTGTGAGGCGCTGGTGAGGGTCCACGTGTAGCATCTTGGACACCAGGTCCTAAGACACAGCAGGCAATGGGGTCAGTGGGAGGGGGCAGTGGGAGCTGTGTCCCGCTGATGGGGAATCAGCACGGCAACCATCTCCTATCATTTCCCGCCTGAATCCTTGTGGTAGCCCTTGCCATCCACCCTCCATGCCAGCCCAGGGCCTCCCTGAGCACATCCCCTTCTTTGGGACTTCTTCCTGGAAAGTCCTTTCCTTTATTTTTCACCTTCTAAAAGCCATGTAAGAAAGTGGAAAGAACCTAAGGTTGGGGTCCAGCAGACAAGGTTCAAAACTTGACTCTTCTGCTCATCGAATGAGTATCCTGAGCAAGTCATTTCAACTCTGAGCCTCAGTTTCCCCTCTGACAAACAGGGATAACAACAACACCTGCCTCATCTGGCTAATGTGAGGTGGTGCTATTCATTAAGGGCGCACCCGAGTGTCTGGCACAGAGGGTGCCATAACTGGAAACTGTTGGATACTGAAAGCTCAAATGTTCCCTCCCTTGAGAAGGCCTCTCTGCCCGCCATGCTCAGTAGCTTGCCCATAACCCTGCCAGGAGGAACTGCCTTTCTTTGCTGCTGGAATCTCTGTTACTTGGGTACAAGCCTGTATGTCTCCCCACACCAAGTTCCCATAAGGCAGAGGCTGTGATGATGCAGCCCCTGTTCCCCACAGGGCCCAGCACAATGGCAGGGCTACTGAATGATTACTGAGTTGTCCAAACAAGGTGGGGGGAGGGGGTAGTCACCTGGGAATCTTCTGCTTGGAGAAAGATGGCAACAGGGATTTGTGGGACATTTCGCTTAAGAGAAATGAGGCTGCAGGTCACCTATTCATGAACTGCTAAAAAGCCTTGGAGTGGGACCCTGCCTCCTGAGCCTCACATATGCTGGGTTCAGGCTTCACAGACTCACCTTAGCTGTGTCTGAAACTGTGTTCCAATTGCCCCCACTGAGGGTGAACTTCCCACTACCGATCCGGGTCAGGATTTCCTCTGGTGTGTCACTGGGTCCGTTGGCAAATGGTGTATATCTGGAGAAAAATCCACCCAGTCTGGGTACAGCCTCTGACCTCCATTCTGGGGCTAGCAGTGGGTTGGGGGGCTGTATCTCCCCTTTAGACTGGGTGCTACCAAGGGCGGCACCTCCCTCCTCAAAGTAGAGCTCCCAGAGGCAGGGCCACACCCCATCCTCAGACCTTCCTAGGGCACAGCTGAGTCTCCCAGCAGACAAGCACCCCCCATCCTGTACAGCAGGGCTGGAGGGAGGGGGAAGGGCTGGGAGGTGGCCCAGGCCAGCAGGACACTCACCCTGCCAGCATGGTGTACAGTAGGACACCCAGGCTCCAGATGTCGCACCCTTCATCGTAGCCCTGGCGCTTCAGCACCTGGCAGGAAGGTGGGGGGTGGTCAGTGTGAGGATTGGCAGCAAGTAGACCCATATGCTTGTCTGCCAGTCCTCAAAACATGGGACAAGGGTCCCAGCCACGGGCTGGATCCTCCCTGGTAGCTGGGCCAAGGCCACACAGACTAGGGTCCTGGACAGCATGGGGACTCTGGAAGGGGCATAAAGCCTCCTATGCCAGGCCCCTCACTCTAGCAGCTGAGCAGGCTGGCCTCTCACCTCAGGTGCCACGAAGTTGGCAGTGTAGCAAGGTGTCATGAGGAGCCCATTCTCAGCTCGCAGCTGCTTGGCGAAGCCAAAGTCACAGATGCGCAGACACTCAGGGTTCCCAGACTCGTCCACATACAGGATGTTGCTGGGCTTGAGGTCCCTATGCACAACCTGGGGGCAGAGGGTTGGGGTCAGTTATCAATACAGGTGGGCTGCTAGTGGCCCAGGTCAACTGCCAGCAATGGGAGAGTTAGGAAGGCAGGCCCCCCAAGAGAGGGAGAGACCCAGAATCTGAATGGAAGGAAGGGGATGCAACGGGACCTTTGGTGCTGCTCGTACTTAGCACTACAACTTGCGATCTCTGTGTCAGTATCTACGAGGCAGCTCTAACATCACTTCTCCCCTCAAATCTGCTTGTACACACTCTTACTTAATGGCAACTCCATCCTCCATCCTTCTCATTGCTTGCATCAAAACCTTAAGACTCACTCTCAATTCCTCTTTTTTTCCTCATATTCCTCAATCAATCCATCAGACTTTGCTGGCTGTACTATTAAAATACAAATAAAATATATCCAACCACTTCTCATCCCTCTACTGGCAATGCTCTGATCCCAGCCACGTTCATCTTTCATCCCCCCACCCGCCGGATTACAGCAACCCCCTAACCTGTCTTCCTGCTCTGTCCTTGCCTCCTACAGTCTGTTCTAAACAGGGCAGCCAGAGCCATCCTGTTAAACGTCAGTCAGATCCTGTCATCCCAGATTGAAACCCCCAAATTCTTCCTTTCTTAAGAGGAAAAGTCGTTACTGATCTAGTAACCCCACCAGATCTCCTGCCCCCACCCATGGACCCTGCACTCAGGTCCTCCGCAATCTCCTCCTTGCTCAAGTAGATTCAGCCACACCAGTCTCTTCGCTCTTTCTTCAACATGCCAAGCACATGCCTGCCTCAGGGCCTTTGCACTTGCTGTTCCCTCTTTCTGGAACACTCCTCCCCCAGGCATCTGCCTGGCTCATTCTCTTATTTCTTTCAGGTCTCAACTAAATGTCACCTTATTAGTGAGACCTTCCCTGGGCCATCCCATACTAATAGTGATCACCGAGCAGTGCTTCTTACCCTGCTTGTACTTGTCTCCTTACCCTGCTTTATTTTTATCCATAGCATTTATCATAATTTGACATATTTACTTAATTGCCTTCTGAATCTACCCACTGGAATGCAAGCTCCATGAGTGTTTTACTCACTGCTGCATCCCAGCATATAGTAGTTCCTAGCACGCTGTAGGTTCTCAAATAAGATATGCCGAATGAATGGCTGAATGATACTACTGAGGCCCTATGCAATGGATTTCCTCTGGCCCCCGTCTGCTCGTCTAGAATCTGAGGAGGCTGACGCCCTCCACTCGTCATCCTTCCCCTCCCTCTGTATGGCTCTCTACTCACACTCACTCTGCTAGCACCTACTTATCAGTGCCACTCAGATCTCTAACCCTAGCCCAGAACCTTCCAGAGTCCAGGCTCATTAGCTGCTTACCAGATGACAGCCTGAATGATCTAAATGATCCACGGACTCTCAAACCCAGTACATTCCAGACTACACTTGTTCTCACCCTCAAGCTCCTCCCATGAGCTCATAGTACCTTCCTGGGTATTGTCGAACCCTTCAATGGTTCCCTACTATCTGTAAGATAAAGCCCGAAGTCCCCATCCTGGTGTGGGAGGCTAAGCTATCTATTCCAGCCTCGCTGTCCACTGCATTGCCTCAAGTGCCCAGAGTGCAGGCCAATGGGGGCTCCTTCAAGCCAAAGGGAGTTACATAAATAACCGTATTTGTCTGCAGAACACCTGCTCACCTCCAGCACCCAGCACAGAGCCTAGCAGAGTACGTGCTAAGTGAACTTTGTGTTCATTGTAAATGAATGAACAAATCACACCTCTAAAACATGTAGCGACCCTGCAGGTTAGATCAATGGAGTCTCACAGATCAGTTGGCTTTATGACATGGTTCTTTCATAGTCCCAGTTAAGCTTCAAGCCCTCCAGCAGGTGCCCATGGGGAGGGCAGGTTGGAGGGTAGACATGGCCTAGGTTGGTCCACCTCCACAGAGGGAAGAGTGCCAGGTGGATGAGGAGAGAAGGGTAGTCCCTGCAACATGCTGAGAATTTTATCTGGCTCTGGGGAAGCCTCTTCCTGAGCAGTGCCTGCCCAGTCCTTTGGCTCCCTCCTTCCTCGTACAATCATACAGCCCAGAGGACCAGCCCAGGCCCTGAAGAATGGAGACTCTTCTCTTTTCCCTGCAGAGGGCCCACCAAGCTTCCCAGAGATCAGCGATGCTTAGCAGGGTTAAGGACACCAGCTAGCCTACACCAGTGAACCTCCTGGTTCACATAGTACTTTCCTGGCCATGGTCTCATGGGAGCTGCCCATTACACCAGTGGGAGGGCAGGGCAGGGAGTGCCAGCTCAGTTTCACAGAGAGGGAAATCCTGGCTCTGAGAGAAAGGACTTGCTCAGGTGAGTAAGAAGCACAGGTGACACCAGAACCCAGTTCTATCCTTAACTCCACAGTCTTTCCAATTTCATGTGGCCCAGAAGACACTTTTGGAAAATAGGGATATGGAAGTTTCAATCTTTATCCTGCCCTAACACAACTTGGAGAAATCAAACTCCTACAGGTAACTGTGGTCACCACGGCAGGTGGCCCCACAGGTGATTCTGATATCGGTCCCCAAGCTGTATATGTTGGGAGAGGGGAGCTATTCTCACATCTCACTGCACTGAAAAGTACAACAGGCTGGGTAAGTGATGAGGGAAGGCAGGCTGAGTGGGAGCCCTGCCAACCAGTCTAAAGGGACAGATGCTACTTACTCTAGCTGATAGTCACCACGCAGCACCTCAGGCCCAAGTTTCAAAAGCAGCCAAATTACCCAAACAAACCAAACCCAAAACAGAATTTTAAAAACCCATATTTTGCAGGTCAAACAAAATACGTGTTTAGGTCAAATGCAGCTGAGTCAACAGGCCGTGGCTTCTGGCAGAGTTGTGATTTCAGTCAGGCCAAGGTATGAATCCTGGCTTTACCAGCAGTAGCTGTGTGATCTTGGATATTCACATAATGTCTCTAGTCCTCAGTTTTCTCACCTGTAAAGTGGGTGATTATCTCATCTGATAATAGTGCTCAGCCCCCAGGGATGTAGGAAGAAGGGTGTGAGTTATATAACAGGACTACTTAGCACAAAGCTTGGGAAATGGCAACTGCTCTCACAGTAACCCCAGCACATCTGGGGCTGAACCCCACCATCATGCCGGATGTTAAGATACAGAACATGCTTGTTAAAAAGCACTTAAAGCTTAGCGGACAAGAAGGACAAGAAGCACAGATGTTGTCCAAAGCACATATGATGTCACACATGTTAGGAGCACCAACTGGAGCCAGATTAGCTATGAGGTTTTCACTTAAGCTCCCAGAGCCTCAGTTCCCTTGCTTATAAAATGGGCTTAATGATAATCCCTTTTTCATAGGTTTGTTGGAACAACTGAATGAGTTGATATATAAAGTGCCTAGAACTCTGTCTAGCCTGTGCAAAGTGGCACAGGGTGCCTCCTGCCAGCGGCAGAGCAGCACCTGTGTCATCACGAGCATCATCGGAGGGTGTGCATTTCGGCGCCTATGACTAGCAAAAAAAAAAAAAGAAAGAAAGAAGTGAAGCTCTATGTAAATCATCTGGTTAAACAGAAAAGCCAAGCGTGAGTCTGCATTGAGTTCTCAGACAGGCTTGCCAGCATGCTGGCGGCCTTACAAAACAACAGGAGGGAGCTGGGACTTCAAAGCTTCCACATATTAAACAGAGAACTCTTGCAAAATAAGAGGAAAAAGGCAGACAATCCAACTCTTAAAAATGGACAAAAGACTAGAACAGGCATTTCATAAAAGAGGCTGTCCAAACGGCAAGAGACACATGGGGGGATGTTCAACCTCATCAGGGAAACACAAATCCAAACCACGACAAGACACACTCCCCGCCTACCAGAATGGCTTTGGATGGAAAAGATGCAAGACACCAAGTGTTGGTGAGTGCCAGGACTCACACACTTTCGCTGGGAGTGTAAATTGGTTACACAAGTTTAGGAAGCTGGTAAGATCTACTAAGGATGAAACATGCAAAACACTCTGACCCAGCAATTCCACCGCAAGGGGTATAAACCCAAGGTTCAGATGTACATATGTTCATCAAAAGACAAGAACCAGAATGTCCCTGCAGCATTATTTGCTATGGTCAAAAACTGGGAATGACCCAATGCCCATTAACCATTTAGCGGACAATTCAATGGTGGGCTGTTCATACAGCAGAGGTCACCCGGCAACGAGCATGAGCAGGCTGCAGCCCCCCAACAACGCGGATGAATCTTAGAGAATGTTGAGCGGCAGAAGCCAGACATAAAAGAGTATGTTCATACAAAATTCAGAGGTGGGCAAAACTAATCTATTAGAAGTTAGCTTAGAATAGTTATCCCTGGGGAGGGGTTAGAGACCAGAAGGGGCACAAGAGGATTTGGAGAAGTGGAAATGCTTCATTTTCTGATCTGGGTGCTGGTCAAGGGAGTGTATTCACTTTTTGAGCATTTTTTGACTTGTATATGATTTGTGTTTATGAAATACTTTAATAAAATGATTACTTTAAAACAAATAGGAGGTCCCAGCGGACCCTGCTCCTGGTCACCGTGTTCCCATTCCTCGGCTCTTATGAGACTGCAGCTTCTAGACCAGCGACACTGCCAATGCATAGTTAGCCCAGAGAATCTGCCTCCAGACACCTCAACAAGAGTTTCCCATTTCCTTATCATCTGCCACTGGTATTTGAAAAAGACCAGAAACTTTGGAGACCCACAGCTCCTGGCTTTGGGAAGGAAAGAATTTTCTCCCCCAACAACTGCAGCCCCTGTGGCCTCCCCACCAAACTGTTATCTTTGCTTGGAGCTTATATATCCCTGGTGAAGGGGGCTCACTACTCTTAGAGGCAGCTTCCACTCTAGAAAGTCCTTTCTTGCTTGAGCTTTAGGAAACCCACTTGAAACTCACTGCTTTGACTCTGTCTTCTAAACCTTCTTGGAGGAGCTTTAACTGGTACTCAGGAACAAAACAGAAAAAGGAAACATTAACTGTTTGACCTGACACATTTAAATATTCGCCTGTTTACACTGGCCATTTCAAAAACCAAAACCACTTCAAACATGACCATTAACAGTACATGTGGTAACCAAACTGAAGCTCTGGTTATGAGGTAAAGTTCTTTTTTTGCAGAAGAATCCCCCCTAATAAGTAAGAATCAGACATTGCCAGTTTTGCAAATCCGAGAGACATAACTGATTTGGGCAAAAATCCTGAAAGGATGATACCATTCCATGAAAGTTTGAAAAGGATCTTTGTGATACGCCATCAGGACCACCTACCACCTGCCACCATTCACCCACCCTTAGACCATTACCACCTGGCGAAGAGTGACTGATGGATGGGGGTGGGCTGATGTAACTAACACTGCTCGTGGTCGGGGTGCCTATGAAAGGCACTGCAGCTCCCATGATGTGTTCTTTAACACCTTGGCGCCAAAAAGAAGTTGCAGCTGAATCTAATTAAGACTTTAGAGCACCTTGCAATTTACAGAAAGATAGGTAATAGAGAGACAATTAAAATGATGCCACAGGAAGCAAACAGACACATTCAGAATGTAGGACATTCCACAGAACTGATCTCTCCAACAAGTCAGTGGCATAAAAAAGAAAGGCTTTACCATGAAGGTTACGTGAATATACACATTTAATAAAGCTCATTGAATTATCCACTTAAGATCTTCTGTATGAAAATTTCATCTCAGGTTTAGAAAGGAGACTAAAGGGATATAACACGTGAATGAAAGGTGTGGACTTTGCAGAGACTGTGATTCCAGCAAACCAACTGCAAAAAGATATTTTTGAAAGGGCAATAGAGGAAATGTGTCTGTTGACTGGGTACTACGTGAAAACAAATCACTGTTAATTTTCTTAGTTGTTATGAGAGAAAATGTTTGCCTTTTTAAGAGTTATACAACTAAGAAGATGTGAGGCCTGACATATGCTTTGATATACTTTATCAGTATTTATGGGTCAGTGAAATGTCATGTCTGCAGTTTCCTTTCAAATTAAAATACATATATTCACATAGAGAGAGAAATAGAGACAAAAAGAGGCAGAGCAAGAGAGTGATAAAGCAAATGTGGCAGACTGCCAGATACGGTGCATCTAGAAGGAAATGGTTTTCCTTGTACTACTCTTAACTTCTCTACAGGTCTAAACTTTTTCCTGAATCAAAAGTTGGGAAAAATCCTTCAGCAACAACAGAAAAGCAAGCAAGGAAGGAAGGAAGGAAGCAGGGAGGGAGGGAGAACAGGAAGAAAGAAAGCGGGTGAGAGGGAGGGAGAAGGAGAGGGAAAGAAAGGAAGGGGTGTAAAAATCTTGACAATTCTTGCATCTGGATGATGGATATCTGGGGGTTCATTATACCACTGTTGTAGTTTTGTGTATGTTTGAAAATTATCCTAATGAAAGTTAACTTAAAAAAAGGCATAGCCGTGATCTGGTCTGATTTCTCCTGCTTACATGGCATTTTCCATGGGCCTGCCTGGACCGCAGCGCTTTCCCGGCATGCTACCTCCATCCCATGTCCACCTGTGAGGTGCCAGCTTCTGTTACTACGAGGAAGAGCTCAGAGAGGTGACAGGCTTGAACCTCACACATAGGACTTAGACACAGCCAGTCAGATTCCAGAGCCTGCATTCTTAACCCCCACACCGTCTGACTGGACACACCCTAAAAAACTCCCTCATCCAGAGAGAAACTCATGCTAATTTGATTTTCGGCTTTGATACACTGCAAGGAGCTTTTCTACCTCTGCCTTGTGCAATAATGAAGGTCAAGTCCTCTTTGGATGTGTGCCTCTTCTGTAGCGCCTGCTGCATTTCCAGCAGCATTTCCCCCTGCGTCCACTTCCTCTGTCCCAGCAGATGAACCCATGGCCAGATTCACTTCCCTGAAACCTTGCAAATCCCCACAATAACTCTGTTGCTTCCTAACTCAAAAACCCACTCCCCAACTGCAGTACCCCACCCAAATCCCTCGGTTGACATGCTGGCCCCTTCTCCCCTAGATGACCTCTCATCTCTGAGCCTCAGTCTCCCACCTGTAAAGTGGGGCAGTTAACAGCACCTACCTCAGAGGGGTGTTGTGAAAATCAACTGAGATAACGTAAGGAAGGAACTTTGCATGGTGCTTGACACATAGTAGAAAATGAATAAATGTTCCTCTTCACAATTTGGCCTCAGCCTCCCTCCCTTCTTACAACCATCCACTAGTCTCCCCTCTGTCTGGCTGTTGAAGATTGCCACTGCCTGGGCCAGCCCACGGTTCACGCACTCTGCTGACGGCATGACTCTTGGCAGCCCACCACCCCGACTTGGTTCCCCTTCCCCAGACTCACCCCCTGGGAGTGCAGATATTCCACAGTTTTGCTGATGGTGTGCAGGACAAAGCTGGCCTCCCGTTCCGAGAAGAATTTTTGCCGTAGGATCTTGTCCAGCAGCTCCCCACCATGCATCAGCTCTGTCACCAGGTACACGTGTTTGCCATCATCATACACCTGCCGGAGACTTCACCATCAGGCCCCTCCCCTCAACGCCAGGCCTGGCCCCTTGGTCCTCAGCTCACCAGGCCAGGAAAGAATGACATGAGCCTTGGGCATGTGTTCTGCTCTGTGCTGCAGTGGCCCTAGCAGGGCCTTCACCTATCTGGGTGCCTGTCCTCCAGGCAGGAGGCTGCTGGCACTGGTCCTGACAGGTGGGAGAGCTCTCAGAGAATGCCCAAGCCCGAGGAGGGCTCTTGCAGCACGGCCAGACTGGAGGCACCATGGGTCCCCCCATCCCATGAGCAGAAGAGGAGCAAATGCCAAGGAAAGGCAGCCCTGAAACAAATCCCAGAGTTGAGTGCCCCATCTCTAGCCTCGCCTCAAGGATCCCCCACTCACATCTTTCAAAGTGATGATGTTGGGGTGCTGCCCATAGCGCAGAAGAATCTCAATCTCTTCTGAGGGATCCCTCTTGCTCTTATCGATGACCTGAGGAGGGGGTGTGCATGACAGTGACAGGGGGTGGTCCCCAGAGGCCCCCCCTGCCGTGAGCCCAAGCTGCAGGGCCCGGGGTTCTCAGTCACACACCTTCCACCCATCCACAGAGTCTCAGGCACAAACCCTCCTCCGCCCAAGGGCCAAGGCCACCCTGGCCTACCCCCAGCCCAGCAGGCTAGTCCAAGACACATAAGAAGGCCCACCTTGACGGCATACTCCATGTTGGTGGCCTTGTGGACACAGCGCTTGCACACGGAGTAGGAGCCTACACCAATCGTCTCCTTTACCACATAGCCATCGCTAAAAACCAGGTTCTTCCCATGGAGTTGCTGAAGGAAACCAAGAGGTGGAGCTCACCCTCTGCTCTACAATGGAGGGGTCGTCCTGCAGCACAGAAGGCCTTAGTTCAGTGGAGACGGCACCAGGCAAGAGCTAGGAGGCCCAGGGTAGAATGTTGGCTGTGTGGGCCTTGGACAAGAATCTGTCCCTCTCTGGGCCTCAGTTTTCTACCCTCTATCATGGGCACACCTGCTGGTTCTCAGGCTCTGATCAGAGGGTGGTGGAGAGTACAGACAATAAAACGAGCCACAGAACACACAGTGAGAGGTCTGCGGCTCTGTGAAGCCCAGGCAGACCTGAGAGGGATGCAGGAGCCCTCAGCTGGGTCCCAGCTCTGTCACTTACTGTGGCCTTGGGCAAGCCACAGCCTCCTTCTGGGGTGTCACAGCCCACCTCATGAGGTCTCTCTAGGCTCCATGACATTAACTAGAGCAAATGCTTCTGTGGTGCTTAGTGTGTGGCAGGCGCTATTCTCAGCACGTCTCATCAGGTGACCACATGTCCTGTGGACAGTGGACTGCCACGGTTTATACCTGTTGTCCTTGTACCCAGTCTGGTTTTAACATCTGCCCTGCACAAAGATGTCCCAGTTGGATAGTAAGTTCCATGGTCACCTTAACTTTACATGTATTACCTCACGACAGGCCCATAAAGAAGGTTCAAGCCTCACCCCCATTCGCAAAGGAGGAAACCGAGGCACAAGGAAGGTAAGCATCTCATCCAAAGTCCCTTACTCTGGGATCTCCAAACCCAGGCAATAAGCTTGAGTCTACATTCTTGCCTCTCAATTCTCAATTTCCCATGGAGCTGGGCAGGTGTACAAATGGGGGATAAGGGTGAGGAGACACGAGCCTCCTGCCACCCACCCGTCAGGGACCTGACAGCCACCCCAGCACCACCACCCTGGCACGACCCAGAGCCTGTGTTTTCAGGCATTTAGCGCTGTGGCTTCTAGGTGGGAAGGGACACCCGAGCAGCAGCCTCCTGCCTCCTCACCTGTACCACCGAGTGCAGCGGTGCCTGTGTGGCCCGAGGCTTGCCGTCTTCTTCCATCAGGCCGGTGGCTACAAAGCTGAAGCCACGGAATAGCTGGTGGGCGCCAGCACTTGGGGGGATGCCTGGGGAGTCTGTAGGGGTGGGAGGGGCATGTAAGCCTGATGAGGCTCCTTGACCCCAAGGCGGCCCAGCAAACGGAGACCATGGGGCTTCCAGGCCTGCTGGCTGTGGTGGGAGCTGGGAAGGGCCCCTCACCCCAGGCCTTGGTAGTCCATCTGTCCATGTGTGTTTAGACCTGCCCAGCCCTGACATGCAAGGGACATAAAAGACCCCAACATCCAGCATGCAGTCCAGACTGAGACATTTCATCCCTCCCTGGAAGCTTCTTCCCTGGCCCCCTGCCTCATGGCTGCCCCTTCAAGCCTACAAATCTACCCCCTGGCCTATTCTCTTCAAATGTCCCCCTCTGCCTTCAGGAGAAAGGTCAATTCCTCAGCCTGACAATCAAGGTCCCTATGATCTTAGCCTCCTCTCCTCCAACTCCACAGTCCAGCCATGCTGGACTCTGCAGATCCTTAAAGGAGATCCTGAGCCACTGCACATGCTGTTCACTCCAACTAGATAATCCTTGCCTTTCCCTCTACTGAGCCCAGCCTACTCTCTCTCTCCTCTGAGAAGCCTGGCCTGAGATTGCTCCTCCTGCGCTTCGCCCCTATTAAGCTGTACTCATCACCCTGCTCGGTAGCTATTTTAAAGTCTCTACATGTTCCTGAGCCATACGAAGGCAGGGCCTGGGTCTGTTTTATTCATGACAATCCCCCCATGGCTGGCACACAGTAGGGACCTGGTACATACCTGCCAGATAATGAATAAAGATGGTACCTACTGCTTGGAGAAGTAGTAAGCTCCCTGTCATCAGAGATGTGCAAACCACAATAAGAAAAGCACCCCCTCTGCTAAAACCTGCCCCTCCAGGACACCTTTCAGAACTAACACTCCTCTTCAAAACCTGGCCAAAGTGTTAGGATTTACCAAGCTCCCTCCAAGAAGCCCCCTCCCTGGCTTCCTGCAGTAACCCCAAGGACTAAGCAGGTCTGTGGCTAAGCCCATGTTCCAGATGAGTACACCAAGGCCCAGCAATCAGAATAGCCAAAGCCGATTACCAAAGTTGACCTGTGGGTGCTGTCACCTCTGCTCTGTCCCTACCTTGAATTTTTGCTAGGTCAGATTTTTTAGTCCTGATGTGAGTTTGAAACAGATGTGCTTGGTCTTTCAGTGGAATGGAAGATGCCTGGGGCAGGGGACCTGCCTTTTTATTGTGACCTTAACCACCCCCTCATCCCCACCCTGTCACCCAAACAGAGTCCAATAGAGCCCCAGAGTGGGAGAGCCAGGCAGAATGAGATGGGGACAAACAGTCAGAGATCCACACACCTGTCTGTCTGCCCACACTCTGGCCTGGCCACAGTCCCTAATCACTGCTACTTCCCAAGATGCCCCCGACTCCCTCTTCCCTCCTATGCCAGGCCAAGACAAACCAGACAAGGCACACACCCTTGGGTGTGCGGGATGTGAACTCAGTGTCAAAGTAGAAGGTATCATCGGGTTGGGCCACAGCTGGCTTGAAGGGTGGCTTGATCTCACGACGGTACAGCTTCTACAAAGTGACGTGGGCATTCGGGTCACCATGGCACCCCCACAGCTCACCAGGAGCTCATGCAGGAGGAGGTAAACGGCCTGAGCACAGGTTACACAGATGGCATAATTGTTTGCCCTTGGGAGCCAGCCTTTGCGTTCAAGGCCATGCTGTCACCCTCTACTCGGAGGCCTACATTCGAGGCCCTAGTTGGTAGAAGCTCCCTCCCTCCACAGTTGAAGCCCTGAAAGGGGTGGATAGACACACTCACATTCCAGTCAATGGTGGAGTAGAAGACATGCCGCTTGATTTCCTCTGCCCCATCAGGACCAGACCCTGAAAGAGCCCAGATGAAGGGTCTGCTCCTGGCTGGTCCAACCCCCAGACACCCACCATGTTCTCTGAGTGGCCTCACTGTGGTCTGGAACCAGCAGCTGGAGGAGTCCACCAGGAGCATGGGGGAGGATGGGCTTACCCTGCCCCAAATCCTCCCAGCCATCACCCCAAGGCCTACTGTCCACTCAGCATTTCCTACTTTCTGGAGCCCCTGTGATCAATCTCCAGTGTACTGATGGGAGAACCCAGAGAGGCTAGGCAACTTGTCCAAGGCCACACTGTCAGGACAGAGGCCAGACTTGTTCCCAGATCTGCAGAGGGTCCCCACTTCCCTCCCAACTCAGGCCTAATCTGTGTTCTTATCCCATTGCCCTTATAAGCCGCCAGACAGACTCTCACTCCCTTCAGCCCCAGGGACCTGGACTGGACTTTACAAAGCCAGTCATGGTCCAGGTGAACCCAGAGCCAAGGAGCCAAGACATATTGAGCAGCTACCACACACCAGGCATGTTCACACAATTCATTTAATCAACAGATCTTGAGATCATCATCTCCCATGGAGATGAGGACCTGGGGCTCCAGGAGGTGGAGTCAACTGCCTTGGGTCACTAAGCTCATAAATGGCACTCATTCATTTAACAAATATTTATGGAGCCACCACTGTGTGCTAGGCAGTGGGAACCTGATGTGGGGCCAGGACTGGGACCTGAGACTTCTGACTCCTGAGTTCATGCTCCTTCCCTGGTGCCAGCTGCCTTGGCATAGGAGCTGTGTGGGGCCCTCTGTCCTGGTCCCCAGGGGGAGTGAGGATGACTCAGTTCCTGCTTTTCCCCTGCACACAGGTCACCCCCTGGCCTGAAACACCATGCATGGAGCCAGAAAGCAGGGTGGCCAGCAGCATTGTCTGCCCACACAAAGGACAACAGTCTCTTTCAGCCCCAGATCTGGCTCTGCGGTCTAGGCTGCAGCTGTACCCTGCTCCCCTCCCGAGATGGGGCTGCTTACCAAGCCGGTTGGCAGGATTCCGCTTGAACAGGGCCCGCAGAAGGCTCTGGGCTTCCGTGCTCAGAAACTGGGGCATGCCTAGCTTTGCCCTGCAACAGCCCCCAGGGCTCATTAAGGTTCAGCCCCACCCCAGAGGCCCCATCTCCCCTCCCCACTCTGTCCAGGTCTAGTTTCCAGCTCAATCCAGACAAGTCATCTACTAACTCACCTCCCAAAAACTTCAGGGATTCCCCTCCCACAGGCCCTGGTATGTGTAAAGAGGGCCCTGGAAAGCATAAAGCTTAACTGTGTCCCATTGATGGGGGAATCTGAGTCTTCTCCCTGTACTTGACTCAGACTAGGGCCAGGCATGGGGAAGACCCTGAGGTGTCAGGGAGTGGCTGGTGCTTACTTCAGAATCAGTGTCATGGTCTCCTTCCGGTCCTTTCCCTGGAAGGGCAGCGAACCTGTCAGCATCTCAAACTGCAGAGGACAAAGGTCTACATTTGAGCTCTGGCCCCTGTTTCCCACAGCCAACCTCCTCCCATCCAGGCCACTCAGCACCCCTCCCAGGATATTTGATGGCTGTTGGGGGTCCACCCGGACCAAGAATGGCATCTGTCCCTGTCTACTCTGCTACTCAGACGACCTGGAGCACTACTGGGGTCCTAAGGCTGGGGAGAAGCCCAGACCCTAGCTGGGGGCACCTGAGGTGGGCCCAGGCCTGGACTCCTTCCAAGGAAGGAAACTGCAGATGGGTGGAGGGTGAGGCCAACTTGGCTGTGAGGGAACAGGAGGACAGCCTTAGATACTATGAAACCCCTCATGACACAGACGGGGAAACTGAGGCCTGAGGCCTCAGCTCGATGCTCTGTGCCCGCCTAGGCACTCACCATCAACACCCCATAGGACCACCAGTCTGCACTGTGGGTGTGGCCCTGGCGGTTGACAACCTCAGGGGCCATGTACTCCACCGTCCCGCAGAAGGAAAAGGCCTTCTTCTCATGGTCAATGGCCTCCTTACTCAGGCCAAAGTCTGTGGCAAGGAGGACAAGAGGACGTCTTCAGTGCTGCCCCGCCTTCCTCACGGCCACCTCCTGCACACCCAAACCCCTGGCCTGCAGGCCTCAGCACATCACTCCCGTGACACTCAGGAGGCAGCTGAGGCCCAGAGAGGAGGTCAGGCGACTTGCCCAGGGCTACACAGTGGGGAAGTGGGTTTCAAACCCAGGCCTCTCCAAGTTAGGCCTGGGCTTTTCACCACTTCTGAGTGCCCGGTACAGCCTCTGGGAAGAAGAGATCCCCTAGCACTGAGCCCAGGCCCAGCAAGAGCCCTCCTGCCCTCCCCTGGGACCTGAGGGGACAGAGGCCCTCCACTCACCAGTGAGTTTGATGTGGCCCTCCTCATCCAGAAGGATGCTGGAATAGAGAGATTGGGGGATAGGCCCAGCCCGGAGAAGGTAACCCACCCAAATCACCATCTGACGAATGGCGGGGTGGCTGAGTCAGGCAGGTCTGCTGCCTACTTTCTTTGCTATTCCTTGGAACAGCTGTGTGAGGTAGGTACTCTGATGGCCCCGTTTTGACAATGGGGAAACAAAGGCTCAGGGGGCTTAAGCAACTCCTCATGGTCACAGAGCTAGTAGGTGGTAGAGACAAGAATTTAATTCAGGTCTGCCTAACTCTGCAGCCAGGTCACATTCCATGTCAGCACCTACCCCTGGCACCCAAGTTACCATTTGAAGATATTTAGATGCCAAGGAAAATTCTAGAGAGGGATGTATCAAGGAATGACCTTTTATGGTGGCATCTCAGACTTAACATTGGATTAGCAAAAAGGCCCTTGATGTCTGGCCTTTGATAATGGCAGTGATTAGGCAGCCCTCCAAGGAGGTGAGCTTGCTGCCACCACCACTCTGCTGCACCCATCCATTCATGGGGCAGCCCACGAGACAGGAGACATCCTTGAGGAGAGTCACACCCACTGCTGTTGGAGTGGCCCCATCCTAGAAGATGCCCCAGGGCCTGCCTCTGTAGTCCCCAGGGAGGCCAGGGTCGGGGTGGGGCTTCACTCACTTCTCAGGCTTGAGGTCTCTGTAAATGATGCCCAGGCTGTGCAGGTGGTCCAGGCCCAAAGCCAGCTCAGCCAGGTAAAACTTCACATCCTCCTCTGTGAACATAACCTGCAAGAGGTGGGAGGGGCCTTCAGCTGGGATGACCTCTTCCTTGGGAGCTAGGGTACCACGCAGTGAGCAGTTTCCTGCCCCTAAGGGTCCGCTCTGAGGAGGACCCTTAGAGACCCAAGTGTCACATACTCTTCTCTTTATGAAGAGGTATGAAATGGCTAATAATACAAGTCATTCACTGTGGCACTGTTTGGAAATACCAAAAGGTTGGAAACAGCCCGAGGGTGAAGCCATAGAAGCCTCTCCTGCATAATGGAGTGCTATGCAGCCATAAACTAGAACAATAGTCTCTTCATGTTCTGCTATGCACTGAGCTCCAAGACAGTCTTGAGAAAAAGCAAGGTGCAGAGCAGTACATACAGAATAGTACTTTTTACATAAGAAAGTAGGGGGTCGGGATTCAGAACATATACCAGAATGGTTTGTATTTCTAGCGGAACATGAAAAGCTTAAACAAGAAACCAATAAACATGTTTACAGATGCAGGGATAGAGGGAGCTGGGTGGGAGGAAGACATCTCAAGGAATGTTTTTCTTTTCAATCATGCAAATTTATTACCTATTCAAACATTAAAATAACATTCTAAAATTTTTTTTGTAAGTTCTCTTCTAAAGTTTGGATTGTATTAATGGTCCCAATTTTATATCTGGCTCAAATGCTCTTATGTCAGTTCAAAATCCTTTTGGTTAACACGTGGGACGTAACATTAAAGTATCTAACTTTCTGGGTGGATTTGGGCTTCTCCCACTCTTGCAGCCCCACCCAGGGCAGCCCTGAAAGAGGAGGTGGAGAAGTGAAAGCCACCCTCAGCTACCTGGAATTAGGGTGGCATCAGATCCAGGGCTTTGTTCTCGTCAACACTTCCTAAGGAAAACTCTCAAAGGCTTTGCCAGGGTATGTACTCTGTCTCAGGGTGGGTTCTTGCGTCAGGGCTGCCAGGCAGGCCTGGGGTCCCAGGTCCAGGCCACCATGGACAAGTTCTTCACAGGGCCCTGGGCAGGGGGGCCTCATTTTCCTCCTAGCTCCATCCTGGGGCCCTGTGGTAGTGGGTCATAAGCTTACCTCTTTAGAGAGCCGTGTGAAAAGGTCCCCACCACGCAGGAAGTCCAGAATAAGATAGAGCTTGCCCTCGGTCTGGAAGGCTGGGGGAGGGGAACAGGCAATGGTGAAGCCAGCTGGGCCTTGGGCCCTGCTCCTTGCCCCTTCATCCCCAGTTCCCTTGGCTTGCCAAGTAGAAGAGGCAACATACAGAGAAGTCAGCAGCCCACAGGCAAGGGCAAAGGCTGGCAGGTAGGATGGGAACTCAGGTAGGGTCTGTAGTCTTACCATAGTGCAGCTTCACCACAAACGGGTGGTTTACATCAGCTAAGATATCTCTCTCCATCTTGGTCCGCACACGGTCACGCACTGGCCAAAGAAAGGCAATCACCAAAAGTCTAGTTACTCAACACAGCCCTGGCTAAGAAGGCTAAGGGCTCCCTTTTCACTTGTTCCTCACATCTTATAGCAGTACCAGGACTGGGCCCTTGGTGCCCTGCCCAGCACTCCAGCCCCGTCTCCCACCATGCCCCATCAAAGGCCATTTAATCCAGCCAATCTGCACAACCTGTTCCTCTGTGTGCCCTCAGTGTTTACTCCCCTCACTTCCCTGGAATGCCTTCACCAGCCCCCTCTTCATCTGGCATAAAAATCCTCAATTCCAGTCTCGGGGCTGGTGAGAACAATCATCTGAGGAACTAATTAGAAGGCAGAGTCCCTGGGTGTAAAATTCAGACTCATGGGTCTAAGCAGGTACCCCACATACTTATTTTTTTTAAAGAATAAAACTCCACAGGCAATCAAATCAGCAGCAGGTTCTTCTTTGACTCAGCTCAAACCTCACCTCCTCCAGGAAGTCTTCCTTAACCTGTCAGGTTGAGTTAGGGCCCTCTTCCTACAATCCTCATGCTTCCCCCTTCAGAGCACTCCTACCCTCTATTTTAATTTTGGGGGTACCATGTGGATTAGCTATTTCTGTCATTGTTTCCCAAATACACCTTATGTTTTCAAACCACACCTACACTTTTGATCAGGCAAACAATTCCTCCTTCTTGGGGTACCCTTCCTCTACCACTTTTGGCCTGGAGAATTCCTAATTCATCCTTCAAGGCACAGCTCAAATGACTGCTCCTCTTGTGAGCCTTCCCCTGTGAGGCTACAACCCCCTCTCCTGGGCTCCTGGTCACCACGCCGACAGCGCCACACTGCAGGGGCTGCTCAGTCTCCCCCACCAGCCTAGGAACCCTTCAGAGCAGCAGCCGAGTCTTTTCATATTTCTCTCCCCTCTGTGGCTCCCACCATCCCTCCTGGGGAGTGACTCCCCACCTTAGGAGGCTGGCCTTGTCACCCAGCAGATAGTCCTTCATGGGCCACATGACCCCTAAAGTCCCCAAAGCCAACACCTCTCCTTCTCCCACCTCACCCCAGCCAGGGCCTGCTCCACCTAGTCAGTGGCCCCACCGGCCCCCAGGCCAGTCAGAGTCACTGCCCCAGCCCACCACCAATCACCCTCATGCCCTTTATTAAGTCCTGGAATAACAGCTCTGGGCTGGGGCTCCTTTCTGAACCTCTCTGCCTTCTACCTCCATGGCCTTCCTTCCACTCACCCTCTCCTACCCACTGCCTCCCTGGGCTCCCTGCCTCTTCCCTCTTGTAGTCCTCCACCCTGGCAGGTTTCCCTCAGACTCTTCTAGCATCACGAAGCAACTATGGTAACAGGGGGCCTCTGCCCAACCAACTGATGCCTGATATTTGAAGGACCGCACCCCAGACACACTGCACTCACCCACTGCCTCCTAGACATTTACCTTCAGCTGCGGTCATTGGCACTTGGCTTGGTGGGGAGAGGGGAGTGATGGAGTTAATTCCCGGAATTCTTGTCTTTAGAATGGACTCTATCTTCCCATCAGGTGGGGGCGGGAGTGGGTGGTAATGGGGAGGCTGAGAACAGGCCTGTTTTTCTACCTGCAGACCAGGCATTCCTGAAGACAGAGCTATCCCTTCCATCAGACCCAAGCCTCTTGGGGGCTGGGCTGTCTCCCTCAGTCCTGTGTCTGGTCTGGGCTCTGCATGGGGAGGTGCCCTCCACTCACCTTTCAGCGTTGCCTTCTTCAGTACCTTCATGGCATACAGGTGCCCACTGTCAGGCCGGGTGACCTTCCGCACCAGAAAGACCTGAGGAGACAGTGGGGGTGGGGGAAGGGGAAGCAGAGGAGAGGCGGGGGAGGGGCTGAGCCTGCCATGTCCCATCCTCCAGGTGCCACACCGATCTCTAATTTCCCTGAGCCCCAAGTCAACATTTTGCCCTTCCTGGGTACCAAAGGCAACCCCTCATCCTTCCCTCAGACCCATCAACCTTTGCCCTCTGATCCTTTGAGCCCCAGGGTGACCCCTTACCCCCACCCCTGACATGACCAGTGCTGTACTACCGGCTGAGGGCTCAGGACTCACTTTACCAAAGGATCCTTGGCCCAGAACCTTGAGCAGCTCAAAATGGGATGGGTCAGCCTTCTCCGAGCCAGCCTTGACATGGTGCGTGATTGAGATCTCCTTGAGGACGCCCTCATCCTGACGGAGGGATAGAGCTGGTGGGCATGGTGGGCCCCATCTGGGCCAGAATGAGGCATGTCCCCCCACCCAAGTCCACTCCCACCAGACCTCAGCAGTCAGGGCCCTGCAGGCGCAACTTGACAACTACCCTACAGGGCCAGCCTCCAGGTTCATCAATACCAAAAGGGCCTTAGAGGCCAGGGAGGGTCAAACTATCAAGGTGTCAGGTCCAGTGAGGCACTGCTCCTCTTGCTCCTCCTGCTCCAGCCTGGTCAGGCCCAAAGCCCGAGTCAACCCCAGGCTCTGGCTGAGGCCTACAGACCTGCCCCAGATCCTCCCTGTCGGGCTCCCCTCCCCCTGCAGAGGTTTTGGTTTTGCCACCATAGGAAGTAAGGTTTGTTCACATACTGAACATGGGGAGGCAGAGCTGGGCTTTTGTTCCTGGTCAGGATGGATGATAGGATCCCTTTGTTCAGAAGGAAAGACTGAGATGCACAGGGACCCAAGAGTCACCTGACACTCCCACCAACTCAGTCAGTGCCAGTCTTAGGAGGGTAGAAGATAAAGCCAGACACTCCATGCCCCACCCGCCAAAACTTCCTTCATGCAAGTCTACCAGAAACCCTTGCAGGGTCCTAGTTGTTCTAGGACCTCTCTGCCCTCCCTCCAATCTACCAGTATTGCCCTGGAGCGCTGAAGTACCTCCTGACTTCCCTAGGAAGCAACTCTGGGTAGGGTCCAGTCACCCAGCAGGGCTGGGAGAACCTAAAGCCAGCTGAGGCCAAACTGGCTACCCAGGTACCTGCTCCAAGGGCCACAGCCAGCCTAGGATCAAACATCCGGGCACACTCACCGAGTCCCGCCTGGGGCCAGAGCCAGGGCCAGGGGCAGGCAGAGATGTCTGGCCAATCCTGGGTCTCTGCTTCCTGGGCAGCCAGGGGAGCAGGGCCCAGAGCCGCAGACGGGGCGGCTTGGGTTCCTGCTCCATCCGCCCCGTGGGGCCAAGGCACCATGGCAGGAGTCGGCAGCGCTGGGGCTGCCCAGAGGGGGCCCGGCCCAAGGCGGATGTGCCGGGTGAGGGCGGAGGCTGGCCCCGGGCTCAGGGCCGCCAATCGCTCAGGGCCTGTGGTTTCCCAGCTCCAGGCCTGCACTCTCACCATGTTCCCTTCCTCTCTCTTCCCCCAACCCTACTGCCTGAGGGCTGCCCTCTGGCCCTTCCCCCCATCCTCCCTGTGGGCCTACAGAGGGAAAGCCCCATGCCAATCCAGCTGGTGAGAAGATAGGCACCCAACAGGCAGACAGGCACCTAACATGTAGAGGCAGATAAAGTGGAACACCAAACAGGCAAAGGCAGGAGGGCACATATGCTCAGCATGCAGGAAGGGGTAGAGACCTGTATGCAATAGGCAGAGGTAGGAAGAACACATACCACCAGGCGGAAACAGATGGGGACATGTACCCAACAGGCGGAGGCAGGAGGAGACTCATACCTAATAGGCAGAGGTGGACAGAAACTCATACCTGACAGGCAGAGGCAGATGGGGAGACATATCCAACAGGCAAAAATAGATGGGGACATGTACCCAACAGGCAGAGACAGAAGGGGACATGAGCCCAACACAAAAGGCAGACAGATGGGATCCAAACAGGCAGAGGCAGGTGGGGGCTTGCATCCAACAGGTGGAGACAGATGGGGACACATTCTCAACAGGCAGAGACAGAAGGGGACAAGACTTAATAGGCACCCAACACGTGACATGTGCCCAGCAGGTGAAGACAGGTGCTCATCAAGTGGAGACAGAGATAGGAATCCAACAACAGAGGCAAATGCACAGCAGCGAGAGACAGCCAGAGTCAGTGAGGCCCAAGCAGACAGACAGATACCCAGGAGAGACATGCAGGCGGGAAAGATGCACAGATACCCAGAAAGTCAGACCCTGGACTCAAGGGCAGATCTCTGGGTTCTTTTCCGTCTGCCTCAGGGTGGAGAAAGAGGTAAGGGGCCCATCACCTGCAAACACCCACACGTGGGAGGGCAGACCAGTATTTGTGGCAGAACTGTCTCCGTTTCTCTGGGATTTTCTTCCCAGGCCAGGGGGGGTGCCTAGGACTAACATAGTGGGCCAAGAGGGACATCTCCTAAGTGTAATACAATGGCTTTGACTCTGATCCAAAATCCTAAAAGCTATTATTTCCATTTCAGGTGCAGGAAACTGAGGACCAGAGGAGAGTGACTCATTCAGGCTCAAACTGAACTAGTGGTGGAGCCAGCTTGAGCCCAAGTGCTTCCCCTGGTTACTGCCTGGCCTGCCATCAGTAGACTTAAATGCCAGGAAAGGGTGGGCAGGTAAGTCAGTCAGAGCTACGTCCTGCCCATCTAAGCCCACCCCCTCCCCTAGGCTCAGTCCGGGGACTTCCCATTCTAGGTCTTGACCCTCAGAGATGTAGATTCATCTTTAGGGGACCCTGAACAGCCATAGAAGCTGCAGCCACAAAAAGCTGCAGGCTAATCAGTGCCCTGAGGGTAACCCAGAGTGAGACCAGCAAAAAGCCTGGCACAGACAGGGGCTGGGGTGGGCCAAAGCCACTCAGCAACCCCTGCCCACCCAGCCCTGAGGTCTGAGCCTCCACCTGTTTGCCTCTGACTGAGCGTACTCCCTGGGGACAGAGGCAGTCACCCGGAAACCCCAGGGGGGAGAGCCACCCCCAAACCAACTTCTCGCCCAAAGTCGTGGTGACAGACACTGCTGGAGGCTGGCCAACCCCCTGCTCACCTTTCTGGGACAGGGGAGTAAGTCTCTCTCAACCCTGGGGAAATCTGCCGGGGTCTGCATGGTGGGGCTCAAGCCGGTGGCCAAAGGGCCCCTTACATCTCTTACTTCTGCTTTTTCAGCCTTCCGAGCCCAGAAGGCAGGGTCCCTAACCCCCTCCTTCTCACTTCCCCCTCTGCAGGGAGGAGGGACAGAAGATGGGTCAGGCTCCCCTGCTGAAGAGGGGACACTCCCAAGCCCATGACTCCAAGGATTGCCCAGGGATACCTCCTCCTCATCTCCCCTGATCCTAAGCAGGGGAGACTGGGACACAGAACAGTCACGGGAAATGAGGTGATGACAAAGAGGGCATCCCGGCACCTGCGAATATCCCTGTGAGAGGATGTGGGGCAGAAGTCAGCAAGGCCACATTCCCAACTGTCCCAGCCCAGAGCGTAGGCCCTCCTTCCCCCACAGTGACCTTCCCAAGGCTGGGCCCACCCAAATGGCAGCCCACAGAGCAGCACCACCGCACGCAGCTCCACCCTAAGAGGCCTGCCAGTCCAGGGCCCTGGATGGGCCTGGCAAGGACCTCACAGAGGTCTGAGGAGCAGGTAGCCAGGGGGCAGGAGTTGACCAGGCCTGGCCCTTTTCCACATGGCTTCACTGCATCACTCACGCCGGTACACCCACAGGAACTGACATGACCACTAATACACACAGGACGATGACCGGAAGCCATTTCCACAGACATCCCCTATGTGGAAACACACGCCCTCACGACATCTGGACTTCCCCTTCTAGTCCTCACAGGGCCTTCAACTACAGTCTGATGATGGCCTGTCGGGGTTGGGAAAGATGCCTCTTAGAGGCTGCTCACTGCACCCCAGCTTCTTCAGGCAGGGCTCTGGAGGCTGGCACAGCCCCGGGAACAGCTCTCTGGTCCAGCACCAGCTGGGGTCCACTGCCCTCGAGTTCCTCAGAAGCAGAGGAGGACTCTCTGTGGCAAGCGGAGTACAGGAAGGAAACTCTCAGAACTGCCTTTGCTGAGGAGTGTGTGCAGGGCCTCTGAGGCCTCTGGTGGCAGAAGGGTGAGGACAGGCACCAGACCACATCCCTCGGTCCCTGCCCCGTTCTCTACTGTAGATACTTCCTCTCATTTACTTCCTCTCACAGGGCAGCTGGGAGAGAAGCCCAGAGGAGGCTCCCTGGGCTGATCCCTGGCCCCAGAGGCCTTGCTCTGGACCTCCCCACACCAGCCGCAGCCCAAGCCCACCTGCCAATCCCTGGCCCTAACAGACACCAACAGCCCCTTCCCCAGCTGGCAACATCTGCAGGGCCTCCCAGGCACTGTCCCCTCTGGTGGGACAGATGTCCCCAGATGTATCTCCCAGCTTGCCTCTGGGAGGAGAAGAGGACCACAGTTCCCAGCCATCCTCAAGGTACTAGGCCAGGACTGGCAGGAGTGACAATGAGAGGTATGCCTCCTAATGAGCTTTTATTACACGAATCCATTCTTTCCTTCAACCTTTGTGGGTTTGTATCCCTATGTCTTAGCTCCAAGGGAGGTATTATTATTATTTCATTTCAGAGATGAGGAAACTAGACTCAGAAAGAAAGTGACTTGTCCTTGGCCACATGACTAGCAAAGGGGAGAGCTAAGAGCAAAATCAAAGTCTGTTTGCTTCCTAAACCTACACTCGAGCACTTCATTTTTGCTCTCCCTGCAAGGCCTGCCTCTCCTCTGGACATCACTTGCCCATCTACTGGCCCCCTGCTCTGCTCCCAGGCCAGGAGCACTAGGAGATGCACACGTAAGCCAGACTCCAGCCTTGTGCTCAGGAAGCTCCCAAAATAAATACATGATAACAAAACACAATTGTCCCTCAGCAGAGCTGCAATCAAGGTGCCATGGGTGTCCAAAGGTGGTAACTATATCTACCTAGCATGGGGACCAGTAAGGCCTTCCAGGAAAAGGGAAGTCCAGCTGAACCCTGAGGATGAAAAGGAGTTAGCTTGGCAGAAAGGAGGAAAAAAGGATGGTGCAGAGAGAGACCAGCATGAACAAGAGGCTGAGGCCAAGAGTGAATGGTGGCGAGTTCAGAACCGTATACTCACTAGCTGAGTGCTCCAAGGCAACCTGCTCTCCCTACCTGAGCCTCGGTTTCTTCCTCTGTAAAAAAGGGGTTAAAACTAGATGCTCCACCCTCAGATGGTTGTTCCTAGAAACAAAGGACCACAGAGACAAAGGGATGTTATAAACAGAACTCCTTAATTAGATGGGCAGTCTTAGGGCTACAGGGTCTCCTCTGGGAAGGCTGAAGGGGCAGAGACCAGCCACAGGGTGCCAGGTGCTGGGAGGGTGGGCTAGCCTGCCTGGCCAGTCCAAGGAAGTTCCTCTGAACACCTGAGGCTCCCTGAAGTCCACAGTCACATCCTGCCTGAGCGACAGCCAGGGGAGCATGAGGGATCCGGGAGGGATCAGGGTTTCATAAACAGGAAGAGAGGAGGGGAGGGGGGAGACGTTCAGTTCTCAAAATAGACTCACAGGCGCTTCAAAGGGGTCCAGCTCCGGAGATAGCCGGGGGAGGGGGCCTGGGGTGCCCAGTCCACCCCGATGAAGAGAGGGCTGGTGAATGGAGCCCCAGAGTCCCTGAGGACACCAGGTGTACCAGGGTGCTGAAGGGATCAGAAGCTTTCACTGTGCTGTCTATACTATAGCTCTTAAAACCCAAATCCCCCTTTCTGCCTGAAATGATAAAATAAGCAAGCATTAAATACCAACGTTATGCCTCAAATCTTGATGGATTCTTTAATTTACATGCATCACATTCCGTCCTCTGGGTGGTCCTGAGGGGTGGACCCAATTATACTTTTATAGGAAGAGCCTAAACCTCAAAGCAACAAATTACTCTCCCAAGGTTATAAGGCAAACAAGAAAGAGGAGCGGGATACTGAACCCAGACTCCGCTCCCAAGTCCCCCTCTCCGTGTCTTCTCTCCCTGGAAGCCCCACTTCTCTCTTCAGTTCCCAGATCCTGCCTTTAGAGGCCAGCTCTGTGGGGAAGGTGGCCTGGTGCCCCACAGCCCACCACCTCTTCCTACTCGGCCACACACAGCCGTGACCGTCTGTTGAGTCCACCCTCAGCCCTGAGCTCAGATGCCACTGGCTGAGTTCCTCAGGATGTGCTCATCTCATCATGCCACTGATGTGGGTACCTGGAAGGTGGTGTATTTCTCTGCCCAACATGGGCCTGGCCCAGGATGGAGGTTCTATGTGCTCACAGCTATTTTCTGGCCCATCACAGGCCCACCACATAGCTTCCTGTCTCCTCCCTCCCACCAAGACTGGGAGCTTCCTGAAGGTGGGGGGGTTGACTTCATTTGGGGTCCCCCAGTACCACAGGAGGGTGCACGGAAAGTCTGATGAAGCAAAGATTAACCCAGCCACTGCCAACTCTTTCTAGGGCACAAAATGAGATCCTAATCATAGGCTGAGCGCCCCCTGGTGTGCTGAACTCAGAAGTGCACACTGAGAAAACAGGTTCTGGAGCAACAGAAAAGATGGGTGAGCAGGTGCCTAGCAATGGTGGAACTTGGGGTCACAGGTTGACCGAATGTCCCTCCTCTTCAGCACTCAGTGGTCCATGGGCTAGGAGGAGTGTGGGCTCTGTGATCAAGCAAGACCTGATGCCATTGTCCATCAGCTATACGGCCTTGGGCCTAAACTTTCTCATCTGTGAAATGGGGATAGTAACAATCTCTTCCTTCAGGGGTGTTGTGCAAACTAAATGCAAAACTCCTGGTGTGGTGTCAGGTGTGGGTTAAGCTCTTTCTTTTCCTTAACATGGCAATTAAGACTCTCCCTGTCCCATTCATCCCCAGCCTCTTCTCCCTTCCACCTCAGGATCTTCTGCTCTAGAGCAGGAGTCAGACACTTGGGATCCAATGTAGGTTATTACCTGCCAGGGGAAGCTCTAGTCCTCTCCCAACCTCTAGCTCTTGAGGCAAGCAGCTGCACTCACCATCAGCTCCCCCAGAGCTACAAGCTGCTCTGAAACCCCCAAAACCTCAGCACCAAGATCTGAATATCCTGGTTCTTCACTGAGAACCTACAGGCCCATCCTTTTGTTACTAGGCAACTAGGGGCAGCTCCTTTGTAGGAGGAGATTCTCCAGACTTGGGACCAAGGCAAACCAAGGGGCCCAGTCTGCACCACTTGGCCTGGCCTGTGGGTAGACCAAGATTGCCATAGACACCAACAGAGGAGGTGGAGAGCCTGCTTCTCTCACCCTGCCCTACACCAGGCAGCTCAGCTCCCCTATCTCAAGAGGCTGAGTCAAGGCAAACATCAGGACCAGCCCTGGGTCTATCTCAAAGGTCCAGCTTGTGACTGGCCTGGTGCCCAGACATAGGCCTGGGGTGTGGCCACTGGTAGCAAGTGGAGCTGAGCATACACAGGTGCTGATGCTGATGTCACTGTGTGCCAAGTGGTTACTACCTCATACATTCTTCACATCACTCCTGGGAGGTAGGCACTATTATCCCCAACTTACAGAGGAGGAAACAGGCTTGGAAGGGAGAAGGGCCTCTGATCAAATGGTGAGGACAAGATGGGGACTTGAAGCCGGGTTTGCTCTGCCACCAGAGCCCATGCTCTGTCCTGCCTATGCGGCTTCCAAGGTGCCTCCAGAGCCAGCAGTGCTGTGACCTCACAGCATCCCAAGAATTGGACGTGATCTTTCCTAACTCAGAGATGAGAAAGCCCAGGCCCAGAGGGGGCAAAGGACCCATCCAAGGTCACACAACTGTCACCCATCCCCTGGCACTTTTGTCAACACATGAAACTAGCAATGGGGGCTGAGAGCTAAAGGGAGGAACCTGGGGGGAAATACAGAGATAGCAGTCGTGAGAGCCAGGGTGGGAGCCCTGTGAAATGCCGCATGCTAGGCACTGGGCCCTGGTCAGACTTGAGAGGCCATCAGGTTCCCTCCACCATCATGTGCCTGGATGATTCCAGGCCTTCGCCAGGCACAGCTGACCTGAGCCTGCCCCTTCATCCCTTCAGTCCTTTCCTTACAGCCCGCCCAGCCACCATGAGTAAATAAACGGAGGAAGTGTGCTGGCCTGGTGATGGGTAGCCAGAGTTCCAGCCTGAATTCTGCTCCCAACCCTGACTGGGCTGCACAGTCCCCTCACTTAAGAAATCGGAAGGTTGGAGCAAGTGCTCGCTATGCACAGCACTGCTTTGAGGATTAGGTGGGACCAGAGAAGGAAGGCTGAGTGGGCCAGAGGCACAAGAGGCCAGGGCCCTCACACCCAGGCAGGATGAAAGCAGGCTTCCCTCCTCCTCCACGGCCATGTACACAGTCCCTAGCCCAGGGTGCTAGCCCTTGCTCTCACCTTGGATGGCTGAAGTCCAGCTTCTTCCCCTGAGGCTTGTCCATTCTGGAAGAAAAGGGAGATTGGGGAACAATGTCAGAACTTACCGGTGTGGGCAAAGACAGACCCTGGGCTGCTCCCAATAGCTAGGGAGGCCGCGGAGGTGGGGGCAGGAGTTCTCACTTTCACAGTAAGGACACGGGTACAAGCCCTCCTGCAATAGCCCCTCACAACTCAGAGCAGCCCCCCACACTCCAGCCCACATGCTCTCTGCCTAGCAATCACCTCATCTTTGAAGACAGCTCAAATATCACCTCCTCCCAGGGAGAAGGAAAGGGAATGTACGGCTCCCAGCTCTGACAGAGAAAAACTGTGTGACTCTGTACCAACTACTCAACCGCAAGAGACCTCAGTTTCCCGATCTATAACAGGATAGTTACACCTCCCTCCCAGAGTTGGTACAGGGGTGGAAGGAGATAGTCTGAAGAACAGTCCAGCCTAGAGATGGTGGCTGCTCTGGCCTTGCCCTGCCCTGGGATGACACCCACCTCACCCGCACCTCTGTACCTTGCCAAGTAAATTCACTGCTGCTCCACTATGTCCCTGCATTCCTTCACTGTACCACTTGTCACATTGCAGAGGCTATTTACACACAGGCCTTCCCTTCCTAATACATGGGGAGTCCTGGGAGGGCAGAGATTAGGGCTTTCTCTGCTACTCACAGCTGCTCTCTTCTGAGCCCCTGCTATATGCCAGACACTGGGCTCAGTGCCTCACACCTGTGGCACTATTAAATCCTCATGACCTGGGAAGGTCCTGGCCCCATTTGGCAAAAGAAGAAACTGAGGCTCAGAGGGGCCTAGTAATAGCACCTAAGGTCACACAACTGGTAAACTGGGATGCAAAATCTGATCTCTGACACCCAGGAGATGTTCATAAAAGGTCTGCTGCTCCAAAAAACCCTAGCTAGGGGGACACCCTGTAGACAGGTGGGCACTGAACTCTGGGCAGTCTTGTTCTTTCCAGTCACCTGAGCTCACCCTCAGGTGGGCATTATTCACCCTGGCATATGCCAAACCCAGCCCATCCCTTTCCTGTGTGATATGAGATGAGTAACTTACCCTATCTGGGCCTTGGTAAGCTGAAAGGAGCTGGTCCCCACCCCTTCTGGCACAGCAAGAATGTAGTGAGGCAAACAAGAGGCTCCTACTAGCCAGGAAGACCCAACCTAGGCAGGTCAGGACTTTGGAGTCAGGGGCTGGGTCCACAGGACAGCTGTGGCTTTGCTTGGCAGCAGCAGGCACAGCTGTGTCCTTCCCATGACATAATCTCCCAGGCCCTGGAGCAGCTACCCCCTGCTGCTCCCAGGACATCCTGCCCCCTGAGTCCCCTTAATGCTCCTAATCCTCTCCAGGGGCCAGTGTTCTGCAGACCCCTACACACACATATATACATACACATGCTGTGATCTCTCGGCAGCTTGGGGAGAAGGGCTGGGTCAATCAGGGTGGGGGGAAGGAGGAAGGCACAACGCATTTGTAGACTGAATTCTACTTCACCCAGCATTATAGACTTTTGATATAATTACCACAGATGGTCACAGGAGCCTACATACACACCAGTCCTCCTCCCAGCCTTTCTCATTCCAAACCCCCACCCTTCCTAAAACTCAACTATGATCATTGCATTTGAGCTATCAACTTTCTTGACCAACTCACTCACTCCTTATTGAGAATCTTCTATGTACCAGGCCCCAAACTCTTCCATGGCTTCCCATCACCTACAGAATAAAGTCCAATCTCCTTGGCACAGTGTTCAAGTTCATCATCTCAAAATGCTCAACACAGGTGATCGAGAAAGTGAGTCCTGGAACCTAACCTTCTGGGTTCCAATTCTGGCTTCTACCACCTGCAGGACCCTGAGGTTATCTCATTTCTCTGGGCTTCAGTTTCCTCATCTGTGAAATGAGGATAAAAGTGATGTATTTTGTGGGGTACCTCCACCAAGAAGCAAAGAAAACCGTGCCTATAAATGTATACACCTGGCATATAATTGGTTCACAAACAACAGTCATTATTATTACTGGGCTCTATTCTTGAGCTAAACTGAATGAGCTGAGACCCTCAACAGACCAGCTTGTTTCATATCCCAAGAATTTGCATAGTGGCTCCTTCCACCAAAAAAACCCTTCCTGTGTTGTCACTTTGGCAAACTCCTGGCCTTCTGTCAGGATTCATTTCAAATGTTATCCCCTTTGTCCGCACAGCCTCAAGTCCTTTCCTCTCTCCTCTGGGCCCCACAGCACTGAGCAGAACACAGGTTTAACGCCATCATCTTCTTGGCATCCAGCTCAGGGTATAGCATATAGTCTGTCAAATGAAATCTTAACCTAGCAAAGACAGCAGGGAGGACAGAGCAGGTTCTATTACTCCTACTTTTCAGACAAAGCTCAGAGAGTTAAGAGACTTACATATCTGAGGTCCCTGAGCTAGCAGGTGACAGATACAGGATCATAAGCCAAAGTTATGTGGCTGCAAGCCTAAATCCCCAGTGAAGGAGGGGAGGAGGTGGTGGGTGTACCCAGAGGTGTGGGCATACTGAGCAGTATTCTCCATGGTTCAGGGGGCCCCACAGGCCCTGTTTAGCTGTCTCCAGTCCCAGGGTCTCTGGCCTGGGTGCCATCCTCATGGAACCCCACAACTGTAAGCTCTGTAGAACAGAATGGGTAGCCCTGGAAAAAGGTCTGGGAGAGCAGAGGACCACAGGTGAGCTCCCCTCTGGGCCAGGGTCCTATGAAGACAGGGTTCATTTGCCCCTCTGGCCTGACTGCTGCACGGATGCTGGAAAGAATACAGCTCTGCAGCCACAAAGACATAGCTGCTAATTCTCACTCTGTCCCCCACTCACTCTGACCTTGAGTCTGTCACATTACTTCTCTGAGCATCTGTTTCCTCATCTGTACCCTAAGGGCAGGTTTGTCTTTTTCACAGCTGTACCTTATTGCTTGGAAGAGTACTTGTCACATACTAAGTGCTCAAAAAATATTTGCTGAATGAATGAGTGAACGAAAAGCAGGCAGTGATACTGATCTCTTGGAATGAGGACCTTGAATAGAAAGTCTGGTACAGGAAAGGCCCTTTGGCCTCTTAGAGGATGGAGACCTACTCTTCTCCTTCTCCCTCAGAGGGCACTGGAGACAGCTGCCCAGGGACCCCAGACCACTGCAGATCCTCCCCAGAGGTCAGAGATGATTTCCAACAGGTATCCTTCCTTTCAACCCAAGCAGCTCTGTCTTTGGAAGAAGGGCAGGGCAGCAGATGGACAAAGACAGCACGTGCCCCACAGGCAGGAAGCAGCCCCAGGAGCTGGGTTCAGAGCCCAGCATTGGCAGCCCTGAAAACACTGCTGGAGGCTGGGGGCCAGGTGCCAGGGTTGGCTGGCACTACTAGCCCTCAGCAGAAGCTGGACAGGGGCCCTGAGGGATGAGGAGAGTCTGCCAACATCCGGAGCCTCTCCTGGAACACCTTCCACCTGGACCAGTTTGATCCCAGCCCTTCCTCATCCTTGAGCGTCCCCCTGCTTGGTGGAAGACTGGGAGGGGTTCTGGGTTCCAATCCTGCCTCTGACATTAATTCATAGGCCAGTTCTCCTCTCTCAGTTCAGTACCCATATGAAAATGGAGGTAATAATCCCTACCTTGAGAAGTTGTTTTGATAATTATTTTATTTTAATAAGGTGATATGGGTGAAGCAGAGTGGACAGCACATGGTAAAGCTCTGTACATGGCAGGGCTGGGCCTGGGGACAACGTTACTACTTTCAGAGGGGCTAGGGAAGGCCCAGGCAGAATCTTCACCTCAACTTCCAGTGGGTTTACTCCACCGGGGCCATGCTCTGGGCCAGGCCCTGCCTCCCAGCAGCCCATTTTCGGCAGCATCATGGAGAGATCAGGGGAGTCCAGATCCCATCTTCTGCCAAACGTCCCGGCCAGCCCCTTGCCTGCCTCCTTCCCGGCCGGGAGCCAGTGGCAGCATCTGTACCTGCAGGTCAGGCTGCTATATCACTTACACGCCACCTGGGCTAAGAACAGCAAGGCCCTGTTCTCCAGTAAGGACAGCCCAACCTGCACCCTGGCCGCCCCATGGCTCCTGTTACCCAAACAATAACACCCAGTAGCCTGGCACCTCCATGGAATGGGGGAGGGCGGAAATGGGCAGCAGTACTCAAGGCTTTGCACCGTCTCAGGCCCCGGAAGCAGAGACTAAAACCCAGCCCTGGCCATTGGAGAAACAGAGGCCTAGAAAGGCTAAGGACTGACTGAGGGTCACACAGCATTTCCAGGGTAAAGCTCCTGGGCTTACAGCACCCCCTAATCCTAGGATATAAGCCAGTCTTACCGCCTCCAAGAGTTCAGGTGCAGTAATACTCAAATCTGAGTTGGGTTTCCCGTTTAAACCTGGCCCCTTGGTTAAGCTGGACCCTGTCCCAGGATTCCCCAAAGGGAAGCAGGAAGTAGTGCCCTGGACTGGGATGGAGCTCCTCGGTGTCTGCCCTCCCTACCGGCATAACCGAAGGTAAGTCCCTCCTGGCCTCTCCCAGTCTACCTTCCTCTAGGGAGGCCTAGGTGGCAAGGGCGTTCCAGGGCAAAGGAATCTACCTCTGAGTGTCCCTCCCACCCCAGGCTCTTGTGCCCTGGTCCTGGGGGCAGGTAGAGGGAATTGGGGCTGCAGAGGACATTGTTCCTCACCTCACAGGGTGAGTCAGCGAGAGAACCTCCGGGAGCTGTGCAGGGCCTGTAAAAACCCCATGGCAGGGATCCCAGAGCAATTTACTCTAAATTGTACCTCAGGTTGGTTACCTAATCCTGCCGCGCCCACCCTCCAATAGCCAGTGTTGGCTGTAACCATCCCTTTAAAGGGGCAGCACACCCTGGGCACTGGGGACCCGGGATCTTCACTCTGATCTCGGTCTGTGGCCCTGACAGGCAGGGTACTTTGTGATTGCCAAGGTAAGAGAGGGCAGAGGAAGGGTCCTAGGCAGGGGCTAGGAGCCCAAGCCAGTAGAAAATCACCTTGGCTCCCAGGCTGACTGAGGTCTCCACACCCTCTCTGCAAAACCCCAAATCTCTCTGGAAAGAGAGTATCACCTGCCTCATGCCTAGCATGAGGTGAGGGGAAAGTTTTCTCAACCAGCTGGTTCAGTGGCTTGACCTTGACCCTGGGGGTCAAAGGGCACAGGAAGAGCTGGCCTGCATGCTTAGGGCCTGACACCATAGAATCCTAAGGACAAACGCTGCTTCTAGGAGAAGCAGGCTGGCAGAGGCCAAACTCTCCAGGGGCCCAGCCCTTCTTATGTGAGGGGGTACAAGAAGGGAGGCAAGCACCAAGGTCCTCACTGTCACTCCAGGAATAATCTTCACAAGGTCTAAGGGCTTTTTCTCACTCTCTTCTCCACAGCCTGGGGGTAGGGACACAGGTGTCCTCTGGCTCTAGCCTCAGGGCAAAGAAAACCAAGAGTTTCAGTCCCAGATGGTAGTGTCACCCCACATCCCACAACTGCCGAAGGTCAAGGGGGCAAGCCTTCTACGGTCAACAGCGGAGCAGAGGAGAGAGGTGGAGAGCTCTTGGGGTGGGGTGCTGGGGAGACGTCAAGGAGAAGTGGAGGGTCCCATAACCCTGTGTCTTGTAGAATCCCAGACATCTGGTACCCCAACTCGCCAGTCTGCGCTAATGGAGGAAGCTCTGACAGCTCCTGCTACGGGTCCTAGGTGTGTGGAGTGAGGATGGCCAGATCCCAGCGCCCCACGGAGTCCCTCCTCCGGGCTAGGTGTTCTCGAAGCTTGGCGGAACTGTCCCTCGCACACACACACCCGGGGCACAGGGGGGTGGAGCCGGAGAGGGAGCAAGAGATCGGAGTGCACTCGCGCCCTCGCTGCCGCCAGCTAGGCTACAGCGGCGCGGCGGGCCGCCCCGCCCCTGTGGGGACCTGGGCTCGCCGGCCACCGGCGCCCGTCCGCCGCCCCGCTCACTCACCTCCGGGTCCAGCGGCACCAGCTCCATGAGCGGCCAGGGCTCCTTGAGCTGGGCGAGCGGCATCGCGCCGCCGCCGGGCCGCCCGCGCTCCTCCGGCGGTCCGGACCGCGCCGCCTCCCTGGTCCCGGGGTTCCAGGCTCTGAGCCCTCGCGCCCCCCGCGCCCCCACCCAAACGCGAGACCCTAGCACTGGAGCAGGGCCGTCCGCCGCCGCCGCCGCCGCCGCCGCGGCACTAGCACTTCGGCTCCCTCCGTCACCCGGCGCCGCCGCGCCCATTGGCTACCTGCGCGAGGGGCGGAGCCTCCGGAGCCCCGCCTCAGGCCCCGCGGCGCGGCATTCCCGGAGCGGACCCCCGCCCCAGCCGAGCCCGGTGCGCGGGCCCAGCCTCCACGGCGTTCCCTCGGCGCGTGCTCTGCTTAACCTGCTGAGGCCCGGCTGGCTCCTCCCTCGCAAACCCGGTCCCCTGGCCCCGACCACGCCGGGGGCCACTGCGCTCCCCAACTCAGCTCGTTTGGAATCGCTCGCCAGAGGTTCCTTTTCTCACCAGCGGGAAGGAGGCTCCCTGTTCCCCCTGTTCCCCCCCACCCCCTTCACACTGAAAGTCCCGGGCCTGACCCAGACGGCGGCTTGACAGCAGCCTCGGCACACTCCCCTCAGGCCTTTACCTCACGAGGCTCTAGGGATTCCCCCGCTAGGGAAGCTAACACTGGGATGGATAGACACCCTAGGGATCTTAACGCCCCAGTCCCAGGTAGGTTCCTTATCTTCCGTCACCACCATCAGGTCCCACAGCTCCCCCAGAGTGATTTCTTAATACGCTTTATTTTTGCAGTCTGTGCTTGAGGGGACTCCTTTCAAGCCAAGTCTCCTCAGAATCTCTCCAGCTGCAGGCCCAGCTCTGAGCTGATGTGGGCTTTGTGCTCCCTCTGAGAAGGTTCAACCCTCTCAGGATTGACTGACACTTGGGCTGCTCTTGGATAAAAAGCCAGGGAGAGAGATTCCCCCATCGAGTTATTGGATCTCCACCTAACGAGGTGTTAGGGATCCAGGTGGGACTTATTCACATGCGGGGGAGTCAGGGACGGGCTTGCGGGTTTCATGGGTAGAGAAGAATGGCCAGTTATTTGCAAAACTGTTCTAAAACGGGGAGATGGAAAGGACTATATCAAAAGCCCTCTGCAAACCAACTCTACCAACATGGGATTTCCTTGAATCCTCACCTCCACCTCATTTACAAATCACAAAATAGTCTCAAAGCGGAAGCGATTTACCCAAGGTCACATAGCAGGTTAAGAACAGATTTGGACTTTTAAAACTCCAAAATGCATAAGGCTGTCTCCTAAACCCAGGTGCTTCCCTTAGTCCATGATTTTCCCAGAGTAGCACCTCAGCAGTTGAAGTGAAGAGTTTTCAGCGGAAAAGACTCTGGAACCCAACAAATCTGGATATGAATCCTAGTGCTACCACCCCCTTAACATTGGGAAACTCACTTTATGTCTCTAAACCTCAGTTTCCTTATCTGTAAAAGAATATAATCCCAATCGTTCAGGTATATTCTGAGGACTGCATTCATTTTAATTCAATAAATATTATATGTCAGGTCCTTTTCCAGAGCGTATATTGTAAACCAGGCCTGCTTCTAGATGCTGAGGCTAAAGCAATAAATAAAACAAAGCTCCTGCTTTGTTTTAGAGTTTACATTCAGTCTGATGTGATGAAATAAATAATTACAGCTAACATTAACATAGTGCTTACTATGGACCAGGCACTGTTCTAAGCATTTTACCTGTATAAACCCAGTTTAATCCTCACCACACGAGAGAGGTGCTGTTATTACCTCCAGTGTACAGATGAGAAAACAACAGAGAAGTTTAGCATCTCATTCTCTGGGTCCCTCTAAAGTCACACAGCTGGAAAATGGCAGAGCTGGGAGACAACCCTGGCAAGCTGGGCCCAGACTTTGTTCCCTGATAACTCACTTTCTACCTCCCTGATGAGAAAAGGTGAGGGCTAAACTGGAGGCAGCCTGGACCAGAGTTGGCAGCCATTGTTAACATCAGTGTTAGGATCACCCAGTTCAGCTGCCTGGAACCAGTTTGTGATGCCCCAACCCCTGCTGCTGAGGGCTAGCATGTTAATATTTGGACATACTTGGATGGAAAATAACTGTTGTTGTTTATCGAAATTCAAATTTAACTGGTTATCCTGTATTTTGATTTGCTAAATCTAATAATCCTGCTCAGGGTTCAGAACAGATAGCACACGGGTACCAAATAATTTGACTGCAAGCTGGATTTGTTAGATTTAGGGAAAGTTACTGAAAACCAGAGAAGAGGGCAAAAGACTGGGTATGGGAGATGGTGTAGATGGGCAGGAGTAGAGGAGGTGAGGGGAAAGCAGGGGCAATTTTGCCTTCAGGGTGTACCTTTCCTGGGACTCCTGGCCCTCTTCCTACCCCTCCTTAGGAGAGGATTCCTTATCAAATACATCATATCAATGTAAGGACTGAGTAGTGATTGTGCTTTCCTGTAAAAAAGTTTCACTTCCTGTGTCCCTTCTCCCAAAGGTATTAGAAAGGCAGTGGGTCATGATGGAAAGGGAGAGACCTGAGGACACCTGAGCTCTGCCTGGGGAGTGTGGGCAGATCAACTTGCCCATCTGTGCTGTAGGGATAGCAGTCACTCAGCAGAGAGCTATAGAGACCAAACTATAGGCCAAAATGTGCTGATACTGCTGCACCCTCAGCTCAGTTTTCTCTGTTCCTCTCTAAGTACTAGCCACACTGACTTTCCTCCAGGTCTCCTGTCACAGGGCCTTTGCACATGCTGCTCCTTTTATTTGAAACTGTCTTCCTTCTTCCTAACACCAGTTACTTCCTCCAGGACATCTTCTCTTACCACTCTTATACACACTAATAGCAATGGATACGTCTCCCTAGAGCTTCTCAAGGTTGTACCTCTATATATGTTTACCAAATATGATTATTTGGTAAACATCTGGCTCTTCAATTAGACAGTAAGCTGTGAGAGGGCAGCAGTGGCATCTTCCTGGTTCTTTATTATCTTCCTGGTACCTGACACACTGCCTGGCATACAGTAGGTGCTCAAGAGGTTAAGTGATATGTCCAACATCACCTAACTGCAAAACAGTAAATTCAGGACTCAGACTCAAGCTATCTATCCTTATCTCTTAAAATGCTACACTCTGAGTAGTGAATAAATGCCAGCTATTAGTAATAATAATAATAATAATAATAATAATAATAATAATAATAAGGTTAGAACAGGCTGTTCGGAATGGTCACAAGGTGTTTGTTAAATGAGTGACTCATGAGTGTGAAAGGGCTTTGCTGGACACAAGTGTGGTTATTTTCCTGTACCCTGTTGAAGAGATTATCCTGGCATGGTGCTGAACTGATGGGCTAGGGGGTGGGTTTTGGGTCCCTCTACTGCAGCATGGGCATGTGCTTGTTATAGTGTCCAAGAGCACAGGTTCTGGACAGGCCCTTCCCCAGAGAGAGGGTCTGTCATTATTCTTTCTTGGCCTTTTCGTACAGTAGGGTCTAGGCACACATGTCTTCTGGCAGCAGAGGGAACAGGATGAGGGGAATAATCATAATGGTAGTTACCTTTACCGGGTGATTACAAAGTGCTAGAATTTGGCTAAGCATTTAAACAGCAATAATCACCAATTATGGTGGTTTACTGAGAGAGAACTATATGGCCTGCCTGCACCTGACTGTTTAACAGGTAAGAGCTCATCAAATCATCCCAACAACACAATGAGACAGATGGGAAACTGAGGCTCAGAGAGGGACAGGACTAGTAAGTATTGCAGCTGGGTTGGGAGCCCAGTTCTTTCATACTCCAAAGCTAGTGTTCTCAATCACTTCATCACACTGCAAGCCCACTTCATTATACTACAGGGGTACACAGTGTGCACACTGGGCAGCAGTGAACAGGGGAGGGGATGGAGTCTCTTGTCTGCCTCATTGTCTGAGGGATGGGGGTGGCATCACTCCCTGCTTGACATCTTCCTATGGCTCCCCAGTCACACTTCAAACAAAATCCAAAGACTTTGCTGAGCCTGCAAAGCCCCACAGGACCTGGCTCCCTGCTCCCTCTGGCCCCTCCTCTCGTAGCACTCACTCACTCCCTGCCCTCCCTCCCTGCACTTCTGCCACCAGGCATCCCTGCTGCTCACTGACATGCCAGGTATGTCCCCACCTCAGGTTTTCACTCCTGGAACGTTCTTTTTCCAGCTGTCACCGTTCACTCCCTCATTTCATTCACAAATCTCAAATGCCACCTCTTCAGAGAGGAGTCTCCCCATCTAAAATAGCTCCCCATCAATGGTATCACCTATGTTATCATTTTTTCATGGCATGCCTTTCTACAAGCAATCATTGTATATTTACCTGTTTGTTTATTGCTTCTCCCACTAGAATAAAGCTCTGTGAGGCAGGACTTCTCTATTTTATTTACTGCTATATCCCAGGATATAGCTGAGATACTGCAAGCCCTCAAAATATACTTGTGAATGGAGCCACACCAATCCTGGACTCTAATCCTGGCTTTGCCACTTCCTAGCTGTGTGACTGAGCATTTCAGTTAGCCCCTCTGAGCCTCAGCTTCCACATGTGTAAACTAGGGGTGGTTATGAGCATTAGGTGAGATCAGGCAAGAAAACAGCTGTGTGGTGCCTGGCACATGATAGATGCCCAATAGAAATGGTAGGTGACAATCACAGGCACTCTCCCTTTCCTCCGAAGTCTTCCCTCTGCAGAGGAGGAGGAGGACAGGAGACTGGGGCCTGGGGAGTTCACTGGGTGTATTCTCCATCGGTGTGTGGTGAAGATGTGAGAAGAGGCTCCAGCCTGAAGGAACTCCCATGACTGATCACAAAGCTGGGAAAGAATGAAGCCAAAGAAGGAATAGTCAGAGAGGAAGAAGATGAACAGGAGTGTGCAAGTGGGATAGCCCCAGGCTGCCAGTGGGCTCCTCACTGACCTGGAGACTAGGGGTGAGGGAGAAGCTTGCTGAGTGACAGGGGAGGAGGACAATAGCAGCAAGAAAAGGGAGGTAGAGGGTCAGAAGAGAAAGTAGCTGGTCATCAACAGATACTTATTAGGCACCAGCTATGTGCCAGACACCATTCCAGGCACTGGGGATGCAGCAGAGAAACAGACGGAGAGTTTCTCTGCTCTCTAGGAGAAGGGTAGGTGAACTACAGCCCAGGGGCCAAATCTGGCCTATTTTGTGAGCTAAGAATGGTTTAATATATTTAAATGATTGAAAAAATCAAAAGAAGAATATTTCATGACATGTGAAATTCAAATTTCAGTATCCATAAATAAAGTTTTATTGGAACACAGCCACACTCCGTTTACGTATGGTCTAGGGCTGCTTTCGCACAACAGTGGAGTCGTGAAGTTGCAACACAGACCATATGGCCTGGAAAGCCTAAAATGTTTACTAGCTAGCTCTTTAGAAAAAAAGTTTGTCAGCCCCTGCTCTAGGAACTTCCATTCTCTTTGGGGAGACAGTTAAACAAGCAGGTAAGCTAATTTTAGGGTGCTTCTGAGGACAAGAACCAGCTGGCATCAGTATTTCCTCACACCCACCTGCCTCAGCCACCTACCCCTGGAAAAGAAGTGCCCCATGCAGCTGGGCTACAATACAGCAGCAGAGGAGCCAATCGCTGTGATGAGCCCCCTGCCTCTGGGCCAAGAGGATCTAGCCTTTGCCTAGAAGGAAAAAGTCACATGAAATGATCTGGAAAGTCCAACACTCACTGGATCCCATTCTGCTCTCCCAGATATTCGATCCAGGAAGAACGACATCATAATGATTTCTGAGGAACATCAACCCCTTTTGTCATTGAGGCCTGCCACCTGTGTACCTGCCACCTATGTGCAGTGCCTCTGTCTTTTAAAAAGGTCTTCTCCAACACTACCTCACAGAGCCCTTTTAGGGGTTATTGTTCCTATTTCACAGATGAGGAAGCTGAGACTTAGAGAATGACCTGACTTACCTGGGGTCACACAGCATGAAATAGCTTGCAGAGACAGAATTACAAATTAGTGGAATGTCAGCTTTGGAGGGCCTTTGGGACTGTCTTAGCCAGAGCCAGAAAACTGGTGGCCCGAGGCAGAGGTGAATCAGGTAAGGGTGGTGGTGAATCCTCCAAATGCAAGAAATAAGGCATGCATTGTCTGTAGAGATTTTAAAACGTTAATGAAACTGGGTAGGTCTGCTTTTCATTATCATCATGCCCTGGCAATTCCAAACAATGTCGGTGATAAAATTCTCCCTCCTGAAGAGATCTTTCTGTTGGTCTAAGTTCTAAATAATTGCTGTAATTATTATGAGCTTTGAGAACATAATATATATGTAAGCTTCAAATTAGTACATTTTTATCACCTAACCTATAATAAATAACACATTCTTCATAGAAGCTAATTTGGGGAACTCCCAGTTACACAATGGGCCCCCAACATACACCTTTAATTTGAGAGTTCATGGCTGGTTGGAATCATTGGAGCTCACATTGGCAGTGTTCATATCCTCATATTCCTGCATTTAAACAGCAGATTTGAAATCAACAGTGATAGCACAGTGATTGTAAAAACAAAGGAACAGAACTTGTTACTGCGATTCTGTCACTGTCTGTGCAAATCATTCTCTTAGCCCTGCCAAGTTGCCTCTTTTGGAGGAATTTCTTCACATGCATGTTCCTTTTTGTAAAAAACAAAACAGAACAAAACAAATACATTAATGTAACTAAAAACTATTAATTACTTTTTCCCTTCTTGTACTATAATACATTTTTTTATTGGTTTGAGTGTATATATGAAGTTCAAAAGAGAAATTTTTCACTATGTGTTTCTTTCTAAGCCATTATTATTTATTTTATCTCATGGTTATTATTAAAGATAATTCTGTTATGTTGGGTTAAAAAAATGATCCACTCTGGCTGTTAAATACACTAGACAGAAGACAGAATAGGACTCACAGACAAGGACATCACCTTCTCAATCATAATCAGCATTATTTTATTAAGCACCTACTTTGTGCCAGGGGCTGTTCTAAGATTTGATCTATATCATCTTTCTCTTCTTTCCCATTCAATAAATATTTATTAAGATCCTACTATGCAAAGGACATCATCAACAAAACAAAAAGGCATCCTACAGTATGGGAGAATATATTCGTAAATGACATATCCGACAAGGGGTTAACATCCAAAATATATAAAGAACTTACACACCTCAACACCCAAAAAGCAAATAACCCAATTAACAAATGGGCAGAGGATATGAAGAGACGGTTCTCCAAAGAAGAAACTCAGATGGCCAACAGACACATGAAAAGATGTTCCTCATCACTAATCATCAGGGAAATGCAAATTAAAACCACAATGAGATATCACCTCACACCAGTAAGGATGGCCAGCAAGGAAAAGACTAAGAACAACAAATCTTGGCGAGGATGCAGAAAAAGGGGAACCCGCCTACACTACTAGTGGGAATGTAAGCTAGTTCAACCATTGTGGAAAGCAATATGGAGGTTCCTCAAAAAACTAAAAATAAAAATACCATTTGACCCCGGAATCCCACTTCTTGGAATATACCCAAAGAATACAACTTCTCAGATTCAAAAAGACATATGCACCCCTATGTTCATCGCAGCACTTTTTACAATAGCCAAGATATGGAAGCAAGCTAAGTGTCCATCAGTAGATGAATGGATAAAGAAGAAGTGGTACATGTACACAATGGAATACTATTCAGCCATAAGAAAGAAACAAATCCTACCATTTGCAACTACATGGATGGAGCTCGAGGACATTATGCTCAGTGAAATAAGCCAGGCAGAGAAAGACAAATGCCAAATGATTTCCCTCATTTGTGGAGTATAACAATGAAGCAAAACTGAAGGAACAAAATGGCAGCAGACTCAGAGACTCCAAGAACTAACTAGTAGTTACCAAAGGGGAGGAGTGTGGGAGGGCGGGTGGGGAGGGAAGGAGAAGGGGATTGAGGGGTCTTATGTTTAGTACACATGGTGTGAGGGATCACAGGAGAAATAAATAAATAAATAAATAAATAAATAAATAAATAAAACTTGTGTATATATATAAAAAAAGATCCCACTATGTGTGAGGCACCATTGTAGGTATGGGGATATGGCAGTGAACAATGTTAAATGCTTTCTCTCTCTTAACCTTGAACAACCGAGCCTGGAGGTGGGATGGGTTCTCTTTGTGTATCATCTCATTTTAAAAATAAAAACAGGATCCCACAGAGCCAAGATTAGGGTGAGGTGAGTGATGCCAAGTCACACAAGTACAAGGTCAGACCCTGCCTCTATTTAAAATGCTGATATTTTGTTCATCATGGATATTTTTTTGCATTACTTTTGACTTAAAAAAATATTATCTTAAAATATTAATTATCTTGATTGTTTTTTTAGTGCCCCCTTAAATTTTGCCCCCATATGCTTCATTGACCTCACTCTGTTTAATCGCACCCTAGTTCTATCCTTGCCCATGAAACCCACACAACAATCCTGTGAAGTAGGTGCAATAACTAACCCTGTCTTACAGATAGGAAAAATGAAACACAAAGAGGCCAAATGATTTGTTCAAGGCCACACAGTTATTAGGCTCTAGAACCAGCACATGAACTTCTCTTACTTTAGAGCCCATGTTCTTAACCTTACTTAACATTTATTTTGGTTTGTCCATACAGGTTGTTAAATATCTCAAATAATTTGCCATCACTTTAACTTAAAATAAAAAATACAGCTTTTCAGCTTATTTAAAAGCCTGGCAGCCCCGGCTCACATTCCTGCTTTGTAACCATCAGTGGGATGGAGGGGCATCCTCTCCTAGATAAGCTCATCAGATTGGATCGCCATAGTCCCCACCACCTCTTATTGCTCAACTCCTTACCAGTTTCATTCATTTGTTCCCTGCCTGATCGTGGGGGCATTTGGATCTGGGCCCCTAATCTGGCTACTTCAAAAATGGTGGAATCCAAGCCCCACAGAGGAAGAGGCTTACCCAGTTCACATAGTACTTTTGTGACAAAGCTGGGCTCCAAGCCAGGCCTCACACAGCCCAACAGTGACAGGAGACAATTGTGAGTGACTTTACATCTGTTGGGCACTCAGAAAGGGAGTTTACCAGTCTCGGATCAAGCTAATTATCATTTCCTGAGCACTGCCCAATGGCTGGCACGGAGGTGGCATTTCCATGTCCACATCTAATATGGCCCTCCCAAGCATTCTGGCAGATCGGCCTTGAGGACCTCTACTTACAGGTGAGAAACTGTAGGTTCTCCAGTGGAGTAGTGACTTTCCCATGATCATTGCAGCAGGTCTGTCTAACTTCAGTCCACTAGCTCTTGACATAAGACCAGAGGAATCTACCTCCAACTCCCTCCCTGCATGCATCTCCCTCTCTCACTCACTAGGATTTTCTTGGGCTGAGGCTGGAGTTCCCCTGGAATTTACTCGCTTACAGGAGGATGCTGACATGGGTCAGCCTGAGAGGCAAGCTGCAGTTGTCAAAAATACCTACTATATGCCAGAAATGTGCTAGATGCTTTTCACAACCTTAAATTCTCTTCTCTGTGCTTATTGGCATCCTCTAAATTTCCCACGATGAATATACTTTACTTCCATACAAGGAATTTCTTGATCTGGGCCTGGAAAATATTCTACTGAAGGTTTGGGGAAGTTGGGGATCAGTATCCTCAATTTGCAATTAAGGAAACTGAGGCTCAGAAGGATTACCCAAGATCAGACAGGTAGTGAGTAATAGTCAGTATTCTGAGTCCAAGGCCCATGCTCATTCCATTCCTTTTTTTTCTAAACACCTCGTTCCACAAAGGAGTTCAGGCAAATTATAAAAATACATAAGAAGAATCAAGCATTTATCCTATCTTTCTTGTATAAACTCTATTTCAGGAAAAATCCAATAATGAATGAGGGAGAGTTCTTCTTTATGGAAGGGTTCCAGCTTGAATGCAAAAAGAATGATAGAATTAGAAAATCACTGTTTTGTAACATCTAATGAAATAATGGATCATTAGTTGGAAGCTAAAACCAACAGTAAAAAGTTGATGGGGAATTTTATAATGAAGAGAGTAGGCCAAGAGTCCTGAACCCACAGATCAATCAGTTTCAACTAAATATTATGTGCCTCTAGATGTAATGTGATAATAAGTATATAGCACCATCACCAATAAGGTATTCTTGTCAAAACATTAAACCTTAATCTAACAAGTGTCTAGATCTGACTTTCAGTTTACTGGAAATACAAGGAGCAGAAGAACAAGCTAAACTATACCATTAGGAAGCAATCAGTCAAATCTTCTGTGATGTGGAAACCTTTACAGGACAAATGCCCTAATTTCTCTTACAAATAAATAACATGAAAAAAGGAAGTAGAGAAAAGTGGAACAGTTACAGATTAAAAGTTTCTTAAGAGACATATCAACCAAAAGAAATGTGTGAACCTTACTTGAATCCTGATTGGAATAAATCAACTACTAAAGAAATCTGAACATGAACTAGGTATTAAATGATTTACAGGACTTTTTAATTAATTGTGTTAGATATAATAGTGATGTCTTTGAAAAAGACATATGCTGAAATAATTTGGGTGGAATGATATGTTTGGGATTTGCTTTATAAACTCAAGAGAGAAATGAGAGCTAGTTGAAACAAGTTAGGCAAAATGTTGGTAATTATTAAAGTCGGGTGATATGTACATGACAGTTTATTACATTCTCTCTATTTTTATGTACATTTGAAATTTTTCATAATAAAGAGTTTCTTAAAGCTACAAGTAAATAATTAAGAAAACCAGGACATAGAGAAAAAGCAGATTAAGAAATAGAAAAGTTCTGAGCTTCTTACTAGCCAAAGCAAAGAGGGAAACAAGAGTTATGCTAGCCAACTGTTGAGAAAGGTGGTCTCATGCCTATAGTCTTTTGATTCCCACTCAACCTCATAAGAATGGACCTTGGGCCTGGAACACTTCCTAAGCACGAGATGAGTCATATAGCCTGTGCTGGGTTTATCATCTTGTGTGGGAATATCTTTCCATGTTTTAGGCACAATGAGTAGTCTTTTGTCTCTGCCTAAGGCATGTATGTCATATGGCATCTGGCCAATCCCACTGCTTTATCTGTTCTCCTCTGGGAGGAGATGAGATACCTTGTCTGTGGCACAAGAAGGGTGAGCATAAGTAAACTGCCCTGTTTGCCACTGGAAGAGATCTGCTAGCCATGAGGAACCGATGGCTAAGATTGAAGCTGATCTTGCTCTGTTTCTTCTCTTATGTAAGTGAGGCATTGTTCCATCCAGTGCTTGACTGCATGTGTTTTCCTTAGCAATACAGATACCAAGATGCAATGGGTTAGAAGGGTATAGAGTCCTCCTCTGGGACTGGTAAACAGTGCATGGTACTCTACTCTCTTGGGATTAATACCTGGTGAAAGGTACTCCACTTGACACCAAGAGATTTAGAAAACCAACAAACCAGCATAGTTTCTTGTAATCAAAGAGATCCCAGTGATGGCAAAATTCCTGCTTGACATGGCCCATCAGGTCACCAGAAAAGAAACCAGTCACTTGTCTTGATTTGGACTACAATGAGGGACTTGCAAAGAGCTGGGCCAACAGAAAGAGGGGAAAGAGGTGGAGGGAGGTGGACCTTAGAGGCTGAGGGAAATGGAGGAACACGGGAAAGGCAGGGCATTTCAGGTGGAGGGTACCAAGTGAGCAAGGGCAGAAAGGCTATTCCATTTTTGTAAAAGAACACATGTTGTACAAAATGTATGTGAACCCAAATAAAGCTTGTATTTTTTTTGCTACCTCTTCCCCCAAAAGAAATCGATCCAACTCCAAAAAGCACTGACAGGAAATAAAAGTCTTTACCAAAGATCTCCAGAGGACACTGCAAAGGGATTACACAGCACACCTCAAGGCAAGATGTCCTTTCAAAATCGTCCTACAGCTTCCCTCTTCCTCAAAGTTCCACTGTCAGAGCAGCTCCCTGAACCTCTCCTTTCATTCTTTTTCCCAAATTCCCGACCATCCAAACTGTCAGTTCACTCCCCTCCCCTGTCTGCAGAGCAGCCATTCCTGAGTGGGATAGGAAGGAAATTCTCCTAGGTCATTCCACTCTTTTGTTTTAGGTCTGTTCCTCTCCCTCTGCCCTCCTTACAGACTCCTTAGAACTAAGATTGGAAAGGCAGGAAAACCATTAATATTTACATGTGAGTATTTTTATCCTGTTGCATTAAAAAAAAAAAAGATTGGAAGGAATCTTTACTACCTGAATAGTAACAGTACAGGCTTTCGATCAGATAAAATTGGGCCCAAGTCCTGGCTCTGGCACTTTCTAGCTGTGTGACCTTGGGCAAGCCTCCCTGGAGTTGTTTCTCGAAACCTCAGATGAATTCCTTAGACTGGTATCTGATGTATAGTAAGTGTTCCATAAAGTGTAGCTTACAAAAAATAAAGGAATTATCTCTAGATGGTAGGAATGAAATTTATTTTGTCTTAATCAATGCTTTTTGCCTTTATCAATGTTTTATTAATTTTTACAATATTTATTAATTTTTACAATAAGCACATTTGTAATTTAAAATGAAATACTGTAGAGACTGTTACAAACATAAGCATAAAATGTTTATCAGTAGAGGACTAAATGAGTTATAGAGTACTCATACTCTGGAATATTATGAACTAGTTAAAAATGTGTCTATGAATAATGACATGACAAAAATGTCCTCAGTATAGTAAATTGCAAAACAGTATGTGTAGCATGATCCATACATTTATTTACTTATATGTTAAGTATGTAAATAAAAAGTGCTGGAAGAAAGCTCAACACCGTTGCTAATTTAGCAGTGAAATGAGGGTTTTTAAAAATATTTCTGTAAGGTTTAACTTTTTAAATAAGACACATGAATTACTTTTACATAATATAACTTTCAAGCCGGGAAAGGAGGCAGAAAGGGTTTCCCGGTGTGTTTCCCAGGCCCAAGAGCAGGACAGAGCGTGACAAAAGCACCCCAGTCCTATGCTGCGCAGCTTGAGTTCCAAGGTTGGGAGGGAGGGGTTAACAGCCGCACCTGTCTTCAACGCTCAAAGTTCCCCCAGCCAGTCTTTTTTGCAAAGACAGCAACATAAAGGTGCCAGTCGAAGTTGCTCCCTCCTCCCTCCCACTGGGGGCCCCTCTAATACCTCCTTCTAAGGAGAGTAAAGTGTGTGGGAACCACGAGGAAGGCAGAGAGAATAGTAGGTACTGGGGTCTAGCGATCTTTCTAGACGTGGCATGTGGCCTCGCATTCCCCTCCCTCAATCTTGTTGAAACTGAAGATGTGGGAAAGCTATGGAGGGGCCGCGAGGCCTTGATGGCTTCTCAGGGTGGGACCTGCCCGCAGCGCGTGGAGGGAGGGGGCCGCTGAGTCCCTAAACATTGGGGAGGGAGCCTGAGAAGTTCCTAGAATGTGCGGGAAATGAGTGCGATGACACACCGAGGGCACCTATCAGCTGTCTTTACAAAAACCACCACCTCCAGATCAAGCTACAGATTGAGTCCCAGGATTTCCTGGCTGGTTCCAAGAACCCTACCCGGAACGTGGGCGGGGTTCCAGTCTAGTCCTAGCTCCTGCCCTTCTCGCTTGGGGCCCCAAATCCCAGACCCTGGGCCCGCCCTTTCACCTTCCGACTCCGGTCTGCCCAGCGATCTCTCAAACCACCCTCCACCCCTGCTCGCCCCGCCCTGAGGAGGCTCTGCCCCGCCCCCGGGCGTGCACCTACCACCGCCTCACTTCCGTACCAGCTCCAGCCCGCGGCCTCCCGGCAACCCGCGCGCGCCTTGCGCACCTCCTCTGCCCGCGGGAACTCCACCCACAGGCCCCGCCCCAAGGCCCCGCTCTGGCATTTGCCCGCGCGTGCTCCGTCCACTTCAGGGCCTATGAGGAGTCCCGTTGCGGGCCTATACTGGCGGACTTGGCGTTCTTCGGATTGGGGAGGAGGGTCGCAGCGTTCAGAGAAGCTCAGAGAAGATGCAAGCCCGGAGACGGAAGCAGAGAATGGCGAGAGCCCGAGGTCGGGGCAGCTCGAGCCCACGCCCACCTCCTTTCCTCCAGGCCGTTGCATTTGGGAGCGGGTCGAGCTCAATCTGGGCCATTGTAAATCCGGTGAGAGGAAATCCCAGTAAGAGGAAATCCCAGGGCAAAATACCTCCAAAAACCGGAATCAAAGGGAGAAATAAAGTTTAAAATCCGTTTATTGCTTACAAACTGTAGTCTTGGGCCGTTTCTCTCTTTCCTGCTCCAGCAGAGGCCAAACCGGCCCTCCCCTCCCCTCTCGGGAACGGATAAGCCCTCCTTGCCCAGGTAATTACCTATTGATACAGAGATGAACTTCTCTCCATCCCTAAGGAAAGATGCAAATGCACTAAAGCCATACATACTTCTTTCCACCTCTGACTGCCTATTGATATGCAGCTGTACTAAATAAAGCCAGGCGAGATATTCTGGAAATGTTACAATTTTACCCACAGCCGGCAAGGTCGGAGCCCGAGTCTGAACAGGGGGCTGGGCTAGTACCCGCCAGGTGCACTGCGAGGGGCTGGCTGCGAGGCGAGGTGGCACCAGGAGCACTGGTTAGGGTGGATGGAGGGCGAGTTACGTGAGCTGGGGATGTCCGACCTAGGTTCGGGAATCCATGACCGAGCAGGAGGTATTGAGGTGCACTCCGGCCCAGCGGCTTGGTCGGCGGGATGTCATGACTTGCCCTGGTAGGCGTGGGGAGCTGAGCCGAGGAGCGCCTTCCAGGCCTGGGCCTGGCTCTACGTCGCCACCATGTGGCGCAATGAACAAGGTCGGCCTGGCACCCGGAGAGGACTCGGCTTAGGACTCCGGACCAGGGAGACAGGCTTTCAAGACCCCGCCCCTTCCAAACAAGTTCCGGGAATGCAGCTGCGGTTACTCTGGCGACGGCGAAGCGGTCTTTGGTTTGGCAGCTCTGAGTTATGCTCGGGACCGCGTGAGAATCGGGTGTGGACACCCAGTATCCACCTCCATCCTGCTCACTGCTCATCCTGCTCACCATCCAAATGCAACGTGCTGTGAATGAGAACGATCCCTCCCAAAGGCAGCGATGCCATCAACCAACCAGCTTTTCCTAAGTAAGCACCTACTGTGTGAAAAGCTTATAAAAATGAATTAAGTATAGGGAAAGCCCTCTCATATTCGTGGTTCCCTATTCCATGAAAATAACAGATAACACTTAAGGAGGGCTTATTGTATGCTAGGCACTTACTGAGCACTTTTTTTTAATATTGTTAATATACAATTACTTGAACATCATTATGGTTACTAGATTCCCCCTATTATCAAGTCCCCCCCAGTCACTGTCCATCAGCGTAGACTTACTGAGCACTTTTATATGCATGATGACATTAAATTCTCACCACAATCCACTTTTACTCATACCTAATGAGGAAATTGAGATTCAGAGAGGTTAAGTAACATGTCCAAAGTCACACAGCTACCTAAGGATTGAATTTCTAAGGCTTGGATTTTTCAGTTAATGAACTTACATTACCATCATTATCAAAGTCCAAACTTTACATTTGATAAAACTTGGCTTTTAACCTATGCCAACCTCCTGCTCTAAATGAAGGCCACTTTACTGAGTGGGGATTTTGAGGAGTATGTATAACTTCCAAAGCAGGGGGTGGGAAGGACATTCCAGGAAGAAAAATTATGTATATAAAGCTGTGGATGGGGTTTTCAAGGTACTTGGTGAGTTAGGGTTGAGCAGAAGGTCCCAAATTTTAGTCAATTTAATACCAACCCTTATGAAGTTTATTCTAAACAATAATAGCCAGGAAGTCATGAGTTTAATATGCAAGTTTTATTTTTTGAATGCCAATTGAAATAAACATGTAACTATTAAAAATACTTGATCATATATACTAAAATCATCCCTAGATGTAGTCATACCAATGGATGTCATAGCCCATTCTGGAAAACATTATCATAGGGAATTATGGGAGGAGGTAATGCTCTGGGGAGGTAGGACAAGGTTTCTACTGAGCAGGTGTTACCTATGTCCCAAGTAAGGGGCTTGCTGCTTTTCATAATTCTGAGCCCCAGACCTACGAGCATATCTGATATGATCTTTTTTGGCTGGCAACACTTGGGTAGCTCCCTGTTTTTTTCTGGAAAAAGAGTAAATACCTTAACATGGTCTACAAGGCCCTTTGGGATCCTGGGGTAGGCAGCACCATGGCACCATGGTGCTGGTGAAAGAGGGAGGTGGAAGATAGGATCTCCTGGAGGAAGTGATATTTGAGCTGAAATCTATGATTTATGGGAGAAAAGTAGGTAAAGGGCTTTTTCATGTGCAAAGGTCCAGAGGCAGGAAGGAGCAATGTGTAGTATATGAGCACCTGAAAGAGGCATGAGGAAGAGTCAGGGAGAGGCGTTTACAGAGACTAGATCCTTGTTGCCAGGGAGGCATCACAAGCCCTGTGATCTTACTGCTGTGCTCTGTGGGAAACCATTTAGAGTTCCAAATAGGCGATGGCTTCTATTCAGTTACTCCAATAACAAATACCTGTTAGGCACCTACTACATGTGCTGCGCTGGGGATTTTATAGTACTAAGACTCTCTTGGTCCCTGCCATCAAGATTATATTCTTCTTTAAACAAAAATTACACATATACATGGGTTAAAGAAGTATTGCAAGGTTTTTTATGAAAACAAAAGGCAGTCCACCACCTTCTTTCCCCATTTCCACTTTTCCAGAGGCACCTATTTTCAATTCTTTTTAGCTGACTCTGTATTTATCTCCATTATCTCTAAGTAACATGCTTGTTTCACCACTTGTTGTTTCAGTTTAAAGCGCTAAAAAAGTTTTAACTCTCTTTCCCCTTTACCTGCCCAACCATACACATAGTCCCCACCTCCCCAAAACTACCAACGTAGTTTTGGTTAGCTCAGTAGTCACTGTTTACATTATTATACGTAAGCAACGAGTTTCTTTTCCTGTACAACTTTTTGTTTTCCCCAGAGTTAATAATTGTCCTTGTTTTGTCACTTGCTTAGTTTTTATGTCTTCCACTCTCCACCTCTTACCCAAATCTTAAGATGTCTATGTGAACCAGGTGTCTCTGAAAGCAGACATGGAAATAGAGATGTGAAAGGAACAGGGTGGAAGCAGGATTGGGCACAGGGAGAAGTGACCTGCAATGAGTCCTGGCAAAGCCTCTGCCAGCGTGGAAGGGAGCACTGGAGCAGGCATTGCATGTCAGAGTGTCCGGAGCCTTTATACCCTGTCTGGCTCAGTCACCCAGTGTGGGCTGCCCCAGGGAAGGATGTGATTTTGGGCAAGGCAGCTCTGCATCTGAGGCCCACCCTGAAGGACCAACAGCTGGAAGCCGTCAGCACTCCAAGCTCCCCGCAGCTGGGCAGCTAGCCCTTCCTCCAAGTGGGCTCTGGGAGGCATGTTTCATGTCTACCACATCATGCATACTGTCAATTACATCTTCTTGGGGTCTTCCTTCTGCTCAGTCTGTTGTGTTTGCCCTTTATACCTGGTGAACAGCTATCATTCTCAGCAGGGAAAGACCCAGATTTTCTAAGGTTTAAAGTTTATACAACCCAGGGACCCTTTTAAAAAAATGCAAAATTAGGTATAATTTACTTAGATTGATAGAAGAAACCAATGCATGCCTGGAGTTTTAGATTCCTGGACCTTTTCTTCTGAGGCCTCATTAAGCAGTCTAGCAGAAAGGCTTTCTGGTTGCAGCCTGGTTTCTCCTGCCCACCTAGAACCCTCTTCACTTCCTGTGGGAGTTCAAGAACCTGAAGCTTAGGTTTGAGGAGCATCTTGCTAAGCCTGCCTCTGACCCTGGGATCTTCTTCACAATCACCTTGGGACTCCCCTCATCCGGCTTCTATGTTGGATCTCCCTGGGCTTGCTTCTTTCTTGATTTACTCCATCTTTTTGGTGGAGCACGTACTCCAGTAGTTTATTGGGAAAGAATGTATGAGAGGTGACATACTGGGCCTGTGGTTCCCCATTCCAGGGATCCTGCTTTATTGTCTCCATAGATAAAACCTCCAGGGAAGGTGACATTTTGAGACCTTTGCATATCCGCAGATCTCTCCATTCAGTAGGCCCTCCCTCTTGCCTGGTCAGATTACCTTTGGAAAAACTTTGTGATCCGCTGACTAGAGAGCAAAGCCGTGGCTGCCAGCTTTCTGGGAGGCAAGTTGGAAAACAGGGTCTGGGAATGGGGTTATCTCAGCATTCACAGTGTATGTGTGTTCACATCATTGCTTCCTTTGGGGAAGATACCCCTGTCCTCCACTGGGCCTGTGGTTTCCCATTCTAGGGATCCTGCTCTATTGTCTCCAGAAAGTAAACTTCCATTCTTCTGCCAGGATTGGGGAAGGAACCCAGAGACCTAACAATTCTGCGAAACAACTTCCAAACTCTTCTCCATATTTCATACCCCTCTCACCCACTTAAAAAGATATCTGGGCCTTTTGGGGGAGCCTGTGATCTGAATTGGGTTGGTTCTTCTTCCCCACGTCCCACTTAGGCTGTGGTTTTCTTGGGTTTGTTCTGTAGCTCCCACCTGGCTATCTGCTTTCCACCTTCCAAATGCTACACTCTTGTCTCCTCCTTCATTCTCCTCATCTTAGTGGGTTTATGCCTTAAACAAAATCTCTTTACTGTAGTTTTAGTGGGGTTTGGGGAGGGAGTGCAATTAGATGGTTGTGTTCAATCTGCTGTGATTCTCAGAGCTTCCATTTTACTAAACCAGTAAACAGATTAAAAATTACAGACCATGAAAGCTACAGAGGGCCAAGAGAACAACAGGCAGGACAACTCAGACTTAAAAAGCACAGATTTACACCTTTAAATCATGCCCCACGCTGCTGTGTACATAAGACCAGACAGGCATGTGCCTGTGGTCAGAGACTCAGAGACAGTGAGATAGCCATTGCAGAGGTGAAGGTGAGCACAGGTGAATTGGAAAGGAGGTGGTTGGAGAGCTGGAAGGAGACACTCAGGTCAGAGACAGACTGTAACCTCCAAGAGGGTAGGTACCCTGTCTATTTTGTTCCTTTCTGTGTGTGTACCTGGAGCTTAACAATGTCCCTAGCTATCAGAGACACTTTATAATGTGTTTGTGAATGGGAGTGAGGAAGGGAGGGGAGAGGACGACCTGCAGGCTTCTCCTGCCTGGTACAAACCTTGAAGGCCAGCGAAGGGCTGTGGAGTGTGCAGCCGAGGGAGCCAGTGAAGGTGAGGGAGCACGGGGGTGACCAGGTGAAAGCAGGCCTTTACCTGCTCACAGGACCTGCATCACCACGCCCCTTCACCTTCGGCCTGTCTCCTGTCACACTCTGCCCTGGCTGCTCCTGTGCCCTCTGCTTGGCCCACCATCTTGCAACCCCACCTCCTCACCCCATCTCTCCACACTTCCATCTTGGCCTCAGGAGGCCGCAGTCTGATTCTTAAACCATGTTCTTTTTCTGCTGAACTCTCTTACCTCTGTTCGCAATTGTGTGGCCATTGGTGAGATGATGTGCTTAATGTCAGATTCCCCCACAGAGTGTGACCTTCACAAGGGAGGGAACCAGCCTCTTTTGCTTGCCACTATGTCCCTAGCTCCTAGGATCAAGCTGGCACACAGATGTAGGCTCATTAAATTTAAAAATATTCTTAATTTTTTATTGAGATATAGTTGACATATAGCATTGTATTAGTTTCAGATGTACAACATGATTGAATATTTGTACATACTGTGAAGTGATCACCACAATGAGTTTAGTTAATATCCATCACCACACATGGCTACCGATTTCTCTTTCTTGCCATGAGAACTTTCACTATCTAATGTCTTGACATCTTTCAAATATACAATACAGTATTGTTAACACTTGCTGTACCAATAGTTATTGAAGGACCCAAATGAAAGTAGGTGTCATCTGGCAGAGATGGTGGATAGAGAAGAGGGTGAAGTGGAGGCCTTAGAGGAGACATGGCAGCATCTGGAAGGGAGAGGGCACAGCCTGAGCACAAGTGAGGGGCAGAAGTTCTGGGAGAGGAAGTTATAGGTCTGAGTGCCAGGCGGGTTCAGTTGAATGAAACCAGCCCTGAGCCTTTGGTTGGTGCTGGGCTCTGGGCCTGCCCCTGAGCTCTGCACACTCGGGTGCCTGTGCATACCTGTAACTCCAGACTTGGTGAGATAAGCTATGAACTGAGCAATGGGCAGATCACACCTGGTGAGAGCATCAGGGAATGCTTCCTGGAGGAGGATGCCCTAGAGAGAGACTTTGAAAGCTGAGGGGGGTCTAGGGGGTGAGGTGGAGCCCGGCCTGAGTCTCAGGCTCACTCCTCCCTCTGCAACGCCAAGCTTGCTGCCTGGGTCTTTTTTTTTTCTCTCCCTCTCTTCAGTGAAAATGTATTTCACGTTAAACACAATGTGCACATCATGGACATGAGGCATCACCATGGTCCAATGGTGCTGTGAAGTACAACAGATCACAACAGAACAGGCGTTCAGCAAAATAAAGCTGTAAGAAGATGGTGAGGCATTTTTTGAAAGACCATGCTATCATTTTCTGTGTGTTCACCATAAAAGGGGTTTCCCCCCCATATTCATCAAGACGGAGGGAGGGCCTTGCCCAACCCTGCCACCCCTAGCCTGGGTTCCAGGTCCTGAAACCAGGCTGTGTCCCTGCCACGTTTATGTCACTCCCAACCTTTGTGCAGCCTCTCCCCCACTGAGCTTGCCCTTGTCTTCCACCAGGAGACTATTTCCCTCATTTCAGCTCTCCCAGGAAGTCCTCCAGGACTTTTTGTGCTGGGCATCTTTATAGCTGTCTCTTAACCCCTTCCATTTGGTCATGTATTCCATATTTTAAAGATGGGAAAACCAAGGCTCATGGAGGCAAAGTGACATCCAGAATCTTAGAACTGATGAGGGAGTTAAAAATGAAGCCCACTCTCCTCACTGCGCCGCAAAGGCAGACAGGGAGCCTGGGGGATCAAGGCTGCTGCTTCTAGCTAAAGCTCTCTTCTGGATGCCCTGGGGGGGCCCCACATTGTTCTGAATGGGAGAGGAGCTTGAGGGACAGCACAGCACAGCTGGTTGGAAGCACAGACCTCCAAGCCAGAGCGCTCTGGTTCACGTCAGCCCTGTTGCCTCCTGTACTTCAATTTTCCCTTCTGCCAAATGGGATGCTAATAGTACTTACCTTATAGAGTTATTGTGGGGGTTAACTGAGCACATAGGAAGTACTATGTAGGTGTTATGGTTGTTATTATTTCCTTTCCTGAAGCGCCCCTGCTCAATCAGGGTCTGCTGGTTCTCTGCCCCCGGTTAGTGGTGAACACCAAGGGACGGGATTCCTCTCTGCTTTAGCCTGTAGACAGGAGGAAGTATAATTTCCTATGATCTCCATTTCACAGATGAGGAAACTAGGGCTCAGAATGGAGAGGTCACTTGCCCAGGGTCACAGAGTCAGGGACAGAGCCAGGAACAGACCTGAGCCTACCCAGATCCTGAGCCTGGCGCCTTCCAACTGCATCAGCTGCCACCCGGCTGGTTGTTTGCCCCTCTGTGGGCAGAAGGGAACATTTCCTTCAGTAGGAGACCAAAATGCTCCTTTTCCAGGTCTAAGTTATGCACAAAACCCCTTATATCCACCCCTTTCCCTCCATCTTCCTGTGTTGGGTTAGAGCCCAGCCCAAGACTGCAGCTCAGGAGCTGGTGACAGACGTGCGCCCACTCCACGCCGGTGCACTCTAGGCATGTCCAGAAGTGGGGAGTTGGGGAGCAGAAAGCAAGAGAAGGTGACCATGGGTTCTGGAACCAGGAGAGCCTGAGTTTGAATTCAGCTCTGCTACAAGTTTACTTGGGGACTTTGGCTGCGTCACTACGCCTCCCTGAGCTGCATGTTATTCAGCTGTAAAATGGGTGGAATAAAACCTGTTTGTAGGGCTGTTGCAAGGTTATTGCTTTGAGGTTGGTGCCAGTAGACACCCAGTACATATTTCTTGAGTCACCAACCAACTGACCAGATGCATGTGAAATGTTTGTCAGCATAGCCTGGCTCAGTGGTAGCACAGTGGCTTCTGAGCACTGACTCCTTGGCAGCTAGCCCTGCCCTGTGCTGCCCCTCAAATGCAGCCTCCTTGCTAGTCTTGTTCTGTCCTGCATGGTTTCCCAGCCTGAGAGGCCACCCACAAACCTTTTCCAGCTCCCCATCCCCCATTTATGCGGCTCTTCAATACTTTCCAGCAAAGCCCACCCACCAGCTTCTGAATTTGTCCCTCACTGTCTCATCTCTGCCCCTGCTTATGACCTCAGACCTAAAGATTATCTCTTTTCCACGTCTATTTGCCCTCAACCAGTTGTTTTCGCATAACATTTATTGTTTGGTTCCTCTCTAGTATCCACCAGCAGAGGCCTGATTGGGTAAATTAGAATACATGAATATTGTATGTGTTCTAATGTGTAATACTGTATGCTGGATATCCACAGTCACACAGCAGTTACGAATTTAACCTCAATGGACTCAGAGTGCTTGAATTCAAATTCAAATTTAGCTTGACCACTCATTAGTTCTGTGACTTTAGGGAAATTATTTACTTTTCTGTGCTTCAGTTTCCTCATCTATAAAATGGGATAACCATGGTATCTACCTGGTAAAGTTGTGAAAAATGAGCAACCTAGAATGCAAGCTCTTTAAGGGCAGGGAATTTGGTTTGTTTTGTTCATCTGCCGTATCCATAGTACCTAGCCTAGTGCCTGACAATATGAGCAATTTGATAAATATTTGTTGAACAAATTCGTGGAATGATAAAGTAATGCATTTAGAACAGAGCTATCCAATAGAAATATAATACAAGCCACATACATAATTTTAAGATTTCTATTAGCCATGTTATAAAAATTAAAAAGAAACAGGTGAAATTAATTTTAATGTTTTAATGTAACATATCCAAAATATCACTGAATCATGAAATCAATATAAAAGTTAATAATGTAGTTTCCATTCTTTTTTTCCTACTGAGTCTTTGAAATCTGGTATTTTATACCTATGGCACATTTCAGCTATACAATTATCTCAAGGAATGTAATAAAGTTAAACATAGTCCTACCAAAATATAAAATTGTACTTAACAGATGTTTTTATTTTTAAATTAAATGAAAATTGACTATAATTTAAAATTTAGTTCCTTAGTAGTAACCAGCCACATATCAAGGCCTCAGGAACCACGTGTGATTAAGTGGCTAATAGACTGGGACAGCACAGATATAAAGTGTCTGGTACAACCTAGTTAAGTTTCCAATGAAGTTTGGCTGTTATTACTGGTGATCTGGAAGATGTCTGTGCTTTAAGGTGAGTGTAACAAGCAAGTCTCTGAGCACTGTATACAACAAGATTTCGCTTATTGTACTGTCCCACCCCCAAACTATTTATTTATTTTAAATATGTAACCCAAATGTAAACAGAAGCCTTCTTGCCTAATGAGATCTCCATTCCCAATCCATGAGAGCTTCAGGGAAAAATCAAATGTGCAGCCACAGATGCCTGCTAAGGAGAGCGGGCCCAGGACAGCAGACGGCCTCTGTCAGCTCCATGAGGAGTCTGACGGAGCTGCTGGGGAGCTGAATGCTCAGGTAGAGATGGGAGGAGAACTTAAATTTCCCCAGGGATGGACAGGTGAGGGACAAGATGGTGGAATGCATGGGACGAAGAGCCAGGAGCACTCATTGACAGGAGATGACTGAAGGGAGTTTGAAATCAACCCAGAGATGACACTTAAAATTATCTGCTGTGTGGGGGACAATGTAAACACTTCAGGGATCCCCAAAACCTTTGTGAAATCTACTTGACAGACCCATGTCTGTGTACATGAATTTTAGGGTAGAATCCAGAAAGAGGCTATGATAAAATGATTTTGAAGAAACATATATTTGGTCATTCAGGTGACCAAATATGTATTTCTCAGATATAGTTGGTCTTCATTCACAGGCAACGCTTCAGAGCTGTAAATCTAACAGTGTCTTGTTATGTTAATGAGGAGGCTTTCGGACCCCACCCTAGGGTAGGGACTGGTTGCCCCAAGAGGAACCATGTAATTCAGGAGTGTGAACTTTCAGACCCCAAACTCCAACCTCCAGGGAGGGAAGAAGAGCTGGAAGTTGAGTCAGTCAATGGCCAATGATTTAGTCAATTATGACTATGTCGTGAAACCATCACAAAAATCCAAGAGGAGTTATTTTGCTCATTTTGCATCTGGCCACCCTGTCCCAGAGAGAGCTTCCTCATGCCACAGAGCCAAGCCCCAAGCTCCAGAAGGATACAGACTCCTTTTTTGGAGGACCTTGCCTTATTTATCTATTCATCGGGCTGTTACCTTGTATCCTTTACGCTACACTTTATTAAACCACTCTAGCAAATTAATCAAACTAAGGTAGAGGTCATTGGTACCTTCGATCTGTAGCCATTTGGACAGAAGCACAGGTAACAGCCTGGGGCTTGTAACTGGCATCTGGAGTGGGGTTTTGTGGGCTGCCTTATAAGATAGAGCCCTTTATATGAAGAATCTGGTGCTGTCTCCGGCAGGTAGGGTCAGAATTGACACTCTGCTGGTGATCCAGAATTGCTCAGTGCCACACACTGGAACACACCCTCCCATATACACACACACATTGCAATTGGGTCCAGGAACCTGAAGGGAGAGGTTGAGGTTCTTATCTGGGTCAGAGAAGAGCTGGCAAGGGCAGAGCCAAGGGCCAGAGACCAAGGAGGCTGGGAGATTCTGGGAGACTGGACACACAGTTCCCACCCAACAGCCTTTCTTAGGATGCAAAGAATTTGGAGGTGACTTTTGACCTCCCATGGTTCATGGAGGTGGAGGTTTGAGCCCATCTCAGCTGCATCTAAGAGATACAGGGGGCCTCAGAAGACATCTATATGTTTATAAGTGCCTCCCAAAAAGCCTAGAAGGACCCACACCAACACAGTGGTGGCTGCCAGTAGGTTTGGAGAGGCGAGGCGATTTTCGTGTATTTCTTGAATTGTTTCAAAATATATTTTTATAATGAGCAGGTCATACTTTTGAGAAGGAAAAGAAAATACTCCCTCTCTGCACCTGCTTCCCAGCCCGCTGAAGGAATACATGGCTAGTGAAAATTTAGAATGTACTGGCAATGCAAGTAGGAACAAGAAAGTCATAAAAAACAAACAAACAAAAGTCATTACAAACTCCCTCCTCGCTCAATAGCTGCTAATTCTGGGGAAATGTTCAGCCTCTGGGCTAGCCCCGTGTAGTGCAGGCTCTGACAGGCCACACCATTTTGCCCCAGCCCCAGGGTAGCCAGAAAGGTTGCTTTAGGGCTCAGGGGCTGCTTCAGGAATTTTGGCGCCTATGCCTGGAGTGCCCTGTTGAAAGCGGGGCCCTTGCTTTGGCATAGGGTCTGCTCTAGGCCTTAGGTGTGTCTGGGCACAATTTAGGGGCTGTGTTGGACACATGGCATCAAGGACGCTGCCTTCTCATGGCACAGAGGTCAGTTTGGTCAACTCACTGCGAGCAAGTTACTTAAACATTCTGGGCTTCAGTATTCTTTTGTAAAATGTGTGAGGGTAAATGAGATCATGTATGTCATACATGTAGCATAAGGTGATCTTAGAATAAGAACATTCCAAAACCTAGTCTTTGTTCAACTAAACCCTCCAGCTCTGGTGAAGGAGGTCAGAAGGGATGAAGTTTTTTCTGTTTAACATAGGGGTGGGCTGTGGGGTCCCAAGGGCCAGTTTCTGTTAGGCGTAGAGAGTGAGTTCCTGGAGACCCTGTCCTGGGGCAGTGGCACCAGCAGGGAAGCTGGACACTGCCAGAGGTTCAGTGATGGAGAATAGTGGGTGGTGGAGTAGCAGTTGGCACTGAAACAGCTGGGGCATCTCATGGGACCAGACCAGTATGGAGGCAGGTGTGGGTTCTAGTCTCCACTCTGCCCAGTGTGGCCCTTACTCCTGGGGACTACTGGGGACTAAGAATAGCATAGCGGTTTCTAGTGCAGCCTTCAGGCTCAGACCTTCCAAGTTCAAGTCAGGTTTAGTCATTTGTCAACATGTGATTTGGGGAAAGTTAGTTAACTCTCCTGGTGCCTCAATCCTGCCATCTGTAAAATGGGAACCATATTAGTAGGTTGTTGAAATAAGGCATTTAGAAGACCGCCAGGCTCATGGTGAGGGCTCAGTAAGGGGGGAGAGTTGTTGCTATTTCCTGACTGCACAGAATGCCCAGCGATACTTGGGTTCTTTCAGGTTTTAAAATTCATTCTAAGTGTCTGACCAGACCAATCTCTCCTGTTTAGTTCTACCTGAAGCTCTGAAGAATGACAAAGCTTTTGAATAACTGAGGAAAACATTCTCTACTCCCTGCATTTTTGTGGCAAAATGAAGGGGATTTTTCTGCTGTGGTTAGTCAACAATGCTTCAACCTTCCAGTCCAGAGCTCAGTCCAAGCCCTGAGGATTTACATTTGTATTTTCAAGCCCAGCACATTCATTCACACACCAAATGCCATCTGGGCCAGTTTGTAGAACAGACTCATGGTTCATGAGGTGAGGTGAGCTCTGGGGCCACATGGGCCTGGGCTGGACTCCTGGCTGTGCCTCACGCCATGGGTGACCTCGGAAAGGCTCTACCTCTCCAAGATCCAGGTTCTTCCCCTATAAAATGCAGAAATTAATTCCCACTTCTCAAGTTAGTGTGAGAGTAAACCAATCTATTGAATCAGTTAGGGCTGTTTTAAACTGCAGTTAACAGATTACCTGATAAAAACAAAGTCAATATCTCACTTAAGTCTATGGAGTTCGGTTGCTCTCACGTTGGTTGGCGTGGCAGCTCGGTGCTACCTCAGGCTTTGTGGGGAACTGGTAACTGAGATAGTGCATTGGAAACATATGGTCGTACGGTCACAAGATGGCTGCTGCAGTTCTAACCTTCACATCCTCCTACCCCACCACCCAAGCAGTAAATGAGAGGGAAGAAGAGAGCAACATGGCTTTCTCCTCTAGAAACTCTTTTTATCCTCAAGAAAATCTTCCTCAAACTTTAGTGGGCAGAAGAATCACCTCAACAATTTTTAGAATCACAGTCCTGAGCCCCTTTCTCCAGAGATTGTGACTCTTGGGTCTGAGGCAGGACTCAAGATCTGCTTGCTAACAAGTTCATGGTATGCAGAGGCACTGGCCTCAGAAAGAATGGTTGCTTGGACTGGGTTTGTGTCTGCCCCTGGTGCTAACCTTGGTCCTGAAGAAAAGAGGAGGCTGAGGAAAGGATTACAGTGCTGATATTTTGGGAGATGCAAGCCCAGGGTGGTGAGGGTGGAGAACGGAAGATGTAAGCAGTGAGATGTGATGCCGTCATTACGTACAGGCAGGCCACTGCTTTCCATCAACATGCAGAGGTACAGTAAGTCACTCAGCATGTGTAAATCCTTGGCACAACAGACTTTTCTGGAAGGGCTAAAAGTAGGAACTTTGGGAGGCAGTTATTGGCGCAGTTTCCTCCCCTTCCATCCTGTTCCCTATTTTTCAACATTTACCTCTGGGGAGGTAATATCTCCACAGTTCAGGACCGAATAAACCAGCCACTTGGCTGCCTTCTAAGCCAAACCCATGCCCCTAGGAGTGGTTTTTCATCCAAGTCTGAAACTGGAGCGGTGACTTGGGTACAGGTGGGGTCCAAATGTGAGCGCTGAAAGGCAGCTGAGGGATCTGCAGATAGAACTGAGGAGACGGTGGTAACTGGTGGGTCCAGATTTAAAAAACTTAAAAGACAACAGAATTTACTGATGGAGTGATTATGGGGTGTGGGAGAGGGAGAAATTCAGGTTTTGGTGGATGATGGTGCCATTTACTTGGATGGGAAAGCTTGAGAAGTTACCTTGTTAAGAAAATAAGATTTTTGTCCATTATTAGATTGGTGAAGTCTATTAAGTGGTCTAAGTCTAGATCTGAGGCAAGAGATTATGTCTGGAGATGAGAAACTGAGTCATTGTCATATGGATGGTATTTAATGTCAGAATTGTGGACACCTAAGAAAACAGCTTGGTTGAGAAGGGAGATGAAACAAACTGACTCTGGCAAGATGTACACCGTTGGTGGCCTGGTTACCAGGTGGTGGGGGCAGAAGCCTCCTTATTGGGTGGACTGAGTAGAGAATGTGGGGGAGGGGAAGTGGTGGTGGAGAACACAGACTTCTTTAGGGAGTTCTGCCATCAAGTGGAGCAGAGAAATGGGATGGTGGCTCAAGAGGGCCCACGAGGATGCTTTAAAGGTGTGCTGTTTGCAGGTGGGAAAGATCCCATAGAGAAGAAATGGAGAAGGCAAGAGAGAAAGGGGGTATCTGCCTGGGGTCAGTCTTAGAGGACATGACAGGGATGGACCTGGATCCCATGTGGAAGGCTTGGACTTGGAGTAGGAGGGGAAGTGGGGTGTGTGCACACCACCCTGCCCGGGGCTGGCAGAGGTGTGGTGGGAGATGAGGTAGCTCCTTTCTGATGGCATCTTCTAGTCTCTGAGGTTTGAGGCGAAGCCACTGAAGGGTGTTGGAGGTGGGAGGAGATGAAGGTGTGAAACAGCTTATGTGAGCAAGGAAAGCCAAGTGGTTTAGGGAAATACAGGATAGAGGTTGGCATGCTGAGGGCCCATCTGAAATGTGGACGTACTACAGTGAGTCGGTAGTGCAAGCGCCCCCTGAGTGCGGGGCAGAGAGAAGGGAGCTGAAGTAAGAGAGAGGAGGTGACTGGTGGGGAAAAGGTGAGAGAGGCAGAGTCAATGGACTGGACGCCTCACGCTGTAAGAGGCTAAGGTCCGTTACACAAAGGCATTAAAATAAAGTTAACCAACTTACAAAAACACACTTTTCTAAATACCAAAAAAGAAAAAAAAAGACTTAAAGAGAAAAAAAGAGACTACATAAGGACTGTATTTTAAAAGACCTGGAATACATGTAGATATAACATAAAACAATATGATGGAATCGAGGCCAAATACTTATTTCACGCTGCTGTAAAGGGATGAGGAATCTCTAAAATATATTAAGTGATTAAACAAGGTGAAGAAATGTATGCTATCTTTATATAAGCAAGGGAGACTATCACATTTATCTTTTTTACAAAAAACAATGGAGTGATTAAATCAAACAGGAAAGGTTACTGAATGAGAAGGGAAGGACTAAGGCAGGAGACAAGAATAGAACTAGAACTCTTTGAATAGGTCTTGTTTTCTAAGTTAGATTTGGAACTACGTATTTTACACAATTAAAATTAAATCAAAAGAAGTTCTTAAACATGGAAAAACAAAACAGGTTAGCATAAATGTACAGTTAGTAGAAAGTCACGTGCACACAGTAGAGGCACTAGACTCAACCTAAGACCCAGTAAAACACTGGTAGGAAGTACCCCCAAGGACAGAAAGGGAATGTACAAAACCTTTTGCTGCCTTTTGTTATTCTGATACTGTTGTGTAATACGGGATAAAACAATGAGTGATTGTCATATTCTAATTTTATAATTTTGTATTTGGGGTACAAATGAGAACTGGGATTCAGTGTGAGAAAAAATATACAGATAAAAGAGTTAAAATTCTCTGAAGTCTTGATTTGAATAGTGTTTTATCTTTAAAAGAAAAAAGTGTCCTAGTTCTCTGCACCAAAAAGGTCTAGAAATAATGACCAATACATCAGCAATGCACATTCTAGAGCCTACATTTTGGTCTTGCAATGCCATCCACTACACAAAGAACCAAGTGTTTTTTTTTTCCCCTTAGAAATAGCTGACTACAGGTCTGGTACAGGAAATGCACAAGGTAAGTCTGGAACAACCTACCATACTAGACAGCAAGGAAGTTGTCAAATACTATCAAAAGGGTTTTATCAGAAAGACTCATGAGGCAACTTGAAGAGGCCTCCACTAGACAAAAATTAGGACAATGTGAGCATAATTAGGCTCAATAACTGCAATGAATTGAAACATAAAGTGTTTAATTCAGTGATCACAATTCTAAAACCACTAAAAAAGTAGCCTACTGGTTACTTTTGGAAGATGCTCTAAACCAACTCATTATTTTCAAAACTGGTTAAAGCTATGGGCATTTCTTTTTCTGATAGGAACTGTAATTCTGGGTAATCAAATAGCAGATGAATCAGCTTCTCTTTCTAGTGGTATTTCAGATATTACATGAAGAAGTAATGGTAGAATATTAGTATCACCATTTTGCAACCCTTGATGAATTAATGTATCTAGACATTGAGTTTCAATGGATATAACATATAAAAAGATAACCAGACTTGATGTGTCTCCTGATGAAAGCATACAATGCCATCTATGAGGTTTCCTTGCTACTAAGTCAGAATCCAGTCACATCTTTAGATCTATTCCTAATTAAATTAACAGGAAACCCAAAGGATAGAGAAACCTGTTAAATGATATAGAAAAGACATACTAGCAAAATCCAGACTAGGAAACAGAGATGGAGAGAAATCTATAGGCTCAAAGAGATTCCAAGAAATAGTCCAACCATTTGCAATATAGACCCTGTTTGGATTTTCAATTACTAAAAAAAGGCAATTAGAAATTTGAGGACTTGAGTATTTCATGTTAAGGAATTAATGTTAATTTGTTGGTATGCTAATGGTATTATGATTATGTTTTTTAAAAAGTCCATATCCTTTAGTTATATACTGAAATTTTTATGGATGAAATAATGTGATGTCAGGTTATAGTAAGTGTGAGTAGACAGTGATGTAAATTAAACAAGATTGGCTAGGTGATAACTGCTGAGGCTGATAGGCACCTGGGGGTTTGTTAGTCTACTTCTGCACACATTTCATCTTCCACCACAAAAAAATGGAAACAATTTTTTCTACAGTAAAGTCACTAAGATTTAGGCACTCACTGGAAATGTGTGATGATGGGGAGAAAGGGAGGTATCTGGGGTAACTGTGGTTTCTTGTTTGAGGAATGGAATGGGGGGGTGAGGCTGGTGCTTTTACCAGATCTAGGAAAGGCAAGGGAGGAGGGTTTGGGAAGAACAAACCCTAGCTCCATTTTGGCCCATGTTGCCTTTGGAGCACCTGTGGTACATCTGGGTGGGACTGCACAGGTGGTTGGCGGAGGTAGTGAACTCAAAAGCTGTGGGTGGGAAATGAACATGTGAGTCACTGGATGATGTCACAGTGAGAGCTACAGAGATGAGGAGCTCCAAGGGATGTGAGGAGTGGTGTCTTAGAAACCAGAAGACCCAGAAAGAGGTCTAGAACAGTTTCTTAGGGGAGGGAATGTATGGACTCCTATCTCATATCATATACAAAAATTAACTCAAAACAGTTCAAAGATCTAAATTTAAAAGCTAAAATAAAGTTTCGGAACAGGTGAAAACTTTATGACCTTGGACTAGGCAATGTTTAAATATCATACCAAAGCACTACGAACCAAAAATTAACTAAGTTGGACTTTATGAAAATTAAAAATAGTTTGAGTCAAAGGACACTGTAAGTGAAGAAACCCACAGAATGGGAGAAAACACTTGCAAATCATTACCTGATAAGGACCTAGGATCCAGAGTATATTTAAAAACTTCAACTCAACAATAAAAAGATAACCCTATTAAGAAATGGGCAGAGGATTTGAAGACATTTTTCAAAAAAAAAAAATACACAAATGGCCAATAAGCATATGAAAAGATTTTCAACATCCTAGTCAGTAGGAAGATGCAAATCAGTACCACGAAACATTGTTTCATGTTTCGTGCTGTTGAAGATACGGAGAAATTGGAACCCTCATACATTGCTGGTGGGAATGTAAAATGGTATAACTGCTGTGGGAAAATGGTCTGGCAGGTCCTGAAAAAGTTGAAGACACCAAATGGTCCAGCAATTCCACTCCTAGGTATATGTCCAAAAGAACTGAAAATATACATTCCCACAAAAACTTGTACACAATACTCAGGGTAGTATTCATAATAGCCAAGTTTGGAAATAACCCAAATGTCCAGCAACAGATCAACGAATAAATACACTATAGGTTTCCCTTTCTATCTCAAAGTAGAGCATTCCTATGAAACCTTTTGTAAGCCAAAATGGCATTAAACAAAGCAGCAATTACAATTTGGAAAAGTTTTTGAGCATTCCCAGACCCAAAAAATAACCTTATGCTTTTTTGATACCCGAGGACACATCTTGCTAATGGCTGCACAAACTAGAGATAAAGCACAGATGCTCACAGTCCAAAACTCTTGGCACCTGGATGCTGAGATACTGTGTATTTACTGCGGAAGGAGCTTAGAGAGCTACTCTCACTGCTTGGGGTACATGCTTCCCTGCTGCCTCTACAATGGCGCACTGTAAAACAAACGCTGACCTCTAGCTCTGCTTTTTGTCTTTCTTCCTACAAGTGAAAATCCTCTTTGGATTTCTTTCAGTTAGCAAAAACATGCTGTTTTTCATAAAAGTGAGGGATGTCTGTAAATCCGTATGATGAATATTTGACAATAAAGTGAAGTACATGTAACATGCATGAACCATGAAAATATCATGCTAAGTAAAAGCCAGTCACAAGACTACATATTAGGATTCCATTTAGATGGAATGTCCACAACAGGCCAATCTCTAGAAACAAAGTAGATTAGTAGTTGCCTAAGGACGGGGGATGGCCAGCTAAGTATGGGGTTCCTTTTAAGAGTAATAATATTCTGGAATTAGATAGTGATGATTATTGTACAACTTCCTGAATATACTAAACCAGTGAATTGTTTTAAAATGGTGAATTTAATGGTACTAGTGATTGTACCTCAACTTAATAAAAGGTGGGGGCGGGGGCTGTGCTCATAAGTATGAAATGAGGCCAGGCAGAGCGAGGCCTAGAGACACCAGAGGATGAGAACATGGCAGTCATGTCCACTTAACAGCCTTCTTCTGTCACCTCCATTGAATTCTAACAATTCTGGCCGAATCCTCAACAGATCCTGTAGTTTCATCCCTAGTGCCACAATTGGTTAAGATGAGCAGGTAATACAGCTCTGCCCAGTGAAACTCAGGCTGAGGGGCTCAGTATTAATGAAGAGGAAGAAAGAGGTCTTCTGCCACGGGATACTGGTGTGTCAAATTAAAAGCCTGGAGCAGCTGACTGGAGGTGAGGTGGTTGGACAACATGCTGGGCGCCAACAGACAGAAAAGCTGAACCGTCTGGGTCCTTAGAGCCACCCTACCTTAGGACTTTTCTTAGGGAGAGAAACCACTGGACTTTTTTCTACTTAGAGCCTCAAGCATCCTCATCAGGTTACTGGTATCTCTTCCCTTACAATGTGTTAGAGACAGAACTGCGGAGGAGGCAATCCGCTTTTATATGACCTCACTATGATCAGACTTAGTTCAGGTCATGGCTGGCACTCAGCATACTTACTATTATGGCTGTCTTAAGTGCCCTTACCACATTTTTATGTCCTGTTTCTTAGTTTTTAAGCCCAGGTACTCTCATGGTCCACAGCTAGTCAAATCAGTATTTTCTGGGAAGGGAAAAAAGTTTGAGCTCACCCTACTGATCCTAATTTCTAGTTTTTAACCTTGGCCAGTCACTTCTGTTTCTTAATTATAAAACGGGGGCAACACCCACATAGGATCTACCCAAAGATTAGATAAGAGCATGTGGCCAAATACCCAAAAAGAGCAAGCATGTGGCCAAGCCCCTAGTGTGGTCTACAGAGCTCAACACATTTCACTGAATCTGAATTCACTGATCAAATAACCCCAACTGTGGCTTTAACTTCTTTAACTTCTGCTCAAATACCAAGCTGCTGTGCCCCCAACTCCTAACAGTTGTAAAGGTTTCCACTCTGGAAGATGATAACTCCCCTCGAATAAAAATTAACGTCATCTACAACCCAAAACTATTCCTGCAATAACAAAAGCAAATGGCAAAGCCAATTGCTTAAGTGGACCAATTCTATTTATTCAAAAGGTGCTTCCAAACAGAAGTATAAGTCAGAAATAACTTTTAAAGTACAACTGGGGGTGGGAATCCTGACTTTGTTACTCACTGGAAGTACACATAATCTTGAACAAAATTTCTTCATCTGAGCCCATTTCCTTACCCATAAAAAGGGCGCTAACACGTGCATTACACAGCTGCCCCAGACTGATGATCAAAGACAATACACAAAGTACTTACAAAGAGCTTAACTGGTATACTAGCTCTACTTCTCAACTAAGCAATATAAGGTGACCTTCAAAGGCAAAGTCAGATTGCAAGCAAGCATCAATTTACTACAAATTCTACTTCTTACCAGACACTTTCTTACAAAGAAAGGGGTTCTCTGCAGGGTCTCTAAACTAAAGCAATCAGGAAAGTCCTCATTAACATCCTGTTTTTGGAGCTAGAGGTTCACCAGCCAGGACAAGAATCTAAGCAATTCACTCACAGGCCTGCTTAAGAGCAGAGTGCCAGCTTTCTTCCACATCTTACTGCCAATTGTGTATAGACCCAGAAGCAATTTTTCCTATAATCAAAGATTATAGTTGGATCTACTAATTTGCTAATTTTACAGATTATAAATGTTAAATGAAGTGGAAAAGCTCTTTTGCTGTCAGCTATCAGGCCAAACCTTCAGATCTACCAAAATCTGCGTTTAAAAATACATTTCAGGTAATGCTGCATCACCAAGTACAAAGTCACTTGTCTGCTCCCAGCCTCTCACCACCAGCCTACTCTTGGGGTCTTTCCTAACTCCACCTAGCACTGTATTCTAGAGAATAGTTGTACATGAAGCTGTATCTCACACCAAAACACACCCTGGCCCTAGAGACTTGGACAAACTAGGCTCCCCCACTCTTGGGAAAAGATTCAAGGCAGCATTCCAAGCCAAACTGTATCCAGCTTTATTAAAGATACTTTTCATAAACAATCATATTTCAGGCAGGACATGGGCAGACAATCGTTAACAGTATACAACAACTTTCGAACTCCCTTCTTCAATGATTGGACTACCAAAATCAGAAAGCCACTATAAAAACCCAATGAAGTCTTCATTTGATGCTCTCAATAGGGAAAGTTTAGAGTGAGGGTTGACATTTCACATTTAGCATGTTGTTTAACAACTTTTCACAAGCCGACCCTGACTTTCAGGAAGTGAAATGAAAATGGCAGAATTATCAATCTCAAGATTCATGATCTAAAGGAACTGCTACTCTTTTGACAGATGCCATCTCAATGGTGGCACCACAAAGTCCAGATTGCCTGACAAACTGGTAACCAAATTTTGGGGTCAGGTCCCTGGGTTTAAGGGAGTCAAGTCTATGTTGAAGGCAGAGAGGGAGAAGAGGACATAAAAACAAATTTTAGTTTTTCCATACCACAAGGCATTTGTGCCAAGGTGGCTAATATGTGTCAACATCAAGAAATCCCTCCTCATGGGAGCCAAGAGGAAGTCTCTCAAAACTAGAAGGGAAAGGTGTTTTTCCCCTCACATTAATCCAGTTTTGGAGACATTCTGTTAGTGACATATGCCCTTCCCCAAAAAACAACAATGAAGTGTTCTGTGTGCTAACAACATAGCTTAAAAAAAAAAAAAAGTAAAACAAATTCTGCATTTTTATAAAACTTGATAAAAAATAGTATTTCAAACTGTACAGTCACCAGAAGTACACAGTTATCAAAAATGCACACACTTCACTTGGCATCTCCAGCACCTTCAGCTTTCTGTGCCTAGAAGAAAACAGACAGATTCATACAATGTGTAGATTTTAAAACTATCTTCATTCATATCACACCTATAAAATTACTTTGTTCTCAGGTTTTAAGTAATTCAACACTGAGACTTGATACTTCTTTGAGAAGGACTTGGGAGGTAACTTTACTAATCACTTCCCCTCTGGACCTTTCTGTAAAATTAGGGAAGGAGGCACATCAGCACAAGATCTGAGATTATTCCCAGATGGAAAACTCGATGGTACAGCATGAGAGCGGGATAAGGATTCAAACCACGTGACCCTTCCTGGATGACAGAAACTAAGAACCCAGGTTTTAAGCTAAGAGAAAAAGCACGAGCAAACTCTGGGCCAAAAGGCACAACTGGTGTGATACAGACACAGGATGTCAGTAACAGCATTTGGAATCAGTACAGATTGAGTATGCAGACTTTTTTTTACAAAAAGTGAAATTGCATTTGTACCTGGTCTGTTTTGGCATCTCCATTTTCTGCAGGATTATTCCCATCCTTGCCAGCATCAGCTTTCCCCTTTTTCCCTTTGGGTACCTTCTCTCCCTTCTAAGATGGAGGAGGAGGAGAAAGAAAAAAAGAAAGAACTGTTTTGCCTTATATCACCAGGGTATGGCCTGCAAATTTCAATATAAGAATTGCTTATCAAAGATAAACACGAACTATAAATCTTCCCCCGCTGATTAAAAACAAATGATCAAAACTAGGCCAAATTATGTGTTAATTTGCTGTGGTCTTCAGTACACAAAATTTTCTGTATGTAAATGAAAGCTGAAGACAATTTAAACCCTTCAATGGTTAATACCCAAGTGGAGAATTTTCTGTAAACGAATGACAGCACTCTTGATCAGGAAACCAGTATCACAAATGTCAGACATAAAACAAGCTATTAAAACTATTTAAAATAACCAGAACGAAGTCACCATTAGGCTGAATTAAGATACTGTGAAGATGACCAATTTCAACATTACTCTAAAGCCCAGTCCTATTAACTTAGTCCTTTCTCAACTTTTTGCCACTAGATGAAGTTGTTACACAGATATCCTGTCATCAACAAGGGAAACCGCTCAGCCTTATTATGTAACTCCTCAAAGCAAGTTTGTCCCCCAGTCTTGCTTACCTTTGCAGGGGCCTTTTTAGGCTTGGGCTCTGGCTTTGGAGGAGCAGGTTTCTTTATTTAGGGGAGAGAGAACAGAATTTTAGTACAACCTACCAGAGCGATAACCCACAACCAAACCACAGTACCACTGGCATGAAAGTTTCCCCTCCTACATAAAGTTTTTGTGGCTGGTCTTCTGCTATAATTTCCTATCTTCAAAAACCCATTCAGGTAAGATTCTGAAGTCTCTCTCATTTTAACTGCAGCCATCAGAATTTCTGAACCACCATATCTCAAATGAGCAAAAGTTCACAGCAGAGTAGGTCATTCAAAACCAGCCACTGACCATTAGTTCATGGAAAGCAAAGGGGATTGCTTTACAGTGCTTTTCTTAGTTTCAAAGATAAATGTGAAAATGTAAAAGCAGACACACTTACAGCAGATAACCTTGCAGATCTTCTCTGTGGCTATTAAAGAAAAAAAAAGTAAGTTGGAAATAGAACAATTGAACCACTTCAGAAAAAAAAGTCTTGTTGCCAATTTGTTCTAGACTACACGAAGTGAAGAGTGCTTAACTTGCGCAAGTTCAGAAACCAGTGGTATGGCTAATTACTACAAAGGAGGACTAGGCCTCATGATTCCGAAAGAAGGGAGACTAAGACTTACTTCGTCCTTCACCTTGGCTTTATCTCCTTTAGCATCCCCTTCAGCCTATTAAAGAAAAAAGAAACGAAGAACGTTGCTGCTGATTCGCTAAGCTTAACAGGGTTCTAAGGAAAAACTGAAGGGGAAGTTTTGCACACTTTTCTGGCACACACAAATCTTCAGTTTTAGCACCCTCGGCTCCTATGCAAATATTGCGAGTGCTTAGAAAGGTGTGGGCATGCTCGTGTGTGTAAGCGTTAACGCTGGATCTGGCCCAAAGCGCGCAGGGAGTGAAGTCGTTGGAGCCCCAGTCCGCCGAGCGGCCCCTGTAGGAGCGCGCTAAGCTGGAGCTAGGGGCGCAGCTCGCGCCGGGCCCAAGCAACAGCTGCACACGGTGCAAACCAACCCCTCCAGAGGCGGGGCCCGAGCGCCGTTGCCATGGCAGCCATCGAGGGCGGGAGAGGAGAGGCGCGCGCCGCCGGGGAACTCGTAGGCGGCAGTGGCGCGCACCGGCGCCGAGTCTCGTGCGCAGGGGAGGCGGGGCCACAAGGCGAAGCCCCGCCCCAGAGACGGGCTCCGCCCCCTCACGGCGGCGTTTTGGCGGCAGCGCTTTCCCCCGCCCGCCAACCCCGAGCGCCGCCTTCCCGCCCTTTCGGATTTGAATTGCCCGCCCGCGGGGAGGGGTGGGGGCTTAGAGATGGGGGAGGGGGCGCGGGGCGGGCACGTCGAGCCCGAGAGGAACGGGATAAACAGCCGCCAACATGGCTCCTCCCGCCGCGGCCGCCGCTCCTCCAATATGGCCTCTGGCGCCCGCGGGCAGCAGAGCCGCGCAAGGTTAGCCCGGGGCCGCCTGACACCGTCTCGAGCTCCCGCGCAGGACTGCTGGGCCTGCTCCAGCCCCGTGTCGATTCTCGCACCCCAAAGCTGGGGAAGCGGCGGCGGCAGCAGAGGTGGTGGCGGCGGCAGTGGCGGCCCAGCGCCTGGGGCCCTGGCGCCACGTACCTTTCTCTTAGGCATGGTGGCGACAGCGGCGAGACGTAAACGCTAGATGCGTGGGTGCACCGGCGCGCGGGCTTTGGTCGGTCCGGGGGTCGTTCTCGTCTCTTCTTCACACTGCTCGGGCTCCGGGGGGTTTATAAAGTTTTTATAGCGCTGGGAGCCCCGGACCGGTTAGAACCGGATTTCACCTCCCGCCGCTGCTCATTGGCCCAGCTGGGGTCACGTGGGCGGGGTTTAAACTCACCTCCTCTGGAGGGAGTGAGGAGGGGGGTGTGGGGGGAGGGCTCGCGAGACGGTGGCGCGCTTAGGGGATGGGGGGCGCAGTGGGGGAAGGAGCGCGTTAAAGGAAATAAATGGGAGGGGGTGGCGTGCAAGTCGGCGGGCTCAGGGTTTCAGCTCCCGCCAAGAGCTGGCTCTTGCAAACTACCAAGTTCCTTCCACCTTATGCAACCGAGCTACCCACTTCTCCAAACCATGCGACACTTAGGGCGCATCTCGGCAGCTTTCCTTCCTGTTCCCGCTGGGGGCCCCAGAAGAAGGGTTTGCGAGGCCTGGCCGCACCGCCCTTACCCGCCAGAGGCGGGAGGAAGCGCGCGGCTTGGAGGCACAGGCTGCAGTTCCCTGGGCCAAGACTGACGCTGAAGTGGGGAAAGAGCGGGGAAACCAGCTTGGTGCAGCCGGACGTGCATCCTTCCAAGCTGCCACTCCGAGGAAGCCTTTCGTGGAAAGGCTTCCACACCTTACCTGGAAGGCGGTCCATCCGATGTGGCGTAAGGGTTCGAGGGGGAGACTACACGCAGAGGTGCCTTTCGGGTGCAGTGGGGCAGGTAGGAGCTGTCCTTTCAGCACCCGTTGCTCAGCCGCCTCCCCAAATGCCAACGAAGCCCCCACCCTGCCCAAGCCTGTCTGGTGGCTCCTTTAGGCCTCTTGTATTCCCGGACCTCAGGACCTCGCCACAGAATGATGGAGATTGGCCGCCCAGGTCCACCATCACTCCCTCCTATGCTGCTTCGCTTTGAAGACATCAAGCTCAGCTGCCCCCACCCGGCGCGGCCACCAAGACCGGGCGCTGCAAACGCAGCTGGCAATATTCCTCCTGCCACACTGGCAGGCTGGCTTCCTTTCACTTGCCCGAGGAAAAGGAGGGTGGAGGAACGCGTCCGAGGATTAGGAAACAAGTAGAGGAACAGGTGTTGCATGGCAAAAGGGCTCTTCCCGGTGGCATCCCCACCTCACACCCCCACGAAGTTAAGGATCCTGGAGGTGGTCGAGTGCACCTGAGGGAGGGCAGACAATTCCAGCAGCAAAACATGGTATTCTTTTGTTGCACTGTTTGAAAGCAAGTTTTTCACCTAAGAAATCTTTAAAATTCTATTTGACTCCCAGAAGAACACAGTATAAGTATCAAGTGGGGACTTGGTTCATACAGGAGGGAGGACATTTAAATAGGTCCCACCTACTTTGTTGAGGCAAGGGTTGAGCTGATTCGTACAAATCATACTAGTAGAAAACCACCACAATGAATTCGTATCAACTATTTTGCAGCCTCTGCTCCTGGGCAGTTCTGTCAGCTCTTCTTCCACCCCTACAGTGCCTCCTGGGGCAGCCCCTCCCCACCCCACCCCACTCTGTACCTTTCCCAGAATACAGAACCTCAGGCCACAGAGATACCAGCCCTATTAATCACCTCTGCTGTACCCCAGTCACATTAGGGAGTCAGACACAGAATCAAGGCAGGACTCAACAGACATGCTCACAGGGCAGATTCCGTTTGCTGCCTCCAGCCCCTCATTCCCGCCTTAATTGTAGGGCTCTGTATTATAGTCACATAATTCATGCCTCCCTAATTAAGTCTGTCAACAGCCGCACTGTAAAGCTGGAAAATGTACAGCACCTGCTCTCTGGGAACCTTGTGCCAGGGACTTATGGTGGGGAGTGCCAGGTGTGTGTGTGGGACTTGCCAAAGGGTGCACTGATTGGCTTCTCAATCGCAATGTCTGGCATTTATACTTGATTCTGGGTGCAGGAATGCTGGCCAAGGGGTCTAGTGCTAGGTATCCATGCACAGGCAGGGGAAGAGACTGGAGTCTAAGGAAGTTGGGGATTTAGACTATGCTCTTAACACTGCTTGCAAGACGCCACCTTTCCCGTAGAGGGAGATGCTGGGGAAACAGTTTGCACAAAGTAAAATGAGAAGACTAAACCATAGCATTTGGTTGGTATTTGTAGCTGGTGCTGCTGCTCTGGGGCACCTGAAGCAGAGTTGCTCAGGCAGACAGCTCTTCAAAGGCACTAGTTCTCAGCTCTGCAGCAAAGCCTGGCAAGAACAGTTGAGAGGACACAACCCTTGACACGACCCTCTTCTCCCTGCTGGGTAGCTTTGGCCCTCACAAGTTGAGACTTTGCCATGCTGAGAATAAATTGTCTCAGAGTCTCTTTAGGGGACTAGGTCATATGCTTAGAGAAGCCTCAAAGATTGAGGAGGTGGGAAGCAGAGTCTGAGATGGTGAGGGCAGGATACACTAGGTTGGGGGAAATGCTTGTTTCTGTGCTGTTGGTCCTGATGTGTCCAGGGAAGGTGGCCTGTGCAAGATTAGACTCACCAGGGCCTATAGGCCCTTCTGTTACCCTGTAGCCACAGAGGGGGCCAGACTCATTGGGGAGTGAAGCCTGGCCCCATGCCCTGCAAAAGGAGGAGAAAAGCTTGTGTGGGCTGAGTCGACAATAGGTAATTGGATTGTAATCACCCGCCTGGCTTCTGTGCGCCATTGGGGGCGCTGAGCCTTTCAGTGAGCAATCAGCACTGCATGGTGGGAGGGGGCAGAGATTCAATAGCAAATCCCAGGTGGAGAGCAAAGGGGGAGGAGCAGCAGATGGGCAAATTTTCTTTCTCTCCCTTTCCTTGCCCAAATAACGGGGGCTGGCTATTAGCTATTTACCAGCAGATCCAAGGTGGAGCCAAATCTTTTGTGAAAGTCGGATGGAAGGCTAACATGGATGGGTAGAGGGCCAGGGTTTTGGGGAGACCTCTTCCCCAAAATTCTGTGTGTTGAAGGATGTGCTAGTAGAAAAAGTGCGTGCATCTGAGAGCACAAGAAGAGGTGGCAAAGGCAGAAGGAGCAGGCAGCACAAGAGCTAGGTCCCTGCTCTCCAGACCTATCGTTGGCCAGTTGGGTGTAGTATACTTGTGGGAGACTCTTAGCCTCAGTCCTCCCCAGGGGTTGCTGCCCCAGGCAGCCCAAAGATAGCTATGCCAGCAGACCTGGCCCCAGAGGCTCCCTCACCAAGCAAAGGGAACACAATCAGGAGGGAGGTGCCTATCACCAAGAAAAGAAAGGGGAGTGGGGCCCTGGAGGCAGAGGGCAGCGCAAAGTGGCAGGAGGCCAGCCTCTTTCAGGCTGATGCAGTGCCCAGACGTGCCAGCCAGTCCGCGCGCTTGAGTTCCAAGGCCTGCAGGAAGCCTTGGACCCGCTCTTCCCGTCTGGCTGAGAGTTTGTGTAAGCGTGTCCGTTGGAGCTGGTCGTCCCCACTGGCCTGGAGCCCCTCTCGCAGCAGCTGCTCTGTCACTGCAGCCTGGTCCCTCTCCAGCTGCTGCCTCTTCCGCTCCTCTGCATACATGTTTCGGGCCTTCTGCTAGAGAAAAGTGGGGATTGGGATGGGGAGATCATTTCAGGTGTGGTGGCACTGGGGTGGAGGTAAGAGGCAGGGCACAGAATAGGCTAAGTGGAGTGGAACAGAAGGGAGTCTGTACCAGATTTGGAAAGGCTTGGGGTAAGCGTGCAGTGGATGCCTATACAACACTGTATAGGCAGGGCAAAGGCAATTCTGGGCCCACCTGGATTTGTTTTGGGTGGGACCATCTGTACTTCTTAAAATTCTTCTTAGGTTTGCCTTTGGAAGGGAACCAGGTAAATGTTCGTCTGACTTCTGGTTCCCCCACCAACTTTGTGGCTATGGGCAAATCCCTTCCTAGCCTCAGTTCTTCATCTGTAAAGTGGGGGTTGTGTCTACGTTGAAGAGTGGTTTTAAGGTTAAGAGATAATATATGTGAAACCCTCTCTAGCATATGAGCAGGCTCTCAAACAGAAACAGCAATTTTACCATTTGTTACTGCCTGTTCTCTGCTGCAAGCAAGGTCCTATTCCTGCTGGGATTATGTCCATGGAGTCACTACTTTTGGTTTCCCAGGTCACTCAAAGGGTGCCATCGTCCCAACTCCCGAACCTATTTTTCAGTTTGACTCCAGATTTGCCTTCTGTAGGAAGACTGTCCTGACTTTTCCAGCAAGTGATCCTCCCATGAACATTCTGAGAAGCATGTTCAGCTTTCTTAAGCCACTTACTGTGTTCTGCCTGGTAGAATAGGTATTAGGGTCCAAGGTCCACTTTTTCTGTTAGAAAACAAGCCCTTGAAGACTTGATAGAGCCCTTGGAGCTCCTGGAACGTTTGGACACCAGGTAGGTGATCAGCTCCCTGACAGTGATTCTCATACGTAGCCATAAACTCCTGGAGGGCAGAGACCAACTTTTCCTCTCTGGTACATGAGCACTCTGTACCGGGAATACTCACTGAGCATGTGAGCCCAGGAAGGAAGAGGAGATGCTCCTGGAGAAGGGAAAAAACCCCTTTGGAGCCTTGCAGTGCCTCACTAACATACGGTGCACCACCTGCCACTCTAACCTGCTGCAGTCTTTGCACCAGAGCTCCTCCTGTCAAACGTATTACCATGTGTGAGAAAGTACCTTGATGTTGTCTTCATCCTTTAAAAAGTATTTTACATGTACACAAGCACTTGACCCTCGTAACAGATCTAGGGAGGTACTTTCTATCCACTGGAAACAGAATGGAGGTTCAGAGTAAGAAGTGATTCTGCTAAGGTTTCTCACCAATAAAGATGACTGCGTGAATAAAGATGACAAGGGAAAATTCTGGAAAATCTCCCTCCTAGGCGCTTGAATGCTGCTAGGCACTCAGGGGTACTCTTTTGCTATGATAAAGTGCTCACATATGGAGGTTTGAGACAAAAATGGGCTTGAGAAGTTAATGCTAAGGTTCTCCATCTGACTGGAAGGGCTTCTTCCTGGCCTTCGTCAGAAGGAACCCTGGGTCCTGTGTACAGGACCTCAATGGGGGTATGGAGATGCAGAGGACAGAGTCTCGGCAATCCACATGCCTGCAGGCTGATTAGGACCCAGATCTGCACACAAAGTCCCGTAACACAGGGCAGAATGTGCTAAGGGTCATTAGGAAGATAAGAGAAGGGCCATGCAGCTCAGAGGAGGGAGAAATTGTGGTTGATGAAGGTCAGGGACCAGTGAAGCCTCATGGATAGGCAGTACTTTAGCTTGGCTTTAACCAGTGGGATAATTTGGATAAAGATGGGAGAATATCAGGCAGTGGGCATAATGGACAAACACACATAAAGTTGATTGTAGTGCTTGATCAGGCCAGAGTGAGTCCTCCTGGAGCACTGGCTTTGAAAAGTCTTATTTAAAGGACTCCCTCACCTCTCAGCCTATTTCTTAATCTGCAAAATGGGGATGTTAGTATCCTCCTTACTTGGTGGTTTGAGGAAAAATGAGATAATGAATGCCCAGTCTGGTGCCTGGCTATTAATGGTTAGCTATTCTTCTGTCACCACTGCTTGTGGCTAGGGCTAAAAAGACTAAGTTCTGGCAAGCCAGAAAGGATGGGGCACCCAGCTATGGAGAGAGGAAATACAGGGCTGGATGAGTCGTTCCATGAGGCTCAGGCTTCTTCCATATGGCAGCTCCAGACTGAGTGCTGGACACAGAGGCTGCAGCCAAGGCAGACATGGCCCCTCTTTGCCAGGAATCAGTCATTCACTGTTAGGATGATGGAGTCAGGGCAGCACCTGAACAGCATCTGTTCAGCCTCCCCTTTGTACAGGCAAGGACATCGAGACCAGAGTGGGAAGGGACTTGGCCCAGGTCACACAGCAGGTTGAAGTTCCCTTGGTTTCTCAACTAAGGTTGCTTCTTGCGAGGTCTATAGGAAATGGGTCTTGTATCCCTGGATAGGCTGTACTTCCTAGGGGCAGACTGGGAAACCAGTGGCCTGCATGTAAATGCCTGTCTGTCTAACCTCCACGTGGTTCGGATCTACCTCCCCATTCAGAAGTGTTCTAAATCTTCTCAGGTACTCAGCCTCCAAAAATTCAGGTTAACAGAAGTCCTAACAGTCAATTTCTCTCTCCTTAACCATACTGTCTATCTCCCTATACAATAACCAATTGGTGAGGGTGTTCCTAATTTTCTTAGAGACTTCCTGTACAGACCTTATGCGGTCTCGGTGCAAGTACTCCATGGACCTCACTCTGAGAAATGGGGCTCTAACCTATTAATCTAAACCTCTCCTTGGCACTAAGCCTCCCTGCTCTTGTTCTCTCCTCAGAAGAATCAGGCAACGAGATGTCATAGCCCCTTCAGTACATAAATCCTCATGTCCTCTGCTACCTTGCTATGGCCTGGAGAGAGGCTGCAGGTCATGGGCTGCAAACATGTCATTAGCCAATGACAGGTCCTCCTGATAATCCCCATTTGCCACAACCAACACGCCAGGTCAGTAGCACAGGAGATGCATTTCTGAGGAATTAGCAGGATGAGTAGGGTGCTACGTGTCTATGGAGACAAAGGTCTGATGAAAAGTCCAGAGACACATGTGGTGAACAACAGTGGCCACCAATCTCAAAATGAACTCTGTTTCAGCACTGCACTCAGTACTTTTTATGTATCGGCTTACTGAACCCTTATCACAAACCTGTGAGATAGGTATTGTTATTAACAACACTCCTCTCATTTTACAGATGAGGAAAATGATATTCAGAAGGGGTAAGTAACTGCCCAGGCAGCCACACAGCTAGTTGGCAGCACCATGCTTCAAAGTCAGGAATGTCTGAGACAACAAACAGTTCAAGCTTTGAACTTCCCCTGAGGAGAACACAGCGACCACTTGAAGAGCAACAGTAATAAAATGGTCCATTGATGCAGCCTGGTGTTTAATCTTCGACAAATACATCAAAGAAGGTTTAGTGGGAACATGTACCCTCTTTCTCTGTAATATCGTCCTTACAGATGAGGTGGACCACACACCAAGACTTATCTCTTTATAGACTGCCATCCACGCCGCTTATAACTAAGGATCAGTGGCTCTGCACTGCTGACCACCCCTTCCCTGACAATTTTCTATGTCCAATTGTCTTGCTACTTCTCATCTTTTATCATGGCCTAAAACCCACCTCAGAGAGGGCTCCCTTCCAGAGGACTGCTCTCAATACCTCTTGCTTTCTTCATTACTTCCTAACACATCAGTCTATTTCCTTCATTGCCTTATTACAATCTGAAATTATCTTATATATTTGTTTAGTTGTTTATCATCTATCCTCAAGTAAGAATATAAGCTCCACGAAGATAGGGATCTCTTGTGCTTAATGCAGTGCCTGACTCACTAGGTACTTGATATGTATTTATTTAATTACTGAAGGTAACTCCTCTGACAACTCCTGCTTGGCAATTCCAAGTAGGAAAATGTCGAGAAACCTGAAATTACTATAAAAGGCTTCTGAGCACCAAATTAGAGACAAGAATACCTATACACAAAAGCCCATACACCAAAATCCCCTGGGGTTCATGCAGAGCCAGTTTACCGTCACTTTACAGATATAATTCTAACAAGCTTGATTGGTTTTCTTGACTATAGCTGATTTAGAACAGTAAATAAGTAGAGAAGGTAAGGAGGATGTTATCAAATTGGCTGGCTACTGGCAATGGCAGGAAATGAGAGGGAGGACACAGAAAAATATACAAGAAATCCCAGAGACAACTATTTTGGTATCATCTAGCTTAGAGCGAACAGTCTGACCTTGGAAGGGCACCTCTGTACAGTGAAGTGCTGACAGACAGCAGTTACCATTATCACTATCATCATCCTAAGAATGGGGTCATTCTAATCATCATCCTTATTAGCAAGTGCCTAGTCTATAGTAGGTGTCAGTGAATTAGGTACAAGGCACATTTTGGAAAGTTTTCCATAAAAAAGGTACCAAAAAGTTTTAGTTCTCAAAGGGAGCTTAGGTCATGTGGAAAAATCTGATATTCATTCCTCACTGAAGGTGGATAATTGAGATTTTGCTGTTTTCCTTTCACTTAAACTTAATATGCTCTTTCAATTTCCTCATATTCTGAGACTAAATGATCAAGCACATGACCAACCCTTCATTATCTGATTTACTTACTCCAGGAGTTCTAGACTTGGGATTTGTGGACAGGTTTCAGGGGTCACGTGAGCCCGCTGGAAATAGGCTATGTATTTCAGTGATAAGTACAATTCTGTGCAAAATGCCATGTGCTAGCGTGATCTGTGCACTTTTTCCAGGGAGATAGCCTATGGCATTCTCCAAGGGGCCCTTGATGCCAAAGGGTCTGAGAAGCCCTGACTTATACATTATTTCCTTCTGGTCATTATTTTTCCAGACTCAAGAAGCAGCACCAGCTTTGGGTGTAAAATTCTGTGGCTCTGGGACAGTTACTCTGCCCCTCTGTTTCCATAGCTGAAAAACAAGGACACCAAACCTGCTGGATTGTTGGAAGGGCTCCTGCTGGACTGTTGGAAGGGCTAAGTAAGAAAACTTGCATGAAAACACCTAAGTGCCTCATTAGACCCTCTATATGTAAACTGTCACCACCACACATACCACCATTATTATTATTAAGAGTTCTAATCAGATGCAGGTTGACTGCCCCGTAATGAACTCTATTTCAAGATCTGGTGAACAAAACTGGAAGTAAAAAGTCTTGGCAAAACATAGTTTTATACAACAGACGGTGCTTTTTTGTACTTAACCCCTTCTGGAAGAGGCTTGGATTTTGTATACTTCCACTTCAACAATCGTTTATTAGGCTAACACCTTCAGGGAATAATGGCCAATCTCTCTGAGAAGCCTTTCCTGGGTTTCCATAATAAAGAGATTAAAGATGTAACTTGAATCCCATTTCTGTCTCTTACTGGTGTCTTTAACTAGTAATTTTGATTTATTCGTTTGCACAAGTGGGGCTAATAGTACCTACCTCGTTGAGTTGTTTTTTTTTTTTACCTACCTCCTTGAGTTTTTGAGGAGCATTAAATGAGATGGTGCACATAAAATGTTCACAGTGCTTGGTATACAGTAAATAGTAAGTGGTAGCTGCTATCATCATTAACATGCTTATGAGCAAGTGCTTGGCATACATAGTAGGTGGTCAATCAATGCTAACCTTTTCTCGTGCCACATCCAGTCAGGCCAGCCCTGAGTTCTTACCTCGAGCATGTTATGGTTCATCTGGAACTGAAAGATGGCCTCACAGAGGTTCCAAAACGTGTATTCTGGCCACAGAATGGGTTGAAACACCAGGCAGGAGTGGGAGGTCTGGGAAAAGATGGGGAAAGGAAGAGAGCATGGCTTAGTAATATGTTGCTGGAACACAGCCCTGGTCAGACTTCCAAAGAAAAGAGCAGGCCAAGCTTGACCCAGAAGCCCAGAGAGGAGATGGCACAGGAACCCCTGAGCTGCAGCTGCTGGTGCCGCCAGCCCTGTTCACTCACTAGTAGGGGGAGGGGTCATCTGAGGCAGTTAGGTCACCTGCCTGTAGCAACGCAAAACGAATGGGAGACTTTACCAACATTTCCACCAGGATTTTCTAAAAGCCAATTTTAGGACAATGAAATAAAATCTGGATTATGTTATTGGCTTTTGGCCCTCAGAGGTCATCTGGAAGATATGCTGCCTAATAAAAGTCAGCAGTGAGCAAATGGTAGTTACCATTGTTATTTTTAAGTATGGCACAGTAGTTAAGAGCATGCGCTGTTACAAAAAAGAGCATGGGCTCTGGGACTGGACTGCCTGGCTTTGAATTCTGGCTCCACCATTTACTATCTATTTGACCTGAGACAAGTTACTAATATCTCTGGGTCTCAGTTTCCTCAACTGTAAAATAGGGTAATATGGAAACCTAATTTTTAGGATACTATGAAAATTAAAAAAGATAATGCACATAAAGCAGTCAGAGCACAGAGCTTTAATAATAATAACCACTTATGTTAAGAATCCCTTTTGGAACACTCTAGATAGCCCCTGTTTGATACTTTTAGTGGTGAGAAATTCAGTGCCTCAGGGAGGATGACTAGCTGTTGGACAACTTGTTATACTAAACCAGTGCCATCCTTCCTGAATTTCTACCAGGGTCTCAGGTTTTTTCTTTGGAGCAAGATAGTTTCTTCTTCAAAATGATATTCTTTCAAATATTTGAAGGCTAGATTAGAGCTGCTTGTTATCTGTTCCCAAGGTTGCAATGACTTAATCGTTTTGTCTTTGCCAACAAACTCTAAGTGTGAAGACAGTAGGGATTACTTCTGACTTGATCTCTGCTATATTCCTAGCACAAAGAAGGAACTCAGTGTTTTTTCCCAAGGGAATAAACTGTCACCATACTTCCTTTTTCCAAACCATTATCTTTCACTCGTTCCTTATAGGACATGAATTCCAGATTCCTTGCCATTCTTGGCCTCTTCTGGTAAAATCCTCTATTTTACCATTGTAGTCACTTAAACTTTCCAGACCTGATCTGACCAGCAGTGTGGGCCACAGAAATTGTAACTGCATGTTACACTTCTTGCAGTATAGCCAAAGACTGAAAGCATCTTCAGTGGCTAAATCTTTGTTAGTTCACTTTTAAAACGATGGGCCATTAAAATTTCTGGAACTTTATCATGTCAGTTGTTTCCAAGCTGAGTCTCTCCTGCCAACCTCTCTCTGAACAAGGACTTCCCCCAGTCATGTGCTACCCAGGGGTCAAATTAACAGATAATACAGATTTTCTTTTTCAAACAAAGACAAACTTATTTGGATATGAGCTTTTAGGAGACAACATACACTTGGGTAAACTGAGCTGAGAGGCAATAGCAGGCCCTCAAGAAAGAATCCGCATGTAGTTTATATCCCTTGTGGACTGTGCTTATATCAGTGCATCCCTTTATTCTGATGGGAAGAGACTAATTAAGACAAGATCTAGCCCAGGGGTGTTGGGGTACCTGGCAGGTTGCCAGGGCAGGAGCATATGCTCAGGTAAATAAGGCAAAAGTCCAGTTCCTTGAATAGGAGCACAAGTGAGGTTTTCACCACAGCTGAACAGTCACTACAGTTTTTTATCACAGCTGTATTTTTCCTCTTGGCATTTTAGAGAGGAAGAACCATGGGCTGGCAGAGCCAGAGCCAGATAAGGAAGGGACAGCAAATGTTACCAGGCATAGAAAAGGGTCTGGAGACACTTCTCCAGATTTCAGCTCCTCTCACTCGAGTTCTCTGGTGCCAGCACAGCCGAGGGTGCAAATAAGCCCCTCTAATCCATTCTGTGGGCACAGTCACAGTTTTCACGCTGACACAGAATAGTGGCTGGAAACTACCTACCTGCCAGAGGAGGAAGTCACTGAGCCTCACTTCCCCAGAAGTCCGTATCAAGATGTCAGGAGGAAGAGACTGGTTGGTATAGAGGCACTTATCAAGCAGAGACTCAGAGACATCGCTACGGTGAGTGGGGAAGAGACAAAGATAAGTACATATCTCTTTTCAGATTATTATTATGGTGAACTTCCATATACAAGGCTTCCCCAGCTTATAGAACACCATCAATTATATTAGTCAAAAGTACCTGGTAGGCAGAAAGCCCTCAACAAATGCCTGATAAATTAATTAATGATTTTAATCCTCACAACAACAATGTATTCCTATCTTCATTTTATAGATAAGGAAACTTGACACTTGACAAGATGAATAATTTGCCCAAAATCATTTAGCTGTAGGCCTAAAACCAGGTGTACCCACTAGACTATGTATTGTCTTTTAATTAAAATATCCTGTATTTTCTGACCCTGTAATTTAATGAAATACTATGTTATTGTTTTTAATAAAGATAAATCTAAATGCATTGATTTAGAAAGATGTCTAAGATCTAAATTAAAAAAAGCAAGTTTCAGAAAATATACAGTGTGGAAAACATGCACACATACACTCAAATATTCACACATGTGAATATATGTATATATAAACAAAGAACAAAGTCTAGGAAGACATACACCATACTACTACTAGTGATTACCTCTGAAATAAGGAAAGACTATCTCTGCTTACTTTGTGTACTTATGTTATTGATTGAATTTATTATAAAGAACATTTCAAAGACCTTACTCAAGTCATATGGAACATAAACTACTGAAAAAAATGCACACTCCTTAGGATTTTTTAAAAAAGCAAAACGATCACTTCTGTGTTTGATGAGTTACTTTTCTAAGCAAACACTGAGAAAGGAGATGGAATGGAGGAAGAATGGGGACTGGCAGCATTTAACTGAAGTAAACTTTTCTTCTTTCCTCTTTCCATGGAAAGGGGATATTTGCAAGGCAGGTGTCATTTGATTAAGAGAACACTGTTTACCAGTCCTACCAAGTATCCAGAGGCAGAATTTGGAATCTACAAGTGATAAAAGTTGCATCTTGGAAAGGGTCCAGAAGACAAACTTTCTTGGTGGGAATATTCTTCTGGGAGTAAAAAAGCAGAGCAATTTGGACTGAGTTTCAACTGTGTCTGCAAAAAGGGTTTTCTACCAACTTCAAGCAGTGGGTGGAATTCTTATCTTAAAAAAGGAGGTAACTCTAAAGGGGAAAAGATAAAACTAACAAAATGAAAATAGAACATCTGTGCTTTGGCCAATAAAAACCCATTAAATGGCATTAGCTATCTACATGAGGACTTTTAAGAAATAATTTTTATTAAATAAAAGTAAAATACCAATTTTTACCTATAAAATTAGAATAGTTTATATTTTCTCTAAAAAATCTTGTAAGAATCAGGTGAAATGGACACATTCAGCACTAGATCCTGAGGAAACAATCCAGAATGTAGGCAAGAGTTAAATTCATGTATTTCACTGTAGCATTATTTATAATAAGGAGAAAGTAAGAACAGTTCACATAACCAACAAATAGCAGAATGGTTAAGTAAATTAAGGCAAGATATATTCAGAAGCCATTAAAAATAATGAAGAATTATTAAAAATAGGGGATATAGAAAAATGCTCATATTGTAAACACCAAGTGAACAAAAACATGATTCAGGATATAAATTGTTTCATAGTGTGATTTCTTCTGCTATAAATATTTATGTCATAATTTGATTTGTGTTTTAAAAGGATGATTTTGGCTGAATGCCCAACCACAGCTGATCATTACTTTTTTCACACTAGGTCTTGCTAACACATCCATTACAGTGGCATAGAGCACCATGGATTACTTCTTTGTGTACAGGAGCCAGATTGTGAGTCCCTTGAGGGCAAGCCCCTTGACACATTTATCTTTGTACTCCTGTTCCTCTAGCACAGGACCTTTCTGGGACAGAAAGACTTAACATGTGTTCAAGTAAACGAATGAATAAACTGAAAACAGATTTCAGAAATACAGACATACTGGTTTTCTGAATGTGAGGAGTTTATAGGCTAAAAACGTCTTTCACAATGTACTTTCAAAAAACCTAGAACCCAAGCATAGGTAATAGACATTGTCACAACCTGATGGGGAAAATCAACACAGTTAATTAGACATACACACACATAGACATAGATACACAGGAAGACCTAGAAGGAAATAAAATCAAAATGTTGCCACAGGTGTTGCTGAGGGTGGGATCCTGGGAGATTTAAATCTTTATCTTTATACATCCGATAGTTTGTAGATTTTCTCTAATGAACATGTAGGACCTTTATAAGAATATGTATATATTAGAGTGAGGTTATATTCTTAAGAAGTATTTCTGTGTGGGATAATGAAAAAGTCCTGGAAATGGTGTTGTTAATTACACACTTTATGCCACAGAATTATACACTTAAAAATGGTTAAAGTAGTAAAATGTATGTATATCTTACCACAATTTTTTAAAAAGTAGCATGTTTTCAGGAAGGAAAGGGGCACAAGTATTCAAGATAATGACTCCTCCCTAATAAACTATGTATTTCTGGAAATGGCCAACCAAAAATAAAATCAATTTAAAACCTATAATGAATATATAGCAACAGCCTCTGAAAGGCAGACTGGTAATGCTGAATACCAACAATAGGGTGAACGGCCTGGCATCACAAAAAAAGGAAGAGTAAAAACATATTAGTATGTTCCCAGTACCATTTTGGAAAAGCAGACTCTTTCTAGAAGGTAGAGAGATCAAAAGAAATATGCCCTGTGATAACAGGAGAGTACATTTCTCAGTGTTGATAAAGATGGCAAAGACCATGAACTCTGGAGGTAGATGGACCTAAGCTGGAGTCCAGGCTCTTCAATTTTGTAACATGTGCCTTTGAGCAGGTCAAGTAATCTTTTTAAACTTTTGTTAATTGGTCTTATAAAACGGGGCAAATAATAGTCAGTACTTTTTTTTTTTTTTTGAGAGGGCATCTCTCATATTTATTGATCAAATGGTTGTTAACAACAATAAAATTCTGTATAGGGGAGTCAACGCTCAATGCACAATCATTAATCCATCTCAAGCCTAATTCTCGTCAGTCTCCAATCTTCTGAAGCATAACGAACAAGTTCTTACATGGTGAACAAATTCTTACATATTGAATAAGTTCTTACATGGTGAACAGTACAAGGGCAGTCATCACAGGAACTTTCGGTTTTGATCACGCATTATGAACTATAAACAATCAGGTCAAATATGAATATTCGTTTGATTTTTATACTTGATTTATATGTGGATCCCACATTTCTCCCTTTATTATTATTATTATTTTTATTTTTAATAAAATGCTGAAGTGGTAGGTAGATGCAAGATAAAGGTAGAAAACATAGTTTAGTGTTGTAAGAGAGCAATTGTAGATGATCAGGTGTGTGCCTGTAGACTATGTGCTAATCCGAGCTAGACAAGGGCAATAAAACATCCACGGATGCAGATTTCTCTCAAAACAGGGGGGGTGAGGTTCTAAACTTCACCACTGTTGATCCCCAATTTCTCACCTGATGGCCCCCCTGCGACTGTGCCTATCTTAGGTTGTTCCTCCCTTGAGGAATCTTACCTATCTCTGGCTAACCAGTCATCTTCCGGGGTCATACAGGGAGATGTAAAGTTGGTAAGTGAGAGAGAAGCCATATTGTTTGAAAAGGTTAGCTTTTTACTTCTTTGCAGATTTATGCCCTGTGGCTTCTATGCCCAGCATTTGTCTTGAGGTGTCTTTACCACTTGGAGGAATTATGATACTCGGTAAATTCGATATGAGGCACGAATTCTATTTAAGGGTTGTAATTAGGAAGGAATAGTCAGTACTTTATATGAAAATTAAATGAGAATATTTGTGATAAACTCAGCCTCATACTCCAGTAAGATCCAATAAATATTACTAATTAACTTTTATTTTTATACTGCACTGTTGTTCACTTCAACCTTCCTATGGCAGTCAGCATACCATAGTGACTGAGAGCACAGCTCTGGAGCCAGGTTAAAATCCTAGCCCAAAACTTTGCCAACTACATGAACTTAGATAAATTACTTAACTTCTTGGTGTCTCAATATGTTCACCATTAAAATGGGGATAAAAATAGTATCTATCTCTGAAAATCCATCGACATAAACCCCCACATCAAAAATAAGGACAAAACCATATGATCATTTCCACAGATGCTGAAAAAGCATTCGACAAAATTCAACACCCATTCATGATTCATGATAAAAACTCTCAACAAAATGGGTACAGAGGACAAGTACCTCAACATAATAAAGGCCTTATATGACAAACCCACAGCGAACATCATACTTGACAGCGAGAAGATGAAATCTTTTCCTCTAAGATCAGGAACAAGACAAGGATGCCCACTCTCCCCACTTTTATTCAACATAGTACTAGAGGTCTTACCCATAGCAATCAGACAACACAAAGAAATAAAAGGCATCCAGATTAGTAAGGAAGAAGTAAAACTGGCACTGTTTGCAGATGACATGATATTGTACATAAAAAAACCTAAAGACTCCACTCCAAAACTACTAAATCTAATATCTGAATTCAGCAAAGTTGCAGGATACAAAATTAATACACAGAAATCTGTGGCTTTCCTATACACTAACAAGGAACTAGAAGAAAGAGAAATCAGGAAAACAATTCCATTCACAGTTGCATCAAAAAGAATAAAATACCTAGGAATAAATCTAACCAAGGAAGTGAAAGAGCTATACCCTGAAAACTATAAGACACTCTTAAGAGAAATTAAACAGGACACTAATAAATGGAAATTCATCCCGTGCTCTTGGGTAGGAAGAATTAATATTCTCAAAATGGCCTCCCTGCCTAAAGCAATCTACAGATTCAATGCAATTCCCATCAAAATACCAACAGCATTCTTCAATGAACTGGAACAAATAGTTCTAAAATTCATATGGAACCACAAAAGACCCCAAATAGCCAAAGCAATCCTAAGAAGGAAGAAAAAAGCAGGGGGGATCTTACATCCCAACTTCAATCTCTACTACAAAGCCACAGTAATCAATACAATTTGGTACTGGCACAAGAACAGAACCATAGATCAGTGGAACAGAATAGAGAGTCCAGATATTAACCCAAGCATATATGGTGAATTAACATAGGATAAAGGAGCCATGGATATGCAATGGGGAACTGAGAGCCTCTTCAACAGCTGGTGTTGGCAAAACTGGACAGCTACATGTAAAAGAATGAAACTGGATTACTGTTTAACTCCATACACAAAAGAAAACTCGAAATGGATCAAAGAGCCGAACATAAGTCATGAAACCATAAAACTCTTAGAAGAAAACATAGGCAAAATTCTCTTGAATATAAACATAAAAAACTTCTCCCTCCCTGGGCAAGGGAAACAAAAGCAAAAATGAACAAGTGGGACTATATCAAACTAAAAAGCTTCTGTACAGCAAAGGACACCATAAGTAGAACAAAAAGGCATCCTACAGTATGGGAGAATATATTCATAAATGACAAATCCAATAAGGGGTTGACATCCAAAAACACAAAGAGCTCATGCACCTCAACAAACAAAAAGCAAATAATCCAATTAAAAAATGGGCAGAGGATCTGAACAGACACTTCTCTAAATAAGAAATTCAGATGGCCAACAAGCACATGAAAAGATGCTCCACATTGCTAATCATCAGAGAAATGCAAATTAAAACCACATTGAGATATCACCTCACACCACTTAGGATGGTCAACATAGAAAAGAATAGGAACAACAAATGCTGGTGAGGATGTGGAGAAAGGGGAACCCTCCTACACTGCTGATGGGAATGTAAACTAGTTCAACCATTGTGGAAAGCAGTATGGAGGTTCCTCAAAAAACTACAAATAGAAATACCATTTGACCCGGAATTCCACTCCTAGGAATTTACCCTAAGAATACAGCAGCCCAGTTTGAAAAAGACACATGCATCCCTATGTTTATCGCAGCATTATTTACAATAACCAAGAAATGGAAGCAACCTAAGTGTCCATCAGTAGATGAATGGATAAAGAAGATGTGGTACATATACACAATGGAATATTATTCAGCCACAAGAAGAAAACAAATCCTAGCATTTGCAACAACATTGATGGAACTAGAGGGTATGACACTCAGGGAAATAAGCCAGGCAGAGTAAGACAATTATCAAATGATTTCACTCATCTGTGGAGTATAAGAACAAAGAAAAGCTAAAGGAAAAAAACAGCAGCAGACTCACAGAACCCAAGAATGAACAGTTACCAAAGGGAAAGGGACGGGGGAATATGGGTGGGAAGGGAGGGATAAGGGGAAAAGGGGGCATTACAATTAGCACACATAATGTAGGGGACGGGCATGGGGAAGGCAGTATAGCACAGAAAAGACAAGTAGTGATTCTATAGCATCTTACTACACTGATGGACAGTGACTGTAATGGGGTATGTAGTGGGGGCTTGATAATGGGAGGAATCTAGTATCCACATTGTTGTTCATGTAACTGTATTTTAATGATACCAGAAAAAAAGTAATATCTACCTCATAGGCTCTGTCTAAACAGTAAATGAAATATATGCATGCAGTACTTAGCATGGCAAAGAGTAAATGCTCAGTAAACCTTAGCAATTATTATTATTATTTTTATTATTATTTATTTTTCTTAAGGTATGATTGATATACACTCTTATGAAGGTTTAACATGAAAAAACAATGTGGTTACTACATTCACCCATATTATCAAGTCCCCACCCATACCCCAATGCAGTCACTGTCTGTCACTGTAGTAAGATGCCACAGATCCACTATGTGCTTTCTGTGCTACACTGTTCTCCCTGTGATCCTCCACACCATGTGTACTAAATATAATACCCTCAATCCCCTTCTCCCTCCCTCCCCACCCACTCTCCCACACCCCTCCCCTTTGGTAACCACTAGTTCATTCTTGGAGTCTCTGAATCTGCTGCTATTTTGTTCCTTCAGTTTTGCTTCATTGTTATAATCCACAAAAGAGGAAAATCCTCCTGGCTTATTTCACTGAGCATAATACCCTGTAGCTCCATCCATGTTGTTGCAAATGGTAGGATTTGTTTCTTTCTTATGGCCGAATAATATTCCATTGTGCATATGTACCACATCTTCTTTATCCATTCATCTACTGACGGACTCTGAGGTTGCTTCCATATCTTGGTTATTGTAAAAAGTGCTGCGATGAACATAGGGGTGCATGTCTTTTTGAATCTGAGAAGTTGTATTCTTTGGGTAAATTCCAAGGAGTGGGATTCCCAGGTCAAATGGTATTTCTATTTTTAAATTTTTGAGGAACCTCCATATTGCTTTCCACAATGGTTGAACTAGCTTACATTCCTACCAGCAGTGTAGGAGGGTTCCCCTTTTCCACATCCTCGCCAGCATTTATTGTTCTTAGTCTTTTCAATGCTGGCCATCCTTACTGGTGTGAGGTGATATCTCATTGTGGTTTTAACTTGCATTTCCCTGATGATTAGTGATATGGAGCATCTTTTCATGTGTCTGTTGGCCATCTGAATTTCTTCTTTGGAGAACTCTCTCTTCATATCTGCTGCCCATTTGTTAATCAGGTAGTTTAGTTTTTGGGTGTTGAGTCGTGTGAGTTCTTTATATATTTTGGATGTTAACCCCTTGTCGGATATGTCATTTACAAATATGTTCTCCCATAGTGTAGGATGCCTTTTTGTTCTGTTGATGGTGTCCTTTGCCATACAGAAACTTTTTAGTTTGATGTAGTCCCATGAGTAAATTTTTGCTTTTGTTTCCCTTGCTTGAGGAGATGCATTCAGGAAGAAGTTGCTCATGCTTATATTCAGGAGATGCTTGCCTATGTTGTCTTCTAAGAGTTTTATGGTTTCATGACTTAGATTGAGGTCTTTGATCCATTTCGAGTTTTCTTTTGTGTATGGAATTAAACAGTAATCCAGTTTCATTCTCTTACATGTAGCTGTCCAGTTTTGCCAACACCAGCTCTTGAAGAGGCTGTCATTTCCCCATTGTATATCCATGGCTCCTTTATCATATATTAATTGACCACATATGGTTGGGTTTATATCAGGGCTCTCTAGTCTGTTCCATTGGTCTGTGGGTCTGTTCTTGTGCCAGTACCAAATTGTATTGATTACTGTGGCTTTGTAGTAGAGATTGAAGTTGGGGAGTGTAATGCCTCCAGCTTTATTTTTCCTCCTCAGAATTGCTTTGGCTATTTGAGGTCTTTTGTGGTTCCATATGAATTTTAGAATGATTTGCTCTAGTTCGTTGAAGAATGCCGTTGGTATTTTGATAGGAATTGCATTGAATCTACAGATTGCTTAAGGCAGGATGGCCATTTTGACAATATTAATTCTTCCTATCCATGAGCATGGGATGAGTTTCCATTTATTGGTATCTTCTTTAATTTCTCTTAAGAGTGTCTTGTAATTTTCAGGGTATAGGTCTTTCACTTCCTTGGTTAGGTTTATTTCTAGGTATTTTATTCTTTTTGATGCAACTGTGAATGGAATTGTTTTCCTGATTTCTCTTTCTGCTAGTTCATTGTTAGTGTATAGGAAAGCCACAGATTCTGTGTATTAATTTTGTGTCTTGTAACTTTGTATCCTGCAACTAGATATTAGATCTAGTAGTTCTGGAGTGGAGTCTTTAGGATTTTTTATGTATAATATCATGTCATCTTCAAACAGGGACAGTTTGACTTCTTCCTTGCCAATCTGGTTGCCTTTTATTTCTTTGTGTTGCCTGATTGCCATGGCTAGGACCTCCAGTACTATGTTGAATAGACGTGGGGAAAGTGGGTATCCTTGTCTTGTTCCTGATCTTAAAGGAAAAGCTTTCAGCTTCTTGCTGTTAAGTATGATATTGGCTATGGGTCTGTCATATATGGCCTTTACTATGTTGAGGTACTTGCCCTCTATACTCATTTTGTTGAGAGTTTTTATCATGAATAGATGTTGAATTTTGTTGAATGTTTTTTCAGCATCATGGAGATGATCATGTAGTTTTTGTCCTTCTTTTTGTTGATGTGGTGGATGATGTTGATGGATTTTCAAATGTTGTATCATCCTTGCATCCCTGGAATAAGTCCTACTTGATCATGTTGGATGATTTTTTTAATGTATTTTTGAATTCGGTTTGCTAATATTTTGTTGAGTATTTTTGCAGCTATGTTCATCAGAGATATTGGTCTATAATTTTCTTTTTTTGTGGTGTCTTTGCCTGGTTTTGGTATCAGAGTGATGCTGGCCTCACAGAATGAGTTTGGAAGTATTCCCTCTTCTTCTAATCTTTGGAAAACTTTAAGGAGGATGGGTATTAGGTCTTCACTAAATGTTTGATAAAAGTCACCGGTGAAGCCATCTGGACCAGGAGTTTTGCTCTTAGGTAGTTTTTTGATTACCAGTTCAATTTCATTGCTGGTAATTGGTCTGTTCAGATTTTCTGTTTCTTCCTTGGTCATCCTTGGAAGGTTGTATTTTTCTAGAAAGTTGTCCATTTCTTCCAGGTTATCCAGTTTGGTAGCATATAATTTTTCATAGTATTCTCTAAAAATTCATTATATTTCTGTGGTGTCCGTAGTGATTTTTACTTTCTCATTTCTGATTCTGTTTATGTGTGTAGACTCTCTTTTTATCTTGATAAGTCTGGCTAGGGGTTTATCTATTTTGTTTATTTTCTCGAAGAACCAGCTCTTGCTTTTGTTGATTCTTTCTATTGTTTTATTCTTCTTGATTTTATTTATTTCTGCTCTAATCTTTATTATGTCCCTCTTTCTACTAACTTTAGGCCTCATTTATTCTTCTTTTTCTAGTTTCATTAATTGTGAGTTTAGACTGCTTATATGGGATTGTTCTTCTTTCCTGAGGTAGGCCTGTATTGCAGTATACTTTCCTCTTAGTACATCCTTGGCTGTGTCCCACAGATTCTGTGGTGTTGAATTATTGTTGTCATTTGTCTCCATATATTGCTTGATCTCTGTTTTTATTTGGTCATTGATCCATTGGTTATTTAGGAGCACGTTGTGAAGCCGCCATGTGTTTGTGGGAGTTTTCATTTTCTTTGTGTAATTTATTTCTAGTTTCATACCTTTGTGGTCTGAGAAACTGGTTGGTACAATTTCAATCTTTTTTAATTTACTGAGGCTCTTTTTGTGGTCTAGTATATAATCTATTCTTGAAAATGTTCCATGTGTCTTGAGAAGAATGTGTATTCTGCTCCTTTTGTGTATAGAGTTCTGTAGATGTCTGTTAGGTCCATCTGTTCTGATGTGTTGTTCAGTGCCTCTGTGTCCTTACTTATTTTCTGTCTGGTTGATCTGTGCTTCAGAGTGAGTGGAGTGTTGAAGTCTCTTGGAATGAATGCATTGCATTCCATTTCCCCTTTTAATTCAGTTAGTATTTGTTTCACATATGTAGGTGCTCCTGTGTTGGGAGTATAGATATTTATAATGGTTATACCTTCTTGTTGGATTGACCCCTTTATCATTATGTAATGTCCTTCTTTGTCTCTTGTGACTTTGTTTTTAAGTCTATTTTATCTGATACAAGTACTACAACTCCTGCTTTTTTCTCTCTATTAGCTGCATGAAACATCTTTTTCCATCTCTTCACTTTTAGTCTGTGTATGTCTTTGGGTTTAAAGTGAGTCTCTTGTAAGCAGCATGTAGACGGGTCTTGTTTTTTATCTATTCAGTGACGCTATGTCTTTTGATTGGTGCATTCAGTCCACTTACATTTAAGGATGATTATCGATAGGTGTGTACTTAATGCCATTGCAGACTTTAGATTCATGGTTACCAAAGGTTCAAGGTTAACTTCCTTACTATCTAAGAGTCTAACTTAACTCACTTAATATGCTATTACAAACAGAATCTAAGGGTTCTGTTCTTTTCTCCTCCTTTTTCTTCCTCCTCCATTCTTTATATATTAGGTCTCATATTCTGTACTGTTTGTCTATTCCTTCATTGACTTTGGGGATAGTTAATTTAATTTTGCATTTTCTTAGTAATTAGCTGTTCTACTTTTTTACTGTGGTTTTATTACCTCTGGTGACAGATATTAAACCTTAGGAACACTTCCATCTATAGTAGTCCCTCCAAAATAGACTGTAGAGATGGTTTGTGGGAGGTAAATTCTCTCAGCTTTTGCTTATCTGGAAATTGTTTAATCCCTCCTTCAAATTTAAATGATAATCTTGCCAGATAAAGTAATCTTAGTTCCAGGCCCTTTGCTTCATTGCATTAAATACATCATGCCACTCCCTGAGGTTTCTGCTGAGAAGTCTGATGATAGCCTGATGGGCTTTCCTTTGTACATTATCTTATTTCTCTCTCTGGCTGATTTTAACAGTCTGTCCTTATCCTTGATCTTTGCCATTTTAAGTACTGTATGTCTTGGTGTTGTCTTCCTTGAGTCCCTTGTGTTGGGAGATCTGTGGTACTCCATGGCCTGAGAGACTATCTCCTTCCCCAGATTGGGGACCTTTTCAGCAATTACCTCCTCAAAGACACTTTCTATCCCTTTCTCTCTCTCTTCTTCTTCTGGTATCCCTATAATGTGAATATTGTTCCATTTGGATTGGTCACACAGCTCTCTCAATATTCTTTCATTCTTAGAGATCCTTTTTTTCTCTCTGTGCCTCAGCTTCTTTGTATTCCTCTTCTCTGGTTTCTATTTCATTTATAGTCTCCTCCACCATATCCAATCTGCTTTTAATACCCTCCATTGTGCTCTTCAATGGTTGGATCACTGACTGGAATTCATTCCTGAGTTCTTGAATATCTTTCTGTACCTCCATTAGCATGTTAATGATTTTTATTTTGAAATCCCTCTCAGGAAGAGTCATAAGGTCCATGTCATCTTTCTCAGGGGTTATATTAATTTTACTCTGGACCAGGTTCCTTTGGCCTTTCATATTTGTGTATGGCGCCCTCTTGTGTCCAGAAACTCTACTCTGGAGCTGCTCAGCCCCTGAAGCAATGTTGGGGGCCGCAGGGGAGTGGTATTGGTGCCTGCGGGGAGGAAAGAGCTGTTTCCTGCTTCCCGGCTGCTGTGCCTGTCTCCACTGCCTGAACCAGTGGGCCAAGCACACAGGTATAAGCTTTTGTCCCAGAGCAGCCGGATATGGATCCCTGCTTTCCACAAGCGGCTGGAATCTCTGTCTCTCCAGGAATTCTTAGCTTTCCAACCCCATAATCATGAGAGTACCATGAAAGCACCATGAAATGTATGTTTGTGCTCCCAGAGCAGATCTCCGGAGTTAGGTATTCAGCAGTCCCAGGCCTCCACTCCCTCCCTGCTCAGTTTCCTTTCCTCCCGCTGGTGAGCTGGGGTTGGGGAAGGGCTTGGGTCCTGCCGGGCCACAGCCCTGGTACATTACCCTGTTCTGTGAGGTCTGCTCTTTTCTCCAGGTGTGTGCAGTCTGGCGCAGTCCTTTCCTGTTGCTCTCTCAGGATTAGTTGTATTAATTGTATTTTCATATTATATGCGGTTTTAGTAGGAAGCCTTTGTCCCACCTCTCACACCGCCATCTTTAATCTCTCCAGCAATTATTGACACTATTGTTTTAAAGAGGAATACAGAGACCTAAGGTGGGGGGGTGCCAAGTGACCTGATCAAGGTCACTGAGTGAAAGAGAGTTTATTAAATATTCTTTGTGCTCATAAGTCTTTTTTTCTATAAGTCTGGGCTCAAAAACCAATCTATTAATACGACTGTTAGCAAAAAAATACCCTGGAAGAAAGGAAAATGAGTTGAATGGTAGTGATGAAAAAATAGGAAAACTCTAGCTATGGAAGGGTAGAGCTTCATTGTGATTGACTCACTGACTCGGTTACAAATGCAGATTTGTCTAAATTTGAATAATGTAAAGAGCACCACCTCAGGCTCTGATTAGCACAGTGTGAACTGAACACCAAGCTCCCTGAGTAGTTATTGCAATGTGGTATGAGTATAAAGCCTGCTGAACTAGGATTAAGATCAGAGTTCTAATTCTAGGCATGGATTCATATTCAACCTGCTTGTAAACAGCTGTCTTTCTTTCTAGCACAAACATTTGTCCCTTGTTATTTTTAATTTATTATTTCATTCATACAAAAGTTTATATAAAACATTAGTTATAAAGCACAATAAAATAATGAACAACTATGAAATCACCAAGCCAAGAATCAGAAAATTACCAATAACTTGCACTACTTATATACCCTTTAGCTACTTATATATCTCATCTTCCTGTCCAGACCCACCCTGCCAGCTAAACCAACATCTTAAGTTTTCCCTCAACAGTTAATTTCAATCCATATCCGAATTGATGTCTCTATGGCTCTTGAACACTCTTGCTCCCACCAGTGCCCAGGCCCCTCCCTACACCAACAAATTCCCTTTTTTTCCCTGGCTTCTGTAATACCCACTGCCTGGTTTTCTTCTTACTTCCTGGTTGTTCATGGTCTTTTTTTCCTTGAGGCCCATTCTCCTTTACCCAGCTAGTAAAACTTAAGAGTTCCTCAAAACTCCATTGTCGGCCCTCTCTTCTCACTCTAGACTCTCTTTAGCTTTCTTGTGCCCTCTGTTTCAGTTACCACTTACACACAGATGTCTTCCAAGCTGATATCTCCAGTCCCTACATCTCCCTCTCAACAGTCAACCTGACATCTATGTTCAATAGCTACAGTGTATCTCAAACCAAATTTCTGACCTTCCTTGTCAAACTGGATCCTCTCTCTGGGTTCCCTAGTATAGTGAAGGGCACCACAGCTACCCACTGTTTTATAAGTCAAAAACCCTTGAGTCACTCATAACACATCCTTTTCCCAGAGTCGGTATCAAGTCCCCTTGATTTTTATTTACTTTGTAGCTCTTGATGCAATCTATTTGATCTATTCTACCACCACTATGACAAGCCAAGCTCCCTTCTAAGGTAGTTGAATTATTCCAACAGGCTTTTTGTAGCCAAGCTCCTAACACTCCTACCTCTTTCTCCAGTTACTGCTTATTTCCCCTTCCTAGGTCACTTGTTTCCTCAGGAGATCATTCCCTACCAGGTCTATTGCTCTTATAAATTCTTTTTGTGCCATGCATCAATGCTTTTATAGCATTTATCACCATTATAATTTTATGCTAATTTGCATAATCATGATCAATGTCTGTTTCCCTTTCCAGAGCTCATGAGAGCAGGAAGTATGTCTTTTTATTCTTATCACTGTATCCCCTATGCACAGCAATGAGCCTGGTCTTTAAGTGGGACTTAAAAAATACTTGTTGACTGAATGAATGATTAAATGAATGAACTATGTGGCACTGAAAGATCCCTCAGCTATTGGGGATGACAGGGATTCATAAAATAGCCTTAAAAACTCTCCTTTTCTTCTTATCTAATTCCACTCTCACTGAGGAACATCTCAATTTTTAGTTTAGTTTCCCAGGTAAATCAAATAACACCCAAGAAGGGAATCAGAAAAATTTCTGGGTACCACAATCCCATTTAACAGAAGTAAAAGACAAGAACCCTGGAATCAAACAGCTTCAAATGAGTCCCATCTCTGGCACCCACTAGCGGAATGAACTTGAGGAAGTCATTTCAATGCTGAGCTCAGTTTTCTCATCTTTAAAATGGAGACTTGTATCTCTCCCATATGACATTAATGACTTCATACAGAACAAGGCATATTTTCTGCATTATTTTTGCTTCTTTATTTTACCACTGCTATAATTAGTTTATAATATTATTACCAAAGATTAATAATAGCATGGGAGGGACTGAATGGATATATGATTTCTAAAGTCTCTCCCACCTCAAATAATTAGGATTCCACTAAGTTTCTAATGATGATTAATTTTCTTTTTTGAAAAATAACTACCTTGTATGAAACTATAAAGTGAGACCAACAGGACTATACCCCAACAAGCGGCATTCCTAAAATCTCAACTTTAGAAAAACATTGTCAAAGGGCCAGGAGGGCATCATTTTTTACTGAATGCCACAGTCTTGCTATCTGCTATACTGGTCTTCTGGGGCTTCTTGGTGTGTGAACACAGAAATTCTGAAGCAGGTTGTAAGAAGCAAATCTGAATCTCTCTGTGGGTGATCATTCCCCCAAAATCTTTCCACATGCACCCTTGATTTGGCTTCTGGCCCAAGTACATGGCTTAGGAGAGATTTTATGGTTTGGTAAATGCCTGTTTTCCCTACCAGTGACCATGCTGAACAACTAGGGATACCTGGGATCCAGCAGGCCCTGCTCCACTCCCCAGGCCATCTCTCTCACAGCATTGCTGATCTCATGACGGGACGTGTATGCAAAGCAGACATTCAGGAAACACCTGAGAAGGGACAAACAGAGTAATTCACTGAAGAAGGCCAGGGACTCAGGACTGGAGTCACTGATATAAAGCACTCCTTCCCTGGAAGAACAAACACATCAAATGTTAACTATGGATACCTCTGAAAGGTGAGATTATGAATTTTTTGTGTTTTCTGAAGATTTTTGGAATAAACATGTTATTAATTTGGTAGTAAGACAAATACTAAATGACTTTTATTACCCTCCTAAACCTTTTCCCTTCTACCACTAACCAGCTTTCAGAGGATGTGAATCCACTGTGATATTAACAGAAGCAAAGGAGAATAGGAAGGAAATTTGATGCAAAACAAATCCACTGCCAAATACATATTATATTCCAAAACCACATATAATGAAGCTTGGATTATTGAACTCTGTTCCCCTCCGCATCTGCATAACCTCTCAAGGTCATCCTATCCATGGGTTAAAAGCATGGGACCAAAAAAAAAGTATTTCTTGAAGGATCTGTCTTCAGAGACAGGGATGAGACCTGCTGCATTCCCAACCCTTCCCCGTCAAGGCAAAAAAATAAAAACATATATGTATATACACATGTGCATATGCACACATACATACATACACATCTGGGGGTAGGCACATGAAAAAACACAAAGACGAGAAACTGTATGTTTAAGTATACACACACAAATGGGATTGCAGAACCACCTGCAGTCTGCCCTGTAGTTAGGAGGAAGTCTATAAACATCCCAAACCATCCCCTCTTGCCCCACTATACCAAATGCAGATCACAAAAGGCCCAGGATATCTCCCTAAAGCTATCAGGCAGTCAAAGATTGATACAGGTCCCTAAAGGGAAATCCGAAGCCTACCTGTTGTAGTTCTTGGTGGCCTGCACAGCTTGTGCAATCAACTCCTGGAGATCCAAAGGCAACAAATGTAGATCACCTAGGACCCGGATACATACCCCATGCTTCTGCAGTTTCTCCCTGATCAGGAAAAAGAGAGAGGGTTGGGACAGAGTCTGCCGAGCTGGAGAGGTGATAATACTCTACTAGTTTTTGAGTGCGCTCCTGTGCATAAGGCACTATTATACATGTCTTATTTCACTGCCCCCCTTCAACAACTCTGAAAGGAGCTCACTACATTCCCCACTCTACAGCAGGAAACTGAGTTTCAGATGGGATTGTCAGATAGGGATTGCCCGAGGTCATAGAGCCATCAGGTGCTCTATCAGGACAGAAACCCAGGTGTGCCTGATCATGTGTCCTTGTTGAAAAGTTGCATTTTACATATTCTGTGCTATGTCCCATTTTGATAAGTGAATAAACTCAAGGGCAGGAGCTATATTATCAGTTATGTCTTCTGGTGAAATACGATAATAATAGCTACACTGAATGTTAATGATATGTTTACTAAGTGTCACGCACTGGTCTAAAGTGCTTAATGTGCATCAATACAGTCCATCCTTATACCAACCTTTGAGGCAGACACGACTATCATTCCCCTCTTATAGATGAGAAAACTGAGGCACAGGGAGGTTAGGTAACTTGCTTAAGATCGGATAGTTGGTGAGTGGAGAGCCAGAACATGAACTAGGGAGTCTGGTTCTGGAGCCTATCCTCTTACCCACGACATTACACTGCCTCCATACAGAAACTCCCAAACTCTGAGCACAAATCCACTGTTACCCAAGCAGCTTTTCTCCCCTGGGAATGCTAAAGAGTAACTGAACAACTAATGTTTGGAATAATGGTAGCTTAATAACAAGAAATATACTGTAGGATGGGGGGATCTGACAGGTCCTGGAGAACTCTGATCTAAAGCTGAAGGCCACACCCACAAACTACCCACCCTATAACCCTTAATCACATTTCCCAAGCAAGATCTAATCACCTACTTTTGGGAACTAACTGGAGCTACAGTAGACAAATGTTTACTAAAATCAAAGCAAAATCTGAAAAAGAATACCTAGATTCAAGTCCCAGCGCCACCACTTACTAGTTGGCCTCGTTTAACCACCTTGCCTCTCTGAGCCTAGTTCCCTTTACCCTGCACACTGGGGGCGATAAGCATCCCTGCCATACTCTCCACGTAGGCTTGTGTTGAGTGAGATAAAAGCACTGAATGTGTTTATTCTCAGACATCAGACACAGACTTCAGAGAGGTCTATAGAGTAGGAGCTCCTACAAAGCCCTGGCTAGGAGATCTGGGCTCCCAGTGTGGCTCTGTCACTAGCTAGCTATGTGACCACAGGCAGGCCTTTCTCTTCTCTAAGGGGTTTAGTTTCCCAACTGATGAAACTGAACTAGGCCAGGGGTTTTCCAACCTTCTTTTAGCTGAAGAACTCTTTCTTCAAATCAAATCTTAAACAGAAGCCCAATATAAAAAATAGGTAAATGCATTATTTAAAAATAATAATAATAATAATAATAAGGGAGAAATGTGGGATTCACATATAAATCAAGTATAAAAATCAAACGAATATTCATATTTGACCTGATTGTTTATAGTTCATAATGCGTGATCAAAACCGAAAGTTTCTGTGATATGACTGCCCTTGTACTGTTCACCATGTAAGAACTTATTCACTATGGAAGAATTTCTTCACCATGTAAGAACTTGTTCATTATGCTTCAGAAGATTGGAGACTGACAAAAATTGGGCTTGGGGTTGATTAATGATTGTGCATTGAGTCCCCTATACAAAATTTTATTGTTGTTAACAACCATTTGATCAATAAATATGAGAGATGCCCTCTCAAAAAAAAAAAAATAGGTAAATGCAAAGCAGCACCCCACACCCTTTTCCTCAGGGTTCTTTGAACGCCCACTCTTCAGAGCCCTCGTGTTCTGTGGCACATTGTTGGAAAACCACTGTAAGGTTTCTTCCTGCTCTATCCAACCTAAGACCATCTTCTCTACTAATGACTGATTACAGTGACCTTAGTAGTACCTCTACTGCCATGCATTTTTGGTCTTTCAGGAACTAATATTACCTTCTGTTTCCTATTTGGTGTTGCAGACAAGAGCTCAGCTCTGGAGTCAGAACGATCCTGTCTGTCTTGGCTCTGCCTGTCTGATAGTTGTGTGATCCAGGATATATACCTAAACTTCTCTGGTTTTCTACTTTCCTTCTCCCTACAATTGGGATAACAATCTTTCATACAAGATAATGTGAATATTAAATAAGAATACATGTTAGGCTCAGGGCCTGACACGCAGTATAAGCACTATAAAAGGTAAGCTTTGTGTGAAGTACAGAATTTGAACACTGGACTGTGCCCCTCACCTCTATCCCCAGCCTCATGGGTGTGAACTCTGAGCCACACAGGCTCTGCTAGGCACCAGGTAGCAATGTCTGTGCCCCGAATCCCAGCATCTTAACATGGACAGAGAAAAGCCTGGCTACCCTGCCCACCATCCCGACACACACAGGAACTGAAATGACAGAACTGTTCTAGGCCCAGCTCTACTGGAGCTCTAGGGCTCTCTATTCTCTCATCTTCCTGGTTCTAGTGTGGAGAAGAGCTGGGAGAGAACAGTTGTAATGAAGACTTTGGGGCAGGCCTGGCAAGAGACGGTTCCACACTTCGAAGCAAACAATCTCAATCAAACTTCCTCTTCGTCCCTCTCTGGCTTGCTCCCTAGGCTAAGCTTAAACCTAGTATAGCTAAGAGTGGTACTGACTCTTCCTCATAAAGGCCTCTTACACATCATCCAGTCCCTTCCAAGAGACTACGCTGTGGAGATAGTAACTTGTTAGGATGACTGCACAGCAGAAAATGACTTTTCAATGTCATTTCTACTTCCCTAGTCACAATGTATTAGTCATGGGGTAGAAATTTGATCTAAGATGGGACAAATAAAGGATTTAGTTCATTCTGGGCAGCTCTCTTGAAGCAGAGAAATCTGGTCTTCAGAGAGACGAAAGTAAATGTATGAAGATGCTCTACCTAACGGATTTCAATTCTTGGTTTCAGTTTTGCTTGAGGCTGGCTGTACTACTTTTTGAAATCTGTGAAATAACTTTATCTTCAAATAACACCCCCTTAAAAAAGAAAGAAGGAAAGAAAAGCTGGCTTTCCATATTTGCCATCAGACACCTAACATTAAAAGCGTTAAGTGTTCCTTAAATAAGCCTCAGATTAGAGAATTGGGGGTTAGGGTAAGGTTAGAGGGGGTGGAAAAACGCATTCTCCTTTCTGACAGCATCTTACTGTTCTTCCATTAAGCGGCTGAACTTCTGCCGGGCCAGATCCATTATCCCGTCTACCTCACTCTTGGAGCGTTTGAAGTTCTCAATGCTGAATGCGTAGACCGTCACCTCTAAGATGCCCAGGTTCAAACACCAGCGCAGAGTCTGAGAGGGGAAAAAGCAAGGAGCTAGAAGAGAGGGAAGGGAACTAAGAGGTGCCTTGGCCCTCAGTGTTGGAGGTGAGACACAGACATTTTTCCTCCTCAAACTGGGTAGAGCTACTGTAACACCAGTGCTTCTGTCAGAACAATGAATCAAGTAAGCAGAAAACCACCACTTGAGAAACTAAAATGTGAACTTCATGAGTAGTACCATGCTTGATGCTGTTGCAGTTTACTTGAAGGAACTCTTCACTGAGAGTAAAGATCCAGGTTTTAGTCCCTGATTCCATCATGCACTTGCTATGTGACTATAAGCAAATCATTTAAGCTCTCTGGGCCGAAGACTTCTTATCTGTAAAATGAGATCACAGTCCATCCCTCCCAAGGTGGCTAAAAAACAATATAAAAACACAATAGGTATTACTCACAGCATAACTTCATTATTCTGTTAGACTAAGAGGCTGATGAGTTATAACAATAAAAGTAAAAACTGCTCAGCTGTGTAGCACATAAATTGGCAAATACATTATTTGATTCTTTAAACATCCTCTTGAGAATGGCCTTATTCTTTTCATGCCTACTTTATAAATGATAAAACTGAGGTTCAAAGAGTCAAAAAAAATGTCAAAAGTTCATAACTTTACTGCATGAATCCACCATATGAAGTTCTAGAACACGAAAATTGATCTATAGTGATAGAACAGTGGCTGTGGGGAAGAGGAGGTGGGCCAGGGTTTGACTGAGAAAGGGCACAAGGGAACTTTCTGGAGAGATGGAAATGTTTTCTGCTTTGACAGGGGTATGCATCAGATACAGAAATGCCAATGTCCAAATCCATAGCTGTGCATCTCACTATACTGAAAGTACACTTCAGTGAAAAAAAAAGTGAAGCTCACCCTTAAACTTGGTCCTTTGAGGCTGCTCTCACCCAGTCCCACTAAAGGTGGAAGACAAAATGGAGCCAAGAATAACAGTGCTGAGATGGGAAGCTTGGAGGTTAAAGGTAGGAGAGAAGGCATTCAAACAGAACTAAAGAAACAAAGCTGAAGAGCTGCCTTTCTAATCCCTTAATAGGCACACACACAAACCAATTCAATGCCACCTTAGGAAAATTACCTGAAACACCCTGGCACCTGAATAGCTCAGGACCTATAGGCTTTACAGGACAGCCACCTTGGCTGGCACATCTGGGTCAGAACCCACCACTGACCTCAGTCCACATAGCTGCTAATAACAACAGCTTCATTTTCTTTAGCACTTCTTTATGTCAGGTCTTGTGCCATATGCTTTTCATTGTGCCATCTTGTTTAATCTCATATAATCTCCTGAGGCAGAGATCATCACTCTCTCCATTTTACAGATGAAGAAACCGAGGCAAAGGGAATCTGTATGACTCATTGCAGGTCACAGAACCAGGGAGTGGCTAATAGGCACACACACAAACCAATTCAATGCCACCTTAGGAAAATTACCCGAAACACCCTGGCACCTGAACAACTCAGGACCTATAGGCTTTACAGGACAGCCACCTTGGCTGGCACATCTGGGTCAGAACCCACCACTGACCTCAGTCCACATAGCTGCTAATAACAACAGCTTCATTTTCTTTAGCACTTCTTTATGCCAGGTCTTGTGCCATATGCTTTTCATTGTGCCATCTTGTTTAATCTCATACAATCTCCTGAGGCAGAGATCATCACTCTCTCCATTTTACAGATGAAGAAATTAAGGCAAAGGGAATCTGTATGACTCATTGCAGGTCACAGAACCAGGGAGTGGCAGAGCACGGGTGCCAAGGAGTTCTAGGTGACTGCGGTTTGCAGTACCTGGGCAAAACTGCCTCTTACTTAGTCATACAAGAGAAACTTGAATCAACAAACCTCCACACAGTGTTGGAGAGAGCCTTCCAGCCATTCATTGGAGGCAAAAAATATCACTGCCTTGGCATCAGGCTACGTTCATGTGCCAGGAAGCTGAAATCTGTGGGCTACAGACCATTTTCCATTCTTCTAAAGTTAGTTTTACAAAGACTGACATAGTCCATTTTTATGGTTAAATTTGATGTTTTCCAATTTGCAATATGAAACATCCATTTGTTTAGAGTGATGTCCCAGATTGTCTGGCACTTTCCCAGTTTAAGCACGAAAAGGCCTGTCCTGAGAAACTACTCAGTCACGCAAACCAGGATAGGTAGTCACCCTACCTGTGCTCCAGAAATGCCACTTCTAAGGATTTGTTCTAATGAAGTACTATTTATAATGTCCAATAATAGTTTTAGTAGCTAAACAAATCACATAGGGTCCTCATGATAAAATATTCTTCAGTCATTAAAACATATCATTAGAAAGGCTATATATAAATTAACCTAGAAAAATACATGCCAAAATGTCAAGTAAAACTAATGTATTGAAGCTATAATAATTTATAAGTGTTAAATCAATAAGCAATATACTATAAGGACTGGGATAAGGCACAGAAAAAGATAAACTGTTGACTTAGTAAGGTGGTAAGAGGGAGCAATTTTGTTCTTATTTCTAATATCTTGTGATGATTCACTGGACAATTAAATTTTTTGTTAATGTTGATACGGGAACGATAGCTAGTAAGCAAGCAATAAAACAAAGAGCTATAAAAACTCTCTCAAAACACAAACTCAAGGCCTGGTTTTCTAGCTATAAACCACAGACTGTTCACCCTGGGTCATGACACCACACCCACCTCAGCCAGCTTGTTGAAGCCCTGTGAGTGGCCCTCCTGCTGCTCCACTTGGCACTTCCTGGCATAGCGACGATTCCCATCCATTATAATAGCGATGTGTTTGGGCATCGGGCCTGCCTGTAAGAAGATAAATGGTGAACACATCACTTATGCTTCAGGGACAGAGGGAGACCCTGTACTCCAAGCTGATAGGCTTGAGTTATGTGATAAAAGCCCTGAGGAAGGGAATTTGGTATTTTGCACTTACTGAGCTAAATGGGTATTAAAGACTTTATTTATATGTTTATGGAGCACTTACTACATGCCAGGTATTATGCTAGACTTTTTAGACTTCATCTTGTTTTTTTTTTCATACAAACCTATAAAGTAGTATTTTCATTTTATAGGTGAAAAAAATGAGGCTCAGAGAGGTCAAGTGACTTGCACAAGTCACACAGCTAATAAGAGGCAAAGTGAGGACTCAAAGTGAGGTCTGTGTGCTTTCAGAATTCATCTTTTAGCCAAATGCTTTTATCTACCACCTTGGTTTTGTTAGTCTCCAACTGAAAGGCACAGGAAGGATACTGATGGGTGTGGGCAAATGGAGAGGCATCCTCCACACAGAAGAGGAATCTACTCCTCAGCTCTATCTGATTGCTTCCACACAGAAAAAGGAGCCCAAAGTTGCTGGATCTTCTAATTATACAAGAGACACCAAGCACCAGGGTTTTTATAAAAACATAGAAGTCAGGAATCATTTCAAAGCAAATAAAAAAAAGATTTTGGGGACCAAACAAAACCTCTCATCTGGCTTAGAGTAGCCTTTTATTTTCACCCACAGCAAAAATTCACATTTAGCTTAATTTCTCTTACTGGGAAATCTTCTGCTTTAGTCTTCCACATGAAGCCTCTAGAAAAATTCCAGTCAAAGTCATGCAGCTGGCTCTTCCCAACACTTGAATGTAGTGGTTCCCTGAGGAGATACTTTCCATTTCCTGGCCTAGCCTGAGATCACTTGCTATTTGTATGGGCATGAGGCTTGCTAGTTCATAAATTCACTGCTCTGCCCTGCTTGACAGCCTGTGGTTGAAAAACAAAACGAGGCTGACTGGCTTCAATCTCAAACATGCAGAGGACATACTGATATGATTCCTAGAGAAAAAAACCGAAGGAAGATTTGGGAAAGCAAGAGGGAGTGGTAGGAAAAAGAATGACTATAGTCTTCAAAGGTAGATGTATGTTTCATTTAATCCTCAAAACAACCATATAAAGTCACATAGTTAATAAGTGATAGGACTTTCACTCATGTTTGTCTGCTTCCAGAGCCCAAACTCTTAACTACAATGCTCTACTGCCACATCAAGGAAAGATTATTTTATCTGAATCCAGGGGACAGTACTAGGAATAGGTCAAAGTTCCAGGGAACAAATTTCAGTTCTCTATAAGGAAGACCTAACAGTCTATGCTGCCCAATGATTTTGGGAGGTCCTGGGCTTCCTGAAAATGTGAAAGTCAGAACAATAATCTGCCAGAAATGTAGACCTGTAGGTTATCTTGCAGTTCTAAGACTCTTTGGTCCCATTGCTAAACCACTCAACATCATTGATTATGTAATTTCAGTAATAAATTTGATACAAGATTATCCAACTAACCACATAACTGTGCTGTGGGCCACTGCTCACCTTTATGATGTTGGCACAGAACCGCTCCCAGAGTGACAGCTCTCCTTCCTTGATCCATGACATAGTTCTTGCCTGGCAGAGGATGAGCCCAAACCAAAAAGACAGCAGCCAGGTGGGCTTGGATTTTAAAAAAAAGAAAATAAGAAAAGGAAAAAAAAAAGGAAACTAGACCTTTGCAAACAGGACCTGACTTGTAGGAATTCACCTGGACTGTACAGAGCCGCCAACATTAGTGTCCAAAGATACTGGTCTAAGCTTCTAATGCTTCAACTATCGTAGCTTATGACCCAATGGGGCTTCCAATGCGGAGGTTTTTCCTTGGTTCTCCTGGCTTGGTGGACCTTGCTTCCAATCCGTTTTCCTTGGAATCTACACTGATTTCTTCTTAACATGTAAGTCGGCTTCCTGCCACATCATAGTGCCTACATCCTGATCCTTCCCAGCTTCTTCCTTCATCTTCCCGCAGGCCGGTTCCCATTGTCTGTGCTGGAGGTCACTAAACCCTTCAGTTGTCCCACCCGTTATCTCCTACTCCCAATTAGCTGTTCCTTCACTTGTCTCTTCCACCGTCCCCTCTGTCCCTCCCTTAGCTGCCTTCCCTCCCAGTCACCTCTCTCTTCTCGTTCATCAACTGAATCCTGCCACTGCTCGGCTCCAGCGGGCTCCTGCCAACTGCTCCAGTGGGCCAACACTTCCTTACGCCCTGGCGCTGGAAGGACACGTCATCGTTGGGCGCGGGAGCACGCCCCCTTCCGTCACTCAGGGGGCGGGGCTCTGCCCTGTGTCTGCGGGCTGGAGGGGAGGTGCGAGCTTTCCGGGACGAAATTTATTCTCCCCGGGGCAGGGAGAAGGGGCTGTGACGCGTCCGGAACGGAGTGGGCAGCCGGGCTACAGGCCACGTGCTGGGGACCCAGCTGGAGTAGCCGAGGTCGGGCCCATTGGATGGGGATGGGCGGTGGGGTTTTTATGCCCAGACTGAGAGGCCTCACGCGGGTTCCGCTACACGGACTTTTGGGGGTTCCCTAACCTCAGAAATGCAAGGACTTGCCAGCCGCTGGTGGCCGCTTAGTACTGAGAAGTGGGGAAAGGCATTAGAAATGGGATTTATAGCCCTAGTTACAACAGTCATTTAAAATTATTTTTTACTGTTTTCTGATTTTAGTGTATTTGATCGTTTGGGAAGTTCCTAGCTCCGGTCACAACCCACAGACGTCCATTTTGTGCTGATTTAAGGTATTCAGATGTTAGGATTTGCAGATTCTTAGGACCTACTCAAAGAAACTCCAAACTGTTATAAGAACGAATAGAGTAGCAAACAGGAAGGCCATCCACTGACCCTGAAGGGTAAATCAAGGGCGTTAGCTCTACCAAACTTTTAAGGACAATCACTGCAGGAATTTGAGTCATTACATAAAATTAACTGGGAGTTCAACTTTCTCAAAATTAAAAGAACAGGGAAAAACACATTTTCAAAGAGCGTTTGTTTCAGTTTGGATTGCAATCTCATCAAGCGAAACAGGACGAGGTATTACACTGGTTAAACGCCAATTGATTATCTTCCACTTTCTGAAGGGGCTACTTGTAACAAACACGATCAAAGAAAGCCCCATGAGTAACTCACCCATGAATAGTCTTAAGTTTTTCCATCTGTCCTGCTGACACCTGGAAAGTAAGGTTCAACCTAACCGGTTACTTCCAATTTTGCAGGAAGACCATTTACTGAAGCCCAGTAGTAGTTTCCTACTTGTAGCACCTTCCACGGTCAGCTTTGACTCTAAATATCCCTTCCCTTAGGGGGAGCCAGATGTTTAAAACTTCAGTTTTCATTAGGTCAGCAAACTTGCCAAGTGTTAACATGTGTTTTTTAGCTCGTCAGTGTTTCTCCTTTGGCCTCAATTTCTCAAGTTCCACATATAACCCTCCCTGGAGTGCTGCAGGGGGTTAATTAATTAAGATTTTGTAAAGGGCTTAGAGGAGCAGGGGACAAACTATTATTAGGGTCTCATGCCCCAAGCCCTGGCCCCATCCTTTCATCCCAGCCAGTGGCACAGGGAACCCCATTCTTATGCATGCCGAGCTCCTAATCCCCTCTTGAATGTGGCAGCTTCCAAGTAAAGGACAAGAGGCCTTAACTAGAAACAAAACCCCACTGTAATGATGTGCTAAGGACTGAATTTTCAAGATTCATTCCTAACAAAATGGTTGAACAGCAAACTTAAAGGCTCTTCTGTGACTTCTGGTCCTAATCCAAGAAGGTGGGAATTATGGGAAGAGAAAAGTTCCCTAAATACTTAGTAAGAAGAGGACAGTTTCAGTATCAGTAAGTCTTTATTCGTTTTATTTTCCCAGGGTAGAGAGGAAAAGGGAAAAAGGTCAGCATGTGTGTTACAAAAATGATAGCAAATGCTAAAGAGGTACCCGGCACAGCAAAATCAACCATCAAATAAACACTCCCCAATGTTTAGCCCAGGGAGCTGAGACTCCTGCAGTTCAGAATTGAGGGGAAGGGTTCAGGAAGACAGACAGGGACACTTTCCTACCCTCCCTCACTCCCTCCCCCATAAATTCAAGATTTCACACAAAGCTTTGGTTTTTAGCAGTAAACATGGAGTTACATTCGTCTGTCTCCTATTAAACAATCTTGTGGCCACTTTGACATAAGTTTCTTGCACCTGCATAAAAGTTCCTGAGTGACTTGGATATACATTCACCTTCTCTATGTTGGTATCCCAACCCCACTTTCTAGATGGAAGTTTCCCTCGATGCTTCTTTCTACCCTAGAATTAAGAGATTAAAGTAGGTCTGATCATCCAAACACAGCAATTTTAGTGTTTGGCATGAATCACATCAAGGAATGTTCTTGACTCAGGAGACTGAGAACAAGGGATGTAGAGTCCTTAGCTTCTTGATTTTTGCACAAGCCATTTAAAACCTGTGGAGACACTCCACAAATTAAATGCATATGTATGAGTGTGTAGGCTTTTTGCGGGGGAATGAGAATAGAAGAGGAGATAGGGTAGGAGTCAAACTTTTAGGACAGAAGCTGATCTGGTCTGAAATAAGAAATAGGGGAAGGGGAAAAAAGGATGTTTCAAGACACCCACACTTCAAGAAGGGTTCCCAAGCTTATGTTTCAGATCATTTTGCCTGGCACAGAACCTTTTGTCAAAGATGCTTTGGCTATTTTTCTCAGTACAAAAAGAAGTTTGTAAACAAAACCCCAAAGAACATGAAGACCGACACATTGTATTTACACAAACTAGGCCACCTAGTAATCCCCAAATTGGCTATTCGTGAAGTCCTACAAAGCCCAGACAAATAAAATAACTAGAGGGGGGCAGCAACTGGAGGATACAAGAACCCAGAATCAGACACACATCACCCAGTGTGTTCTATTGCATTTGCCCCGTTTCAACACAGTGAGGTAGGTTTGTGGTGATCTCACAGCATATAAACAAAACCCCCATTATTCCTTTAGTTAATAACACCAATCACTGCTGCAGCAGGGCAGGACACTGGCTCTGGGCACCACACACAAGCCGTACCTTATGGGTCCCTCTGGAAGCCAAAGAGGAAAAGCCCACATTTTTAAAGGTTAAGGAATTTGGTCCTTGCTTCATATATCCATCCCTGGGCAGCTCAAGATGGGTACAGAGGTATCATACTTAAAACCTATCCTTACCTACATACACACACACACCCTGTTGTGTGTGCATGGTAGGCCTACCCCAATCCAGTGAAGGATGGATGTTATGTAGAGTCCTCTGCCCTGGTAGAGGTCTAGAACAGGACTCCTTCATTAGGCATTTGACAACCCTCCCCAAATCTTGGCTTCCCCTCTGTGCCTTTCACCACACCCAGCCTCTCTTAACATTCTCCACCACCTTTTCCTGCTTAGACCAATTCCCAATCTTCCAGGAGATTAAGTCATGCGGCAACCCAGTTACACCTACTCTCCCATGAAGCCTTGAAGGTGGAGGGGTTTCAAGAGGACAGTATGGCAGAAAAGCCAGCTCTAATTGGCAAAAATGAGGTAGTTCAAGAAGCTATACATACACTCCAAATAGTTGTTCTCCCTAGTGATAAAAACAAAAAGTATTCCTGCTGTGCAGACAGGAGCTGCTGCTGACTTATCCCTGAGATTGCTCATGTACCTGAGAACACAGTGCAGGAATGAGGGCCTTCAATTAAAATACACAAAAATATAAAACCAGAATATTTATATTACGAAAAAAAAAGCTAAAATGCACAAGATACGTCATTCGCACACAGCTAGTGCAGCTGGCATCCTGGAGAAAGTGAGACCCAAGGTGCAGTTATCCAAGGGAGCAAATAAATAAACTTGTATTGGTCCCGAACAGAGTGGGAGTGAGTTTAAGAGCAGCCAGTCTGCAGCTGTTCGCCCAACCACCCCTTTGCCTGTCTTCACAACCCACTGCTTGGGACAGTTCTCAACACCCTATCCCAAGAGTGGGTTGTGAGGGGACAAGATGTGGAAAAACTCTGCCTTACCCCTGATACTCCCTCCCACAGAAGGTAGTCACTTGTGGGTTAGGTCCATCCATCTGGTCTCATGCTTAATCTTTTCACTCTGGCATGGGAAATATTATTACACTCTCCTTCAAAGGCAAACAAGTTCCCTATCCAGGTCATTTTCAAAAGCTGGATATTCTGGGAATAGAGACTCAGATAAAGAATGCAAGGAGGGATTTCCCCCAAAGCCCTCATGTGCATTTGGATGGAGCATGGAGTTCCTTTGCCTCACCCCTTCCCCCCATCAAGAGGGAAGAGGGGGTGATGCTGTGGACTCTGGCCTGAGATACATGGCAGTGCCAGCTCCCCCTGCCCACCCTGTCCCCACTTTCTCCACTCTGCCGGATTGATGCTTGCTCCTCGAAACTTCCTGCTTGCAAAAGGATAGCTCCCATGCACCGTGGCTCAATTCTGGGCCTCTGGGAGCAGGGAAGGGCTATGGATCTCTTCTTCTTCCTCTCGCAAGTAGGCTGGCTTTCCCTGTGAGCTGGGGGCCTGCTGGGCCTTCAGTGGACACGAGGCCACCATATGGCTGATGCTCTGGCAGAAGTGGCACTTCTTAGGCTGGGGTGGCAGCTTGCATTCCTTGGCATGATGGTCTAGACCTCCACAGTTATAGCACCTAGTACAAAACAGGATGGTAAATTTGAGATAGGAATGAGAAGAGATCAGAAACCTTTCTCTGAGTGAGGACAACTAAGCTCTGGTCTAGTTACTATACTCACTTCTTTTTCTGGAGACCAATTTCCCCACTTATAAAAGGAGGAATATGACTAGGTATCTCTAAGTTCTTCCTAAATCTGTAATTATCTAGATAACATCTTCAGATTCATGTCAACTACCAAACAAAAATCACAGACCCACCTGGGAACTGCAATTAGGGGGATAGGTAAAACTACCATACCCTTTAAAACTATGCCTGTCATTCATTGAAAATACTGAAGAAATAAAGAGTCATACTACATAATCTGTTCAAGCAAAGCCAAGATGAAAGCAACCAGCCATCTGGAGACCTGGTGAAGAAGTACCAGGTATAGATCTTGCCCCTACTTTCCCATCCAGTTTCCCCTTGTTCGAAAATTATCTTGTGAGAGGTTAGTATCACTACCCTACTTAGCAGTTGAAGCTAGAGCTCAGAGTTAATTCCTTGTCAAGTAGAAGAGCTAGACATCAAGCGCCCTCTCTGTGTGTGTCTCCCACATCCCCACATCAATGCCAGGTATCCCAGCCATCCCTAATATTGCCAGGGACTGAACACAGGCTTTATCTTTGGCAACCTAGTCCATGAAAAGCACAAGACTGGGAGAGCTCTCCCCACTCTCAGCACATCCCTACCAACCATGCAAATGGCCTTCCCATCCATACCTGTCTCCCTTTGATCTGCGCTTCTGCATGTTCTTCCCTTTGGGTCGCCTCTCACTCCCAATACAAAACACCCCACCAGGGCCAGTGACTCGGATAGATTCCAGGCCCTTAGCCGACTTCTTAAAAGTGAACTCCACTGCCTCACCCTCCTTCAGGCTCCGGAAGCCCTCCATGTGCAGCTTACTCTGGAGAAGGGAAACATGGTAGATTTTAATGTCCATCTCTATTATCACTGAAAAACTGCATGTACATATTCTTGTAAGGTAGGAAGAACAAGTGTAATTAACACTTCAATTTATCAGTAAAGAAACTGCCTTAAGGAGCCACCACAATCAAGAACAAGGAATCTACATTACATTAAGATTATATATTATATAATAATCATTACATAAACAGATGCCATAACATTTTTTACAGCTATTCTCATTTGAAGTTCTAAGTAAAATAGAACAGAAGGAAAACTCAAACAGCACGTTTAAGAAATCAACAAATATAAAATCTTAAAATATAAAATCAGCCTGTATGCTTCAAAAATGAAAAGGTCATAAAAGACAAAGCCTGACTAAGTAAAGAAATGCAACAATTAAGTGCAGTGTCTGATTCTGGATTAGATCCTGGAACAGGAAAAATACTAGGTGCTCTTAAAATTTGCACATGGAATGTAGATATACATGAATGTTAAATTCCCTGACCTCGATCACTGTACATCATGGAAAGTTATTGACCGTAGTTTAGAAACTACACACTAACATATTTAGAGGTGAAAGCAATTTATGGTTAAGAAGAAAAAGCCTATATAGTGAAAAGAATGATCAAGCACATGGGATGAAATGACAAATTAATTAATGTAGGTAAAGGTTATAGGAGCTTTTAGTACTATTCTTGCAACCTTTTTTCAAATTTGAAGTTTTATCAAAATAATATTCCTTTAAATTGAAGGTAAAAGATACTATGACCTAAGCAGATGCATTTATAAGGCAAATTATAAGGCAAAGGCCATTAGGAGTTCCAAGTATATACAGAGAAATCAAATAGGTGACAAAAACAATCCAATAAAACTGTTGAGAAAATTAGCTATCCATCTAGAAATGAAGCAAGTTCTATCCTTAATGTGTATGCAAAATACATTCCAGAGGAATTAAATTTCTAAATGTTTAAAAAAAAACTGTAAAAGACAAATAGACTGATAGAACTACAAAAAGCTACTCAAAGAAAAAAGAACCACAAAAGAATATAAATAGGTAATTTGCAGGATTTAGCATTCCGTGTATGTTCAAGGTCTCATTAGTAAAAAAACACCATGCAGCCATTAAAATGAACATAAAGTCCTTCTTTAAGTCACGGCTGGATTTTGACACCTAAATAATGCCTAGCACATTTTTGGATGAATTAATGAACAAGGACGTAATTTTAATTATTTGACTTGGAAAGATTACCAGGTAAAATTGTCGAAGGGGGAAAAAAAAGATTTAGAATGGGTTGGAACAATCCCATTGAAACACTGCATGTTTGCACCAAAATTTCAAAATACTGACACCTGCAAAAAGTCTGGCAGAATCCTTTAAAAAACAAAGATTGGGGTTGGGGAGTTATTCACACAGCCAGTTGAGTGGCAAAACCAGGGTCAGAAGAACCCAGGATCAGAAGCTTTGAAGCTCACAGCCCATTCCACCTTGCCACTTACAGCATCAACACCAACACATTAATGGAGGTGACAGCCTCTTCCAGATCCTTGTCAGAACAGACTTAATTACAGCTTCCTCCATTGTGGTAAACAATTGAAAGAACTCATCAATTGTCAACAAGGTGTACTCATTATAGAACACGAGGTTCAGAGAAGCAAAAGGGATCACTGTATACCTAAGTCCTAGCTCGAAGGAACATGAAAAAGTAGTTAATATTTTATGTTGGTGATGTGTGTAGGTGTTATTTATTTCAAACTGGGACTTAGGTGAAACATGCTCTTCAGCCAAATGGGATCACCAATTCCTCAATCATTTATGGTTTTGTTTTTATTTAGATGTATTCCTTAAGACAAAATTTCCACTGAGGTCCTGGTTAAGAGCACAGGCTCAGGTGCGGTGTGTCTGGTTCAGGAAATATTGGTTCTACCCATTTCTGGCTGTGTGACCTCACTCACATCTGCACCTCAGATCCCTTAGAGAACAGGGTAATGATAAGCTACCCACCTGAGGCTCTAATGAAGATTATGTGGGCATGGAAACATCAGAAACATGTGCTCTGAATACTTCATGTATTATCCGTAGCCTTTGTCCACCACTTACATCATAGAAACATTCCGAAGGTTAGGGATTCTTTCATTTTTTTTATTCCCATAGGAATAGCCAGGGACACGACGACCCTTGCACCCCAAATCTAATGCTGATTGAGGGAAGGGGTAGAGCCATCAAAGCACTGCAGAAAGGCCAAAGGTCAACAAGGTGTCATTGCAGGGTAACTACCCTGAACGTGAAGTTAGACTGGACTTGTTTCTTATTGAACTGGGACAAGCCAGTGAGTCAGGAGGTGCAAGACTAGAGCATTCTTGACCCAGGCAATCTCAGCTTCTCCCATTTGCCTAGTGGGCTCTTAAACTGAGACACTTCCAAGTTCCAGCTGTGATTCAGCAGATAAGTGATTAAAGACAAGAATTTGGAGTCGGAGTGCCCGATTCCCTCCTTTCTGTGCCAACCCACAAAGTGGAGTAAATACTATTTTTATGGTGGTGCTGTGAGGTTTTATGCATGAAAAAGTAGTTAACACAGCCTACCGCACATAAATCCTCAGTGAGTGGCAATTATCACCAACTTCTCCAGACTGGATCCAGGCAGTTAACACTGAGAACCAAGTGTCAAGAGACTCAACTTTTGCTCTGGTTTTCATCACCAACTAGTTGTGGAAACTCAGGAAAATACCCCTTCCCTGAGCTCCTGTTTGCTCAGGGTAACTCCATCTGCACCTCATAGGCTTACTGTGAGAGCAACATGATAGTGTCAGAGGAGAGGAAGAAATGGACTAGTCCTTTCAGGTCACCCACTCCATCACTGGAGGATTTGAAGTCTGTTTAAGACTTTCAAAGAAAAAAAAAAAAAAACTACTCCTACAGTCTCCTTACCATAACCCATCAAGATTTCGGACTGGTGGTCTCCAGGGGTGGCTCCCTGACCCCACCCCACCCCTTTCTAAACCACATAGTTTGAATTCCTCTCTTATCAGATAGGTAATCACCATGCAGCCCCACTGAGCTGGCCTCTCAGGGCCTCCATCAGAAAACAGCCTGAAATTCTTGCTACCACCCCCACCCCACCCCCAACCACACACAAAGCAGGGCCCGCCCCTCTCCCCATCCCCTCCAAAAAAAAAAAGGCCCGAGGGGGAGGGGCAAGGATTGAGCTCCCCCAATAGAGCCCAACCCCAGCAAACAAAGAGTTGACACTGGTCGGTTCTGGTGGTCAGATTCCTGGAGTTCCAGAAGCTGCAGATCCCCCTGTAGGCCCCCCCAGCCCCACATTCACCACATTCACCAGTTCCTTCCTTTCTCCCCACGTTAAGGTTATGGTCACTGTGAGAGAAATGGGATACAGAGACACCTTTCTTCCCCAGTCAGGCTTGCCAGTGTGCCAAAGTCAGTGCCAGCAGCCATCTTTCCTTCTCCCTGACCTGCCACCCCACCATTCTAGGAACAGAAGGGCACATGACCCCCTCCCTTGAAGAGCCTTCAGTCAAACTCTTTACAGAGGAACCTCAATTAGGGTTATTTATTCAGATAAATTATCTTACACGTGAGTGGAGTAGGCAGACCTCCCATCTTCCTTTCCTACTTTGTTCAAGGTAGGAGGGTGGGCAACCTACAGAGGGGCGCCCACTGCTTAGGGGAAGATGACATTTAACAAGACAGAACAGTTATAGGAGGAATTTTTTTTGGATGGCAGTGAAGGACTTAGGTCTTCTGCTCCCTTTTTCTTGCGCTGTGAAAGCTGGACCCATTCTGGTTCTTTATAATTATCTGTAATAGAAGGGGATCAGGCTTAATATTCGACCCTAACACCAAGTCTGTCAGGTAGGCCTTATTATGACCCCCAGGTTACAGCGACAGCCATGGAGGCAGAGGGGTTTAAGCGCTCTGCCCAAATGCTCAGCAAGCTCAGTGATCCTCAGTCCGGTGGAGTCCCCCGTCAGACCTTAGCTTAGTTCCTGAAGATAGATAGGGTTTGGTAGGGGCTAGGAAACCAACTAGTTCTCCCAGAAGCAGTTTCTTTGGTGGTGTGTGTGTGTCACGGAGGGTGGGAGAAAGAGGTCTGTCCAGAACCGAAGACTGCAGGCAGACAACCGCCTAAATCACCTCTGCTGGGCCACAGCGAGAAACCACCAGCTCCTGCCTGCAGTTCTCCACCAGATGGTGCTGCACATCAGCCCGTCCGCACAGAGGCATCCAGAAGGCTGGAGAAGGAGCAGCCTGGTTCTGAACTGTGAGTAGGAAGAGATAACCTAGATTTACCTCCCTGGCTCCTTGGGGCAGGAATCTCTGTCCTCAGGAAGGAGTTTTAAAGGGACTGCACTCCAGGACGGATCCCTGTAAGGATGGGGCGCTTAGTTCTCACCAGATCCCCACCCGCTCAAGGAGTGCAGAAGAAAGTTTCTGGAGAAGAAAGGAATCTTGGAAGTTTTACTCCAGAAACCCAGTTGTTCTTATGCTTTACTGCTTACAAAAGCCATTTATTTGCTCTCCTTGGACTTACGTGTCCTGTCTGAATTAAGTAACTGCAAGTGGAGATAATTTAAAATTATTCTGGACTAATTATGTTCTATTCTTGAAAGTTTTCTCCTCCTCCCCCTCATCTTCCAACCTCCTAGACAGCCTTAACACAGATAGTAATTGTTATTTATGCCTGCAGGAAGAAGGGAGGGGTGAAGGTTTTGCCCAGGGCAGTTTTCCCCAAAAAACATGGAATTCCAGGAGGGTGGGGAGTGTGATTAGTTTGACTAGGAATGTTCAAGAAACAATCTTGCCCTGGGAAAGCCACTGAAAACCACTTACAGGGCATGCAGTATAGTCACCAACTATAAGGTATAAATAAATTTTGCATACTGGAAGCTTTATTTAGGATGGCATAGACTTTACTTGGGACACTGTCTAGAAAGCATGTCTCTTCAGAAAGAGGACCCAAGGAGATCGCATAGTGCTCAAACTCACTTGTGTACTTCTCTACCAACTTCATAAAGTGATTTTCTTTTTGAGAAATTTAATTTTTTTCAATTAAGGCGGAAATGAAATAACTGAAGTTACCAACAAACCCATGGCTTCCAGTCCCTGGGCAAAAACAAGAGGATCTTCTTTAAGGCTCAACACTGTGACCCACTGAAATTCACTCCACAAACTTTCATAGTCCATCTACTAAGTGCGATCCTATTCTAGATGCTAGTCCAGAAAGAGAACAGCTATCAGTCTAACATTCCCATCTCCAGCCTTTCTCTCTGGAGATCTCCACTGACAAGGACCCCCAAATTGTTAGTGTACTACTGATTCTTCAGGAACCCCTTATTTAGTATTCATTCCTTCAGCCCACCAAGTGCATACTAGAAAACTAAGCAGATAGCTAGTCTCTCTCTCCAAAGAGCTTAGTTTGGGGGAGGAGATAAGACAGGTACATCACTAACTAGGTATGAAGTGAGTAATTTGAGGCAACAGTAAGGTTATAAGCAAGGTGGGAAAGATCCCTTTACATTCTTCTCCCCACCCTGCCTACCCGCCAAACCCAGGCGTCCTCAACTAGATGCTGCCTCAGGTTGCTCTGGCCACCCACCCTCATCCTTTCCAGAAAAAGTAAGCCACATGGCTTCAGCAGCAGTTTCAACAGTTTCTCAGTATTAAAATTTGTTTCTAATCCAGACTTGATCCCTTGGTCAAAGTTGGGCTCTTCTTTTGCCTCCAGGACTCCTAATACAGCATTTTAGCCAGAAAGCCATTTTAAACTTACTGGAGTTTTGAGGACCTGTGGGAGAAAAAGCAGGGAGCTTTGTTCCCACTCTCACATCTCTACAAATCGTGGGGGTTTGAGAGTTGAGCCACAGATAACAGGAATTGAGACCAAATTCTTAAAATGGTCATGGAAATGCTGGTGATCTCAGAAAAAATACAAGTTTAGCTCTTACTTGATCCAGCTTTCCCTCTGTAACTGTTTCTCAAATAGGAGTGATTTTGCCTTCCAGCAGACATTTGGAGAATGTCTGGAGACATTTTTGGTCATCACGACTGAGGGATGGCACAGAACAAGGGATTTTCCTTCTCAAAGTATGTCAGTAGTGCAGAGGTTGAGAAACAGTGATTTAAGTACTGGCCATATGCATTATGATTCTTAAATTCCTCAAACCCCAGGGGCAGGCAGAGTTCTAGATATCAAGATGTGTGACTGGGTAGAACAGTTGTTAGAAAAATCTCTCTGCTTTGTTTTTTTCTTTTTTAAGGCTAAGGGAGGGTTTTCTTTCCCACTGACCCATTCCTGGCATAGGGGTGGGGTGGGGGGAAGTGCATTGAGAGGGAACATAAGAACGTTAGTGAACAGTATTCTGGGAACCAAACAGGCCCAACCTTGGAAGGGAAAATAAAATGTTCAATTGCTTCCTCCACTTTCTCTTTTCTTAGAAAGGGGCTTCCAATCCTTTCCCCTGGGCAGATGTTATCTTGGGACAATTATCCTTACCACCAGTACACCCCAACTCCAGGGTGTCCACTACCGGCAGCCAAAGAGGTTTTCTTGTTAAAGAGACTGCCTTCCCCTTCCTTCCACTTCAGGGATTTCTTTCCCTAGAACAATTTTTAGGGATCACCTGCATCTACTTAATTCCTCTACATTAGATCCCGAGAGAGTTATTTCAAATTTTTCAAGTGCAAGGAATGTAAACATCAGTCTAACTTTGCCACTGTGGTGGGACTGAGGACCAACCCAAGCCCTGGTGGCGAGTTACCATATAGACACAGCCACCAGGTAAGGCTTGGGGAATTTCCACCAGCCAGTCCTTGGTGACTGTTGGCAGTGGGGGGGTGTTAAGGAGGCAATTCCGATTCCTTATTCCAGCTCAACTCCCTCCTGATAACTTATTCAACTGTGGAATGCCCCTGGACAGGCTCCACTCCCCAAACCCGAGGATCCCTTCTTTCTTGTATGCCATCCAGTATTTTCCAGTTGTTTTCGATCCTAATATTAAGTGGGCTGAGGGACAGAGCCATTTGCTCAGGAAAACCTAAGGGATTTCGGTATCACCAAGGAACCCCATATGAAGAGCTATGCTCCCCTCTACCCTCAGTGTAGCAAGCAGTCTTTGGAAGGGAGGCAAGAAAAAGCTGGGTCTTTTTTATTCCAAGCCTCCCAAAGTTGGGCAAACTGTCCAGTCCATCTCCAGACTGGGAGAGATTTTAATCTCTTTGTGATCAGATAAATGGGAGAGTGGGGGAGCTGGCCACCCTGCTGAGGAGGGCCATTCAAAGCTGGTTCCTGTAATAAAGTGATTTAATAGATCTAAAGAGGCCAATTCCCTTCTTTCTCCCACACTTACTTCCTGCGGGTTATCATTCACATATGCAAATGAGACAGGGAGGAAGGCCAAGCCACCAGCAGAATTAGTTGTCCTTTGGGGGGTAAAGTGTGTACGTGTTGGGGGAAGGACAGGGTGAAGCAAGGAGGTACAGAGGCATCCTGCTGCAGACCCTCATAGCAAATATATTCAAGCAGCCCAGTAACAACCACAGCCCCCATCTTTTAACTGGCAGGTTCCCATCTCCCTGCATCCTCTCTCCCTCATTTCCCCCACTCTGTGTCCTCAGAGGGCCACGCGGAGAGACTTCCCTGCAGCCTCCAACTAGTCCACCCAGCATCTCTCCCTTCTTCACCCATCCCCCTCCAGAATACCATCTCTCTGGCTCCAACCCTAATCCCCACATCCTCCTTTCCCCTCCCCCACAGATCCTAAAGCCAACCTCCTTCAAGTAACCCCTCCTTGCCCGGCGTGGGTGTCAACCTCCTGTGCCAAGGATTAGCTATTTCTTCTTCCCTAGGTACAGCCCCAAACCTCCGAAGGCGGAAGAGACACAGGCAGCAACTTCCTTTATATAGTTGGGGGTGGCTGGTGTCCACAGCAACACTTGTAAGATGTTCAAGGAAGCGGTGAGAGGAAGAGAAGGCCAGGGAGGAGGAAAGCCTGAAGTCTGTGGCTCCTTGTTCCAGGCCAGAATGTTAGGACAGCAATCAATGGCTGTCTGGGGCCATAAATGCCAAGAGAATAGGTCCAGAGGCTAATCTCCCTCCACCCCCTGCCCAGCGACACTGAATTTCACCCCCACTGTGCTGCCTTGCTTTCACTGAGAACTTGGGTTTGCCACCTAACTCCCTCCCAACTTGGCCCAGGAATCTCAAGCCTGGGCTCCTTAGGTTTTCCTTCCTGGCAGGAATTGGACAGCAAAAACCCAGTAGGTGAACTGTGTGCCTGAGTTAAGTCCTCTCCAGGAGATTTCAAGCCCCCAAATACATCCTTCAAGGATCTGCCAAATCCACCCAAAGCTCCAAGGCCCGAGTTTTGGGTGACCACTTGAGTAAGAAGACCCAGCTGACTTCCCATCTTTACCCCTGTTGGGATGTCGCAGCGTTCCCTCTTCCTCTTCCAAGCAGGGAACTGCACTCACATGTTAGTAAAGGACCCGGCGTTCTATAAGCCCTGCTCGGACCGGGCATGTGCTTCCCCGGCCGGCCTACTCGCCCTCCCCCACTGGCAAGCACAATACAACCTTAGTTTCTGCCACACGGGGTCACCTCCCTGCCCCCTGCCCCAGGGGAAAGAGGTAAGAGACACGTGGTAAGCCAAAGGGGTTCCCGGAAGGGGGTAGGGGAGTGCTGATTATCGGCTCTGCCCCCAACTCTCGTCCCTATGGAGCTAACAGGGACTCAGAAATGGGGTGCCATGGCAAAGATAGGGACGCACAATGAGGGCCCTTGGTCTCCCTCAATCCAACAGCCGAGTTCATCCGCTCACCCTTGGATATGAGAACCAACATCCCCGTCCCCCGGCAAAGTTACCAGAATCGGTCTCACCTGGTGCACAAAGACATCCACTGGGGGATCGAGCGCGACCCCGGCGCGGGCAGTCATGGACAGGAAGCCGAACCCCATGCGCACGTTGAACCATTTACAGATGCCGGCACCGTGCAACAGCTGCGGCTCCTCTGCCGCCCGGGCGGCGTCCTCCGGCGCCTCCTCCGGCGCCTTGGCGCAGCCACCTGGAGGTTGGGAGGGCGCTCAGCCGGGGGCCACGGAACTGGAAGGCCCTCTGAGAGAGCCGGTAGGGAGGCCCGGTGTCCAGCCCGCGGTGGTCACCCAGGAAGCTACAGCTACCAAGCAGCTCGCGAGAAAAGACCTGTCTCGGCCTCCTCCCGTGCTCCCCAAGCTTACACTGAGACCAGTGGTGCCCCAAAAGTTTTGCTCCTCTTCCCACAACAAGGTGCCCAGGGACAGACAGCGGGACAGGCCCCTCCTCTTCTCTCCCTTCACCCCCGTGGCCTCGGCGTGCACGCTGCTGGGACACCAGGGTTCCTGTTCCAGAGGTGGCCCCCTGGAAGCAGGAGGCCGCACAGACTTGGGGTCCTTCGGCCACCCGGGGGGCACTTCCCCACCTCCCTTTTATGTGGCTCCTGGGAGCCCCTCCAGCCCGGTGTGTCCCCAATAAGTCCCGAGCTCGAACCTGCAAACTGCTGGTTTGACACAGAGCCCATGGTAGTCGGCTGAGCCTGCGGCCCCGGGCCCCTGGTCGGGCGGCTGCTGGCCCCAGAGAAGTCCGGAGGCAAAGGGGTGGCTCGGAGCAGAGGCTGCTACATCTTCCCCAGCACAATAGCGGTGGGAGGGCCCACGGCTTTTCAAAGGCTCCCAAATTCTAAAAGACAATGACCCAACCCCCCGCGGGCAGCCCCCTCCCCTCCCCTCCCTTTTCTTTCCCCTCCCTTTTCCTCCGGCTCCAGCCCCGGCCCTCCCCCACTGCTGTAGCCCCTGACACCTCTGGGGTGTCCCTTCTCAGAACCTTGAGGTTTGACACCCCTTCCCCACACACATGCATCTAAAGAAGAGGGCCGTCAGCCCTAGAAGTCTTGAGTCTCCCGGAATTTGGGATCCTGCACTTTATGGACTTAATGGGGGTCCCCAAAGCAGCATACAGGTGGGGGTGTTTATGGGGGGTTAGTTATAAAACCATGTGACTGCTCACACACACACACTCACACTCACACACCACCCCCACCCCCCGTGCAGATAATTATACATTCCAGAGAGTTGGGGGAGGGAGGTGTGAGCCTAGCAGCGCTGGCCAATCAGAGACACAAACCACCTGTCAGGGAAGAAATGGATGACCCCTCCCCCTCCCCCAGCCCTTAAGCGCCCCTCCCCCTCCCTTCCCTTCGGGCCTCCGAGCTGACCCGGCTGCTTGGCGCTGACCCGCTCTCACCCCCTACCCCAGTGTGCTTAGATAGACCTGGAGTTCAGGACACTAGGAAGCCTGGGATGGAGAAGAGGGGAGGAGGCTTGGAGACCCGGCAGGGCTGATCTCCAGCCTTGACCAAGCAAGGCACTGCCTCTCAAATTCTGTCTCTGACTAACTGAACGTCTCTGACGACTAACTGAACGTCTCTGCCTCCGAGTTTCCCACCAAGTTTTTGTGGATCTCTCAAAGCACTCCTAATTGATTCTGTGTAAAGAATCTTTCCTTTTTTCCTTTCAAATCTGTGTCTAAAATTGATCCCACGTGGAGCTCCCTGAGAGAGCAGAAGGTTCCCAAGAAGCTTGAAGTGTGTTCCGTTCTTTGCCAGCTGCCCTCGTCCTTCCCCGATCCTCGTCCGGTCCCTATCCGTCGCTGGGAAAGGGACTAGGTGGGTAGGTGGGTGGATGCATTTCCTTCAATACTCCGGACACTCAAGTTCCCAGACCCTCCTCATTTCAGAGTCCCATCCTAAAGTGCGCTCCCTCCCCGCAGAGGGGTTGATAGGGGACCTGGAGTAGGGGATCTCTTCATTTGACGAGATGGCCTCCCGTTCTAGGAGATAAAGAAGGTTGGCCAGGGGGTTGGCTAGTGCCCTCGTCTGAGATGGACAATGGCCCGGGACTCAGTGCACGGCCTGGCCCTGCCCCTTCACTTCCGGTGCTTAGTTCAAACTGGACAATGCCAGCTCCGGCCAGTTCCCCTCCCCCACTGCTACAACCCATTTAAAGGGACAGAGCCCGCTTTCGGGGCATCCGCTCGCTCTGAATTCAATTTTCTCCAACTGTGCAGAATCCTCCCGCTTCTCACCCTGCACCCGTTTCCGCGGGCACGTGTGTATTTGAGAAAAAGGGAAAAGGGGTTTGTGGGCATAGGGAAGGGGATGATGCGGAGAAGAGCAAGCAGCTGTGGAAGGATTTTTGTTCTCTTCTACATGGAGTGCTTTCCCAGAGACTAAAATTTTAGGGTAATGGATGGGGGATAGAGTTTTGGGTAACAAAAAGGATAACTGAAGCCGTTTGCTATTCAGCTTAAAAAAGATACAGGTCATTAACATACTGTGTTAGCAATGTCCCACTCTCAACTGAGGACCGAATTTAGATCTTCCAAGAATTCTCCGAGTACATCAATTAAAGGCATTTTTATTTGTATAATCTTCATCTAAGAGTATTATTCCACACCCCCACCCTCGTTAAGAGCGCTCTTAAAATATATTCACCCCCTCTACCTCTGCTTCTAAGATTCAGGAGCAGGTGACTGAGGTGCAGCTGAAGAAAAGGAAGGGGAAAGGGAATTTAGCGCTTTGGTTTCGCTTGGTCCGCTCTCCAATGTGAGTTGTCCCCTCGGCCGGCGCGACCAACTTCTCTGTCCAGGGTGCTGAGGGCTCCTGGAGCTCTGTCCACGGTGCTGAATTTTAAAAGCCTTGTTCTCCTGGCTCCCAGCTCCCAGCTCCCAGTTCTGAAAATGCCTTCTTCATTCCCACCTCCAAGTCCTTCCCAAAAAACCCGATTCTCAACCCCACAGTGATCCTAACACACTTAAGACGAACGAAGGGACTCTCTTGAACACTAGAGAGAGGGCATTTCCATCAGTACATGATTCTGTGAGAGCAGTGCAGTTGTCTCAAGCTCCCCTTCAGAAAAATGGTTATCCAATGCTTTTGGTCATTGAGAGTGGTGAAAGGGGAGATAATATCTTCTTATTCAAAGAAAACCAGAGTAGTAGAGATACTAATCTCTGTTTTCAAATTATTTCCCTAATTATTATCACTTTTCATAGGAGCACAGGAGTTGGTGTCAGCTTGCCCATATATGAATATCAGCTCTACTATTTACAGCTCTCTGACCTGGGGCAACTTTTTAAACCTCTCTATGCCTCAGTTTCCACCTCTGTCCAGTGGGTTTAATGGGAATATTTAACAGAGTTACTGTGAGGATAAATTTAGTTCATGTAGGTAAAGTTTTGAAAATAGTTCTTAATATAGCTAGCTCTTAATAATGAAAATTATTACTATTATTATAGCTATTGTGCATATGCTTGTCTCTATGATCTAGAACCCCCTGGATCATTTGCTCCCTGAGGACTGGAACCATTCAGGTTTTATTTCTGCCTCTTCTCCCCAAAAATTACCAGTGCTCAGCACAGTGCCAGACCCACAGAAGACAGTCAAGAAGAATTTCCTGAATAGGCTTTGACTGAAATAATGCATGTTATAGTCATAATACTTATTCTCATAGGCTGCTTCTCTAAAGTCTAAACAATACAAGCCAAAGAGGGGTTCAGGACCTCATAAAGTTGTATATGTGGAAGCCGAGGATGCTTTAGGAAGGGACACATAGCTCCCAACATAATTGATTCCTCCTCTCCAGTGGATTATTTCCATAGGAAGATGGAGACTCCTGACCAAATCTTCCTTTCTTGGATCTCCATCTCAATGAAAACTTTTTAGGTACCCAGTCATTGTGCTAACTCATAAATTTGGTGAAGGAATCAGATAGGTAATATGCACTAAGTAGTGTGATGACCAAAAATGTGTCCCCTAAAAGTAAAGAAAAAACATCCTCTGCTTTCCAAGAAGTTAGTCTAGTTGAAGAGACAGGACCTAATATAGCTAAGTATTTCAAGTTTCTTGTGTATTGGTTTCTGGGAATAGTAATATCTAGGTAAAAGAAAAAAAAGAGGGGGCTCTTTAGAGAAGGCAGAGGTGTCTAGTATCCACAAAAGGACATCTCCCCTTTAAAGTACTTTGCAAAGTTCCTCTTGTGTAGATTCATGTCTTCATAAAATGAAGAGTTGAAAGAGGTCTTAGTAATAATTACTCACTCAACATTTAAAAAATATTTATTAGCCACTGTGACAGGCATTGTTTTAAATGTTGAGAATACAATAATAAACAATACAAACAAAAATCCCACTATTGTGGAGTTTATATTCTGATAGGTAGTAATAATAACAGCTATTATTTATTAAGAATACAGGCTCATGGTGGGTGGGGAGGGAGGGAGAAGGAGATTATGGGGCATTATGATTAACACACATAATGTAGGGGAAGGCCCTATAGCACAGAAAAGACAAGTAGTGACTCTACAGCATTTTACTATGCTGATGGACAGTAACTGCAGTGGGATGTGGGGGGGACTTGAAAATATGGGTGAATGTAGTAACCACAATGTTGTTCATGTGAAACCTTCATAAGACTGTATATCAATGATATCTTAATAAAAAGTAAAAGAAATAATACAGACTCATTTCTTACCACATTCAAGCCTACCAATAACTGAGTAATAGATATTAATATTCCCACCTTACAGGAGAGAAAACTGAAGCTTAATGAATCAATATAGCTTGCCTAGTGCAGCTCAGCTAATACATGGCGGAGGCAGATTCAAACCCACATTTGACTCCAAAGCTCACATTCTTTCCACATTTCTAGTATGCTGTTATGACTGGCGCTGTCCCCATTTACTGGTGAGGACTAAGATATATGCAAGCAAAACGGCTGCAGAAGGAGACTATATATTGGATATTAGTAAACAGGACCCAAGCTTGTCATTTCTCTTCCTTGGACCAGAGCTCTTGTCTGCCATTTCTATTTATCTCCCTTCCAAAAACTCCTTTTCTTTCTAAATCAAAGAGCTGACCAGAGCCACAGCATGTCCTCCTTTGGGCAATCATTCACATCCAGCTCCTATTTCTGAAGTATTTCAAGAACTCTGTGGTGGGGTCCACGGTGGTTGGGGTAAAAGCACTGGCCATCTGCTAACATGAATGATGGTGTGAATTTGAGAAAAGTACTTCCCACAATGTGTGCCTCAGGATACTCAATCCAATGGGATGATTAACAGATCTTACTTAAAAAAAAAAAAGTTTCTATAGTGAAAACATTTGGAAAATAGTATATTAACTAGGTTTCCTATACAGGATTTTTTAAAGCCTTTACTATGGTAATATGCTCTGTAATTCATCAGGAAGGGAATACAAAGTGTGCACTGTTTCCATTCATTCATCTGTTCATTCACACATTCACCTAACAAATATTTATTGAGCATCTATTATGTGTCAGGTGGCATCCTTTGAAGCATTGGGGATACATAGTAAGATGCTGAACGAAACATAAAATACCTGCCCTCATAGAGCTTACATTCTACAGGAGATGGGCAGACAACAAACATATAATTGAGGAAAATGTGTAGTATATGTAGTTCAAGCCTGTTAATTTGTTTTGTGATTTCAAGAAAGGCACCCCATTTTGCTCTTTAAGGTAAAAATGAGGGAGTTGAATTATCCATGTTTGACATTCTAAAGTGATGCGATGTGTGTGTGTGTGTGTGTGTGTGAGAGAGAGAGAGAGAGAGAAAGAGACAGAGACAGAGACAGAGGGAGGAAGGTAAAGAGACCCTATTCCTAATGACACTGAGAAACATCTGTTTTCACCCCATGCTGTCATCTTCATCCCACTCCAGGGACTAGAGCTTCCCACATCAAGCAGGATTGTAGCACCTCTCACCTCTTAGGCCTGTTGAATTGGCAGAAAGAGGATGAGCCAAGGGAGTCCCCTTCCTTCTTTCAGTCCTGCTCCCCATGTGGGCCTTGCTTCACAGAGCAAGATGCCAGGCACTTGCTTTCACCAATAATGGCTTCATCACATTGAAAGGAGACGAGAGTGACCTCAGTGAAATAGACTTCCTGACCCCAGCTGACCTCTGACCCTCACCCTGACAGACTCTAAATCTTTTCCTCCTGACACATCCCCCACAAGGTACAGGCAAGAGGAGGGAATGATGAGCCTGCCGTAGCCCACTGTCCAGTAACTAACTCACCAGGTGTCCTCTAGCAGTAGAACTTGCCATGCCCATTGTCATTTCCCTCATGGCTGCTGATCCTTTTAGTGATCCTCACTGTGACCTAATCTGGCCTATGAGTCACAACTCATCAGCTGCCATTCACCTGGTGCCCATTTGAATGTTTCCAATGATTGTCACATGTCACAGAGGCAGGAGGCAGGGTGTCTAACCAAATGCTGTCATTTCCCCAATACTACTTAGCCTAGACCTTTAACCTACCTTTCCCTGACTTTGAGGTTACTGTTTATTGAGGGCTAGTTATGTATTAGGTGTGCACTGAACACTTTATGTGTATTGTCTCCATCTGCTCTCAACCACCCTAATTTTACTGAACAAAAACTGCAATTTAGTGGAATGAAGTGACTTGCCTTGATTCATGTGTCACAAAGAGTGCATTCCAGGTCTAGCTCAGGCCAGTATTTTTCTTTACTTTTTTTTTTTATAGTTAAAGTAATTAATGCATGTGGTTAAAAAAAAATCAATTAGTATTGAAAGAATTATAATGAAAAACAACAGTGCCCTGACTACCCCACCCCCTTCACTCCCATGAGGCAACCACTCTTTGAGTCATTTTTTTCTAGAGGATATTTCTATATCTCTAAATAATATGCATGCACTTCTGTTCCTTGATTTATCAATTTTAGATATTATCTATTGATTTCCTGTTATGGTGGATGAAGACTCACATCTCTTACAGGGCCCACCTTCCCCTTTCCCTTTCCTCCCAGCAGTTATATCACCATTTTTAGCTGAACTGATAACCAGTGTCCAGTCCACATTGCTGTGAGTGTGGAAATGCTCACTGCATTGTCAAGTAGCATACTAGGACAAAATTTCTTTTCTTATTCTGAGTTTTACTTTCCCTGTATTCTCTAACTGCCTTTCTATTTTCTGCAATATTTGTCATGAAATATCCTCAATTATTTCAAGGGCTCCATCATATTATCTCTTTCAATAGGCCCTCATTTTTCCAAAGCCTCTTTCCTGAGGCCCTCCCTTCTGGCTGCTGTCTGGGCTTGCTTTACAGCTGTCACCCTGTCACCTTCACAACCTCTCACTATGGTGGTTAGAGCCACTGGACCCCATGTCAACCTCTTTCTTGCCTCACACCTGAGGAGCACAACCTCAGGCAACCACCCAAGAAAGGGCACATGGATGGGAAATTTTCTGAACCTTACATTTGAGTGTGTTATTTTTACCTTACTTTTTTTGATAGTTTCAAAGCCATACTCATCACTCTGCCATGCTGACCCCTCCCAAACTCCAACCATTTTCTAGACTTAGCTTGCAAACCTTCAGCAACAGGGTGCTTTCTGCTTCTGGAAGCTTTGTCCATCTCCTGGTAGTTGCATTGTTAGAAAGTTCTTTCCTCCATTGAACTGAAGCTGACTTCTATAGCCTTTTCCCACTGGGGTCTTTGGAACAAGCTCCCTCCCTCTTCTGCAAAGACTCTGGGGTAAGCTTTTGGTTTAAACCCCAGGTCCATCCTTCCCCAGCTGTGAGACCTTGGAAAATTTGTGAGAGGCTCAATGTCTCAATTTTGGTTAATTTCCACTGTTCCTCTGGAAGTTAGCCTAAAGCCAGGTTTACTGAGTTTGATCCTCAGTGATCCACAACTTCTTTTCATTGTCTGTGCATTACTTTGTACAATGCTCTTTGCAACTGTGAAGTGTTTTCCCATGTATTATCTCACCAGACCTTGGACAGGGAAAAGGAGGGAGGCAATACAGGCATGTGGTTATCTCAGTTTGGCAGGTAAGGCAAGTCTCTGCCCCTGTACCACACTTACCTCCAAACACACTCTTCACTCCTTCCACGATTAGCATTCCAGGGCCTCCATATTCTTTGCTCTCTCTCTCTTCCTGTTTTCCCATGCTTAAGCCTCTGCCAAAAACACCATTTCCCTTACTTCACTTTGCTGAGCACTCTTTATTTTTTAGGCTCCAACATAAATGACACTTCATCCAGGGATCTCTTTGCCTCCACCCACTCACCTACCCAACACCCCTCTCATGTGTTCTTATAGTACCCTGCACTTCTATAACAGTATTTGCCTCACTTTATTCTGTTTGCTTATTTGTCTTTTTTTCCCACTGGATACTGGACTGTAAACTCCATGAGCCAGGGACTATGTCTGTTCTTGTTCACTGTGGGCCCAGCACACAGTACAAAGCTTGCAATAAAGTAATTTCTTATTAAATATTTGTCAGATGAATAAATGAATGACTTACCCACATTCCATGGCTAATAATGGCCAAAATTAGAATTCAGGTTTTATTTCTAAGTACAAGAATCCTTTTCACTGTCTTCTAAACCTAACCTAATGCCTACCCTTAGCCCCTATTGCCAGCCCCTGTTCCCACTTAATGCCTTAGTATCTTAGACTGTTTATCTGGAAGAAATGTTAGAGCTGATTCAACCCCTTAATTATATAGATAAGAAAACTAAGATCTATAGAGGTTAAGTAGTTTGCCCAAGGCCACACAGCAAATTGTGGCACCCTTCCTGACTGACAGACTGGTGCTTTCCCACTGAGCTCACCAAGGAGTTCATGGACTCCCAGGGCTTTGCCTTGGGGGTCGTAGTAGTAGTAAATAATTCCACCCAAGTTTCTGCTTTTATGCTCTCTAACTACTTAAAAATCCAGACCCCAAGGGTCTATTCTGAGACAGCTCACAGGAAGAAGTTTCAGGTGGCAGGACGGGGAGGTGTGTGGTGGGGGGATCATGGGAACCACAAGTGTAGTCACCAAAACCAGGCTGTGCAGCACAACCCTACAGTTGTGGGGTCCCCCGAGGCAACACCACTCCCTCTGCCCCTGACGCTGACCTTTGGGACTAGAGATCAATAGCATGGACTTTGGCTTCAGCCCCCTTTAGTCCTCCGGTGACCACAGGCTGCCCAAAAGAGCTGGCAGGACTCAGGGTCATTCAGTAACTGTCACTCTTCCCCAGCCCCACTTGGGACACCGCTGGGGGAGGAGCCAGGGATGGGAACCGTGGTGGAGAGACACAGGTGTGGGCGATTCTCCCCTCTCCACCAGAGGGCCTGCACCTCCCCTTGACCCCGCCCCCTTCTCCTTACCCTCACCCCAGCTTTCCCCTTGTCCCCTCTGTCCCCGCCCACATGCTTAGCACTGGGCCCCTACTCCCCTCCTCTTTGAGCCTCCAGCCTGTTTGCTGAGACCCTCTCTCCCTCGCTGAAACCCTACATTTCTCAGCCCAGTCTCCTTCAATGACTCCTCCTCCCCACCACCCCGCAATGTGCAGTGTGTTTGGAGTTTTTTTTGCGCTTTTCCAGTCAAAGCAGCAGACAGGAATTTCTCGTTCCCCATTTTCTAAACATCTCATCCCAGGTATTTTTTCATCGCCTCCGCTAGCCCCCCAAGAACAAACCTACCGCTCTGGCCGTAACATTAGCAGGACCCTGTTTCAGAAACACAGCTACCCACCCCACCCCCATCCCACCAACTTCCATGCTTCCACCATTCCTTCTCCACATGCGCCCCAGCCAATCGCTTCTGACTGATTGATTAGGGAGGAGGAGAGAGAGGATCGATGGAAGACTCTGGGCCTCTTCCTATTCAAAACTAAAGGTCCAGGAGGGAAGGATATTAATTGAAGGGAGGATCAGACGATGGCTGCTGTGGAGCTTGAGGGTGAGGTGGTCGGCAGTGTGTGGGACCGTGGGGTCAGATTCTGCTGGGAAGATTGGGAAGAGGGTTGTGGTGGAGCTGACAGAAGTGAGAAGGCATATCTGGCAACAGTCTTGGCATGAGGTGGGGTCTCCAAGATTACCCCACAGGTAAGAAATTCACCAGCCCGTTTATTCTTTGCTCGGAGTCCTGGGTCCCTGATACTCCAGTAACCAGCAGGGGGCGCTCTGTCACCATATTTCCCCTTCCCTCACCCAACAGAACCGTTTCTTTGTTCGTTCATTCATTGCAAAGTGTTGGTTGAGTACCACCGTGTGCCAGGCACTGTGCACCAGGCCCTATGCCACAGACGGCACACATGCAGACGAGTGAGACAGACAGATAGGTAAGATCCCAGATTTCGTGGTGCTAGGATGGTAAGATTACAGCAAATAAATAATTATAGTGATTCAAGGAAAAAGGAATCAGACAAAGCCCTCTTGAGAAAATAAGTTTTAAACTGAGACTTAACAGTTGCCTAAAGGTTGACCATGTGACAGTGTGAAAAAGAGGTGTAGATGGGGCGTGTAGGGGTTGTGTTTCTGGCAGCAGGAAAAATGTGCCAAGACCCTGAGTCAGGAAAGAGTGCGACCCCTTCAGAGGGAAAGAAAGTTGCTTGTGGCTGTACTCAAAGGTTTGACCCTTTTCCACTGCAGAACACGCAGCAGCTGGGGCACTCAACTTTTCAAGGCCTAATTGCATTTTTTTTTTTTTTGGAGAAGGGGAGGACAGAGCCAGCAGCTCTCTGAGGCCTTTCTACAGCAATTAACCTTGGGAGGGAGAATTCCTGCTCATCCCTTTCCATCCCTTTTCATTCCTCAAGTTCAAAACTTTTTGTCCAAAAGGAGTGGAACAGAAGTAGCTTTAGTTTAAGCTTCAGAGCCCCTCCCAAGGCTGTGGGGGGATCCAAGTCACGTGCACACATACTGGTATAAAACAGGCACAATAGGATATTTTAGTCACAGTTGGGAGTTTGAAATGGGACGCATCAGCACCTAGTCTGTTGGAAAGTGGTATAAAGGTGTGCCAAGCAATTAATTAATACAAATGTTTTAAGATGTTTTTGGTATTTTTCAACTTTAAAATTTGTGTGTCATCATGACTTTTCTCATTCTAAATAAACATTCGCTTGTTGTATACATTTTATACTTATAATCTTATATTCCTTTTCTTACAGAGGGCCTCCTAAACTGTGAAAGCTCCAGGCCCCCTAAGAGCTGGATCTGTCTGAGTGGGGCTCCAAGAGCCTGCCTACTGGCTTCAGATATCAGCCAACCCCCAGCCCCGACCTCTTTCCCCTTGAGCAGTCTCTCCTACCCCTGTAGTCCACGGGGTAAGCTGGCTGGCTGGCTGGCCCAGGGGTAATGGGAATGCCAAGGGGAATGAGGGGTCCTTTGGTTCCCAGGGAAGCATGTCGAGGGGTTACAGAGAGCTGGAGCTGCCCCTCCAAAAGAGGAGCCACCACAAACTGTCCAAGGCCAAATGGGAGTCTTTATGGGTGTCCATTCACTCAGTTCGTTCCTTCATTGCGCCAACTCACACAGCAGCTTTGAGAGGCCTTGTTGGCTCTGATAACTCCTTCCTGGGTGTGTGTTAGTCCTGAGTCAGAGGCATCTCCACAGACCCTTCCCAGGTCGTGTTGCAGACAAAGCAGGTCAGGTCCACTTGTGTTGCTTAGGTATTTTGAGATGGGGGTGGTGGTAATAATGGCTTGAATGATGTGATTTCTTAGGATAGATAAAGCCTGAGAGAGGGGTACATCCCTGTCAGGCACTGGGTAATATTGATCCCTCTCACCCACATGGAAGAGACCTGGAGCTGAAGCCTGGAGATCTGGGTTCAAATCCCACTTCAACACTATTTAACAGCCGGAGCAAGTAGCCTTAGATCTCTAAACCCTTATAGCTACATTTGTAAAATGAGGATGTGATAAAGACCTTCTCTTCCAACTTTTACAGGAACAGCCAAGGGGATATTGATGGTAAAATGTTTTAACTTTTTATTTTCAGGTCATTTCAGATTTATAGAAAAGTTACAAGAAGAATAAAAAGAATTCCTTTATATTTTCACCCAGATTCCCCAAAAGTTAAAAATTTGCCTGATTTGTTATCATTTTTTCTCCCTTCCCCCTCCCCGCTGTTGTATACTAAATATACTCAACTATCTCAGAGTAAATTGCTGACATTATGGGCCTTTATCCCTTAGTACTTAAGAGAGTATTTTCTAAAAATCAAAGGACATTCTGAAACATAATCATAGTACAATAAGTCTGGATGATATACTACAAGTATTGAGTTTTTTCGATTGTCCTATGGAAATCCTAATGATGTCATTTCTTGCCCAGAATCAATTCAGAATCACTCATTCTATTATAGTCTTACATCTTCATCTCTTTAACCTGGATTAATTCACTGGTTTTTGTCTTTCATGACCTGACATTTAAGAAAATAATAGGCCAGTTATTTTGTAGAATATCCTTCAATTTGGTTTTGTCTGATGTTTCCCCATGATTGGATTCCAAAGTTTCATTTCTGGCAGGGGTACCACAGAAGAATTTTTCTCATCAGGAGGTAAATGATGTTTATTTGAACCATTCTATGTTGAACTTGAATCACTTGGTTGAGGTGTTGGGTTTTTCCACTGTAAGGTTACTCTTTTTTCCCTTTGTAATTAATAAGTATCTTTTTTGGGCAGGGTGTCATACATTGAGATGGCATAAATATCCTGTTTCTCCACACTTTCATCCAGTCGTTTTAGCATCCATTGCTTAATCCTGGCCTAGATCAATTATTATTTTGATGATCACCGTGATTCTCTGATTACATTATTTCTCTTTATTACAAGAGCTTTCCCTTCTCCATTTGTTTATTCATTTGTTTATATCAGAATGGACTCATGGATGCCCCATTTTTCAATGGGCTATAATCCATTACTATCAGTTATTTTGATGCTTTAGTTGTCTCCAGTTTGGCCAGTGGAAAACCATTCAAACTGGTTCCTGAATCCTTGTGTTTCCATTTTTCTTTGAGCACTTCCTTGCCTTCTGGCACTTCAAGCTGTATAAGCCCACCTATACTTTCCCAGCCCAGTGCTGAGATCAGCCATTTACTCAAGGAGCCACATGTTTTATAAACTGTAAGTAATACTCAGCAGCTGTGTTCTTACTAACCAAGTGATTTCAGTTTGTAGAATCCAAAATATCATGTTTCTTAAAAAGTCTTTGGCTTTAGAAAGAACTGAGCTTGAACATTCAAGTCTACTCACTGGCTTTGTGACCTTAGGTAATATAAAATGGGAGCAATAATGCTTACCTCTCTGAGTTGTGGTGAGGATGTAAACTCCAGGTAGGCAAGGATCATTGTTTTAAACTGCAGTATCTCCAGCACCTAGAAAGGGCCGGTGCTCAGGAGGAGCTCCGTGATAGTCTTGAAGGAAGGAATGACCTAAGATGGCAGGTATGAAGCTTTAGCATTTGTACCTAGCACGCAGCCAGCCTGCAGTCAGGGGTGGCTGCTGTTATTATTTACTGGGTGTGGTCTGCTTAATGGACCATTTGTATATGCTCAGATAGAGCTGGTTGTCAGGAGTGCACTGGTGATGGTTAGCTAGAGGCCTCTACCCCTTTCGGAGGAAGGAAGAGTTCTAATCAAAAATATTTTAAAAATTGGACTAAGCAGTCTGGTAAGGGGGCCAAAGACAGGCAGTAAAATCCAGAGGAGGCTGCAGCTAGAAATCAGCGAACACCTTTGGAAGGAGTATGGTAGGACTGGACCCTGGGGTGGAGGAAAGGGTGGGAGGCAGATAAAAGGCAGGAATCATTGATGGAGGCAGATTTCTGGGAGATGACAATAAGCTTTGTGCTAGACTGAGGAGACAAGTGGATGAGGCTGCATTTCAGAGGCCTTGTGTGAACTCCCCAAGGCAGCACACAGAATTCACTCTGTGGGGGCCTTCTCACCTCAAGGGGAGACCTGGACATGACCATCAAGAAACCCCTAATCAGCTCCACATTGCTAATCATCAGAGAAATGCAAATTAAAACCACAATGAGATATCACCTCACACCTGTTAGGATGGCCAACATCCAAAAGACAAACAACAACAAATGTTGGCAAGGATGTGGAGAAAGGGGAACCCTCCTACACTGGTAGTGGGAATGTAAATTAGTTCAACCATTGTGGGAAACAGTATGGAAGTTCCTCAAAAAACTCAAAATAGAAATACCATTTGACTCAGGAATTTCACTCCTAGGAATTTACCCTAAGAATGCAGCAGCCCAGTTTGAAAAAGACATATGCACCCCTATGTTTATTGCAGCACTATTTACGATAGCCAAGAAATGGAAGCAACCTAAGTGTCCATCAGTAGATGAATGGATAAAGAAGATGTGGTACATGTACACAATGGAATATTATTCAGCCATAAGAAGAAAACAAATCCTACCATTTGCAACAACATGGATGGAGCTAGAGGGTATTATGTTCAGTGAAATAAGCCAGGTGGAGAAAGACAAGTACCAAATGATTTTTCCCTCATCTGTGGAGTATAAGAACAAAGCAAAAACTGAAGGAACAAAACAGCAGCAGACTCACAGAACCCAAGAATGGACCAGCAGTTACCAAAGGGAAAGGAACTGGGGAGGATGGGTGGGAAGGAAGGGATAAGGGGAATAAGGGGCATTACGATTAGCACACATAATGTAGTGGTTGGGGGGACACGGGAAAGGCAGTATATACAGAGAAGACAAGCAATGATTCTATAGCATCTTACTATGCTGATGGACAGTGACTGTAGTGGGGTATGTGGTAGGGACTTGATAATAGGGGGAATCTAGTAACCATAATGTTGTTCAAGTAATTGTACATTAACAATATCAAAAAGAAAAAAAAAGAATGGTATATTATAATAAAGAAGCCTGAAATAAAGAAATAAAAAAGAAACCCTTAGTCAGATGAGGGAGACCCAGACCCTGCTCTTGGGGCTCTCATCCTCTGAGCATGCCTCCCCCTCCCCATTCTGCTCCAATCCTCCTCCAAATCTGGTTGGACCTTCAGACCCTTGGCTGGTCTCCCATCTATCCAGGAGGCCATATGATCTTGTACCTGGCTACATTCTTAAAAGCCTCCTTCACTCAGCCTCTAGAGGTTTCCTGGAAGCAGGGCAGTGGTGAGAGTCTGCTTCAAAGTGGCCCACATTCTCTCCTCAGGGGTTATTTTGGAAGGTGACACCTTCCCCCTGCCTACCACAACCCCCTTTCAAAGCCTCCCCACCTCCCAGCACTCATAGCTGCTATGAGCTGACAGAGGGAAACCACAAGACCAGAATTCGAGCCAGTCTGTCAGAAGAAGCCAGGGGTAAAAGGGTGGTAAGGAACAAGGCCCCTGCTTGGCATGCCCCCTGGGCACAAGTAGAGAGTGCAGGAGCATCAGGCTTTGAGGCCACAAAATCAGCCACATTGCCATGGAATCCTCTGTCCTGAAGTCTGTCTCTGGGGACTCTGAATGGCATGTTAGGGAGCCCCTCTTCCTTGCACCCATTTTAAGAAGTGGAAACTAAGGAAGTAACTTGAGCAAGTTAGTGGCAGAATCAAGCTAAAACCCAGATCTCCCAGCTCTATCCTGTGTCCTCTTTCCACAGTCCCAATGATTCCTTGGCCAAGAATCCATGGAATCTAGAATTTTCTAAAATGTTCCCTGAGACTTCATGAAGTATTCTGAAAACACAATCAAGGCTAGTGATATTTATTAGAAAAATATACATACAATAAAAACTCAACACATTTCTATGATCGCTTTTGCTGTGACATAATTATTGCCTTTAATAAATGGTATGCCATACCCAAGTGTTGCGCACGTCCCTCTGTAATGGCCAAAATCCATCACCAAATTCCCTCTGAGGCTAGCTTCCATTGGGTTGCTCCCCGACAGCGACTAAGTAGGCAAGGATGGACGATGGAGCCATCCTGGGAGACAACGGGGTTCTCTGATGGGCAGTTTTGGATCAAGGATGCCACATTGGCTCTGCTGAAACTTTCTTAGAATTAATTGCACGACAGTCTAAGACTTTTCACGTCCAAACTTAATTCCTTCCTCTGTCCTCTATGGAGTGTCTCACCTGCACTGTGGTCCACGAGCTCTTTCAGCTTCCTCTGGCTGATTATCCATTTTCCCTCACAGGTATTTTCCCCAATAAATCTATCCCATGTCTAATTCCCTCTTAACATTTGCTTCCCAGAAGTCTTGAACTCTGAGTTTTGAGGATTAAAATTTAGGAAAGATCAGGATGACGTCTGGGAGGAAGGAGGATGCAGACTGTATCTGTTTGGTACCTCACAGGGGTACAGCTGTGATGACTCCTGATAAATAACCAAAAATAGCTTCAGTTCCTGAAACTGTTATCAAATAGTATGCTAGCTACTTAAAATACTTTGTATTTAATGCTCACTTAGGCATTTCTTATTTCCATTCTAACGATGAAAAAGAGGCCCAGAGTGACTGCATGTCTTTAGGCAAGATCACTTGGTGAAGTGCACAAATGCATCAGGAATCAGCTGCAGATAATATAAACTATTATTGCCAAGTGGGAAGGTATGTAATACAGGGTATTAAGTGCTTCCAAAATAACTAGAAGGGACAGGGAGCTTGTTCTAGACTAGGCCTCCGGGAATAACAGAACAACTCCACAGAACTGAGCAGTCAGGAAGCTGCTTCCTCTGCAACACTCTGAAAGGTGAAGAATCTGTCATTGTTGGCACCAGACCTATACTAGATCCACACCAAAAAAAAAGAAAAGAAAAATATATGCCCCAACCTTGACCCTGGGCTCTCTGCTGAGTTTCAGAAATGGTTGGCTTAGAACCTTTGACCTCTTCACTTTCTGAATTTCACCCAAATGTATCTAGATTAGCAGACCATATTCAGTCAGAGTCCTAGCTGCAAGGGAGTCTGGGAAATACAGTTTTTTTTCACTTTCCACCTGTGCAGTACAGGAAGGCATGCTAGGAGGGAGCAAGGGATATTGAGTGCCAAGTCTCCATTTCCACCACCTCTTCTGCCAGTGCAGAGCACCCTGCTGAGGGCCTGCTCTTGCTTGCATACCCTTGATGCTGTGGGGATGCTGACATAGGGTTTTAATGGAGACTTCACTTGAGTCCTCATTTCTTGGAGCTCCCATCCCAGCAGGAGTCATTTATTGGAAACTCCATTACAGTGTCAGGAAGGCAAGACTATCCTCATCTCTCTCGCTCTCTTTTTAACAGTCTTAAGATATAATACATAGACCATGTAATTTATCTGCTTAAAGTATACAATTCAGTGGTTTTTAGTATATTCACAGAGTTGTGTTAACCACCATGATCTACTTTAGAGCATCTTCATCATACTAAAAGCAGACACTCACTATTTCTCCACAAGAACCCCCATCCCTAAGCAACCATAATCTACTTTCTGTATCCATAGATTTGCTTATTCTGGACATTTCATGTCGATGGAATCATACAATATGCCACCTTGTGACTGGCTTCTTTCATTTAACATGTTTTCAATGTTCATAATATAGGGTATATCAGTACCTTATTTCCTTTTGTGAGTGAAGAATATATCATAGTATGAATGTATCACATTTGCTTATCCATTCATCAATTGATCGACATTTGGGTTGTTTCCACTCTTTAGCTATTATAACTAGAAACATGTTCTAGGACAGCTAGAAACATGGAAGGGACTAGGGCTCTGTGATCTTGGGCAGAGGCAGTTGAACCTGCCACACAGGTCTGTCTTGATTGGGGTGAACGTTATTTTTAAATATTTGAACCAACTTTTTAAAAAATCTAGAGATTGCACAGAAAAATCCTGGTTTTCAGATTCTCTGGGAAAGTCAGAACTGGCAACACTGGCTCCTTATTTTGCTGAGTCATGGCGAATGGCCCATGTTCTATGGTTTGCCTCAGTTCCCACCTGTCCCTGTTGATCCTGACACCATGGCTGAGTGAAGTATTAGACGTCTTCCTGGAGCACTCTATGTTAGCTGCATGGCCACTGTAGGCATTTAAGTTGATGCTACCTGGTTTGCCTTTGCTGAGTCTTTGCTTATATGTAAGATGGGACATTAATATGTCTTTGGAAGGTTTTGAGGAAGATGAAATGAGATGAGGAAGATGAAATAAAGAAGTTTGGCATATGGGAAGCACTTGATAAATTTAACCTTGCTTTGTCCTGGCTGCCTAGAATTTCTGTTACATGGATGTACACAGTAGGTAGCATTCCAATAATAGTGGACATATAGGTGGACTTCAGTTGTTCCCTGTTTCACACAGGCTGGAAAGGACACCTATGTCCACTACGCGGTGTTGCATTGTGGTTAAGAGTATATTAACTTTACTGGATTTAGATTCCACCTGTGTGATCTCTTTGTTTCCTATCGCCTTGGAATGGAGGATGAGAGGAGAATGGGACGGGATGACCTCAGATGTCATTTGAAGACCCATCTGCAGGAGGGAGTGGAAGGTCACAGGTGGGTGTAGGGGAAGACGCAAGAGTCTCAAGGCCCCTTCTGCAAATGTGAGAGCTGGCACACCCTATCTCAGGATCTCCCCACCCTAGGGTGTGAAGCCAAAGGCCAACTCATTGCGTCTGACAGACTGTCAACTGGGCTGTCTGAAGAGATGAGAAAAGTGCGTATCAGGCAGAGGGAAGGAGGTGTTAACCACGGAATGGAGTAAGGCAAGAGCATGGCATACTGGGCTGAGCTCCCCACACTCAACCCTGTACTTGGAGTCACATCCCTCATAACTGCTTCACCCTTTGAACCAATGATGGCCCCAGACAGCCCCCTGACCCAGACTCCTTACTTGATGCCCTTCAAAAGGAATCATGCAACAGAACTCCAGGATCCCTGCTCTAAGCTGGCTGGCCTCAGGTTGGAGGTGACAGTGGTTATGGATTGGAGAAGTTTTTGAGGTCTTCAAAGAGAAAGTAGGGCTTCTGCCCATGGTTCCATTGTTCTTTGTTACTGCACAAGCCAGCCTGATCCCCCTGGCTCTACTTTTCTTTCCAAACCTCCATCCTGATAATAATAAGCTTCAATAGTTGCACACCACTTTCTATTTTGGCAACATCCAGCAAGTCTTCTGATAACTGGACTGTAAATTCCAAGGTCTGCATCGTGTTCCTATGGGCTATATTCCCAGCAACTAGTCCAATGCCTGATACATAGTTGGTGATCATTAAATATGTGAATGAATGAGCGAGTGAGTGAATGAATGACAGACTCTTTTGGGATGCTTGCAGGGGGCCAGATGCTAATTCCACAGCTCTGCCCATCTTGATTTTTCTGGAAATCCTTTGGCCCCTGAAGGGAACCCAGACTCTACTGTACTACATTGTGATCCTTTTTACCCATTCATAGATGTCATGCCAGGATTCTTCCCTGAGCTCTCCTTCCGCTTTAGGATGTTGCAGCCCCAACTTGCATTATGTGATCTTGATCCAGTTGCTTTCCTTCTCTGAATCTCAGTTTTTTTGCCTGTGAAACAGGAATAGCGGAATTCATTGTGCTGCTTGAGTTAAACAAAGCATGTCAAAGTGCTTTGCAGGGTTCCTGGCACATGCTGAAGGCTCAGATGCTTTGGATGGGATCAGGAGTCTCCAAACAGAAGTTAATGAATAAAGCAATAAAACTGAATGTAGCTTATTTCTTCAAGTGTGCTGCCCAAATTCTGATCTTCCAAAGTGAGCCAGGAACATCCATCACAATTTTAATACTTTTAGGAAGCTGACTTGCAGATATTTGCCCAACTAGGCAAAGACTGATGTATGATATTAACAGTAACCCACATTTGTCAAGTGCTTGCTTTGGGCCAGACACCATTCTAAGGGCTTTGCATGAATTACCTTGAGGAATCCTCAAAAGAACTCTCAGAGGCAAGGCAAGTACTGTACTATTATTATCCCCACTTGACAGCTGAGGAAAGAGGCACAGAGAGGTTAAGTGATTTGCCATAAGGTCACAGAGCTAGGATCAAATCCAGCAGAGCTAATATTCTTAACCACTCTGCATATTACCTCTGTATGGAGGTCCTTTCCAGTCTTGCATGGAACAGGGAAAAACTGGAGTCCACCAATCAAGGAATTCTATATAGTATGTCCATCCCTGCTGTGGAATACTCTACAGTCAGGAAAAAGCAGGTAACAAATGTGTGTGTTCTGGCATGAAATGATGACCATAGTGGATTGTTGGATAGAAAAAGCTTCAGAAAAGTGTATATCATATACTTCATTTTTGTACAAAAACATCATCAAAAATTCCATTTAACTGTTTGTAGATTCATAGATAAAAGTCTGGAAGGATAAACACCAAACAATTCACATTGATCACTGGAAACTGGGAAGGAGGGAGCTTCCTTTTGTGTCTTTATATTCTCTGTTGTTTGAAATGTTTACCACTAGTATGTATTATTTTGTAATTAACAGAAAGAAGGAAGTAAATAGTAAGTGTGCAGTGAGCCAGGAGCCTGAGGAGCCTGTATCACTCTCCAGGCCTTGTCCCCTCCTCAAATGCTGTTTCTTTTCAGAGGCCTCCTTAGTGTTCCCCACTCATCCCTGAGCATCCCTCAGCCCTACTTCCCCTCCACAAGGATGTCCCAACCCCCCTCTAGTCACCGAGAACTTGCCTTAGCCTGGGTCTCTATCTGGGTCTAAGTTCTGCCTTCTGTCTCCCTCTAGACTCACGTGGGGAAAAGTCCCAGCTGCTGGGCATCCAAAAAACCTGACAAATGTCTACATGGGAAACAAAAATGAGGTGACAGTGTTCCTTCCCTTGAGACGATCACAGACATGTATGGGTCAGATATGTGGGCAAATAACTATGATAGGAAGTGACGGAGGCCGTGGAGAAGGTGAGTACCAGCCAGAGGCTGAGCTGCCGGACAAACACCAACACAGTGCCCCTGGCCGTGGTGGAGAGTTTGAGATGTCCTTGTGTTCTAGGCCGCCAGGCTGGCATGGATTCAGATGCCTGCCTGGGGCTGTGTCACTCTGGGCCAGACACTGTGTGACCCAAACCCACCACCTGGGCAGAATCTGCGTGAGGCCCCAGGAGTGATGCACCTTCTGCTTACAGGAAAATGCAATTGCTTGGTCTAAAAAGCTGCTTCCTGGATGACGGGCCTCCCTTTTTGATACCTAGTATTCCTTACAAGCATTTTGCTGTGTCCTTGAATTATCTCTTGTCCTGCTGGGGCCTCAGCACTCTCCCTGGATCAGAGAAAGGGTTCCTCAGGAAAGGGAGAACAGAGATGGGACAAGGAGGGAGACTTATTTGCTGCCTCCTGGGCCAGTGCTCTCTGCAATCAGATTCCTGCTCTTGCCTCTGTCTCACCCCTTCCAAAGGTGTCCTTCCATGTTGCCTGCTCTTGTCGCCACCTATTCCTGTCCCTTCTGCCATCACTACTACTGTCTTCCCTGTCATCATCACTGCCCATCCATCTCATCTGGGCCCCCATCTGCAGAAGGACCTCATCCTCTGCTCTGTCCCTCTCCTGCTCGGCATCTGGGTTCTCTAAGAACCAGGAGGCAACTCCACCCCAGCTTCCATCAGCCCCCCGCACACACATACTGAACCCAGTCGCCCTAGTTCACAGTGGCCCAAAAATCAGCACACTGTCCTATAGGGTTGTCACAGGCAGGTAAGGCTGGTGGGTGGTTCCCCCTTGTTAGATCTCACAGGGCCCCCAGCCTGCCTGCCCCCTTCTTCCTACTTGTGACAACTTCAGATGTAGCACTTTCTGCCACCTCTCACACCCAGTGGGGCCTTGGCCACAGGCAGCTACTCGCCTGCCCACCTCCTTCCTTCCCCACCAAAGCGGACTTCTGCAGAGCCAGGTGAAGAGCCTCATGAGGGGGTCTCGTCTTTTAGGGTATCTGCTTTGAGATCTGGGGTAGGGTTAGGGTAGTCAGGAAAGAAGGAAAGGAGACAGGGTTTGAGAGGGCTGAGAAGTTGGAGGGAGGGCGAGGGCCTGAGGGACTCAGGGTTAGGGAGGGAAGGGTGGCTTCTGAGGGGCAGGGGAAGGACTCTCAGGGCACCTGGCAAGCCGCAGTGGTCCCTGTGCTGAGTGGTTTCAGTGAAAGGTGGCAGAGGAGCCGGGTGCTGAGTGGGCAGCGGAGTGCTCAGGGCACCCCCTGTCAGTCTAACCAGGGAACAAAGGGGCTCTTGGCTACTCTCTCAGATGGTCCTGGCGGGGGAGCTGAGCCTGGGCAGTCCAGGTGATGGGGCACAGGGGCTTCCTCCACCACTGGAAGAGCTGTGTGGGTGATATAGGGGGCAGGGCAGGCTGTGGGGGAGTCTGTGGGGGGTAGAATGGTGAGCTGTGAGTCCTTCCCAGAGAGTTCCCTGTGGTCCTGAGGAAGTCTGGAGTGTTCCCTCAGATCCCTGAGCTAGCTCACTTGGAAGTAACCTCTATGAGGACCTTCCTGTCTCCTCTCCTCCCCAGGGAGGGGCTTAGGCTGGCTCTGCTCCTCCTCTCTGATTGGCTAGTCTCTTTTTCCTGCACCTACCAGGAGAGCACCATCGGCTTCTAAATGTCAGCATGAAGAGAGTCTTTACACATCAGCCAGCCCAATTCTCCCATTTTTCAGATAGGGAAACTGAGGCCAGGAGCGACAGTGCCAGGCTCAAGGTCACACAGTGGTTTAGAGGGAGAACCAGCCCAAAAGCCAGGCTGCTATTTGGAGGTCCTCCACTGCTCACCTGTGACTTACCTGTCTTCCAGTAGGTAGTGGGTGCACAAAAGGGGGACTGGCTCCAGAATTGGGGTGTTGCCACAGACCAATCCCTGGGGGGCACAGGGGGCTCCCTATCCTCCAGCCTGGACTGCCAACTCTGCCCAGGTGATCAGGTAAGGTGGGGCTCCAGACTTGTTTCTGAGGCTAGCCTGCTTAGGGATGGAGGGGACATCGGGAAGAGGTGGGGAAAATCTGAAGAGACCTAGATTCCCATCATCTCCTGGCCCTGAGAACTCCTACGCCAGCACATCATGGGGATGTACCTTTGAGGTGCCAAAGCCCCTGTCCTGGTCCCCAGAAGTCAGACTCTCTGTGGGGCTGAGAAGGGACAGGGCCATGCAGGAAGCTTGGCTGTATGACAATGGCCTGGGCTTTAGTGGGAGGGGGTCAGGCCCATCCTGGGAGATCTAATCTTTGACGAGGATTTCTTCTGAGTTCACCTTGGCTCCATTGAAAACAGCTGATGTTCTGAGACATGGTAGGACCAGGGTGATGAGGGAGGCTGGGGAGGAGAAAGGGGCATATAAGGGGCTCTAGGGGGCAGAGGAGGGCAATTTGGGGGTGGGGGTGAAAGTCTCTAGGGAAAGAAATTTTTGGATGAGAGAAGGGGAAGCCATCTGAGTGACAGACATGGTGGGGTGGGTCTTAGCTTCCTCTTCTTCCACGGAAATCAAACTAGGAGTGGGGCCAGGAGTCCCAGCCCCCACCCCCCAAACCCCTTTGCTCCCTGCCTTCTAGGTCTTCCCAGTTTGCAGCCACTTCCAGACAGAGTGGATGCCCATGGCCCATCCTGTGCCAGCTGGTTGTACTCCATGCCACTGGCACTGGCCAGGTCTGCCCTCATGGCCTGCCCCCAGGGCCTGGACCCATACCTGTGTGCTCTGCAGCAGGCATCCGTGGGCACAGACCTGAAGAGTCTCAGAGAGGACGTCCTGAGCATGAGTAAGGCCATGGTGCGGGGCTGCACCTCCGTGGAGGCGGGAGGTAGAGGCACCATTAGGTTTCGGGATGGGAGGGGGTGGGGGCCCAGTGTCCCTGGTGAGGACAGAGCCTCAGGCACACTGAACTCCCACATTTTGGCCTGGAGTTCTGGCCTGGGGGTGCAGGGGGATTTCCAGGTGGTGACACCTGAGTCAGAGGAGGTGGGCAGTGGCTTTCTCAGGCATGGGTATGGGAGCTGGCATAGGTGTAACCAAAGTCCTGGGGGTTGAGAACGGCACTTTGCCCAGCGTGTTTGTGCAGACAGGAGGACTGATTATGGGAGTCATGGAGTTGTGGCTTCTGCCCTTTCTGGATCTGTGACCTTGGGCACATCACTGAGGGCAGTTTCTTCTTCCATGAAAGTAGAATCTCACTATACCTGTGTTCCAGGTGTTTTGCATGTAATACACTGTTCCATTATGCAGCTGTGACCTCCTGAAGGGCAGGGACTATGCTGCTGGGTCCTTTATTTCCCCAGGACAGAGCACAGAGTGAAATAGCTCAGTAAAGTTGGTTAGGTGAATAGATGAGGATCTGAACAATCTACCTTTTAATAGTTTTTTCTTTTTAGTGTTTTATTTTATATTATTCCTAGCTTAATTCCTACCTGACTGGCTGTTGCATCCCAGTCTCCATTGGAAGGGAGACTTCTCTGCTCACCTCCTAAATATTCCCGTGCTCCAGAACTCAGCCCAGACCTTCTTCCCATCCCTCCCCTCCTTCTCCCTTCCCCATTCCCTTCCTTTCCCCTACCTGCCTCTCCTCCCCTCCTCCTCCCTTCTCCCTTCCCCTCCCTCCCTTTTTTCCCCTCCCCTGTTCTCCTCTCTCCTCTCTCTTTCCCTCCCCTCCCCTCCTGTTCTCTTTATCTAGAGTAGCACTGTTTGATAGAAATTCCTGCAATAATGGAAATGTCCTATACTTGTGCTAATACCATACCCATTGACCTTTCTTAATGTGGCTACTGTGACTGAGAAACTGAATTTTTTCTTGTACTTATTTTCATTAATCTAAATGTAGTCACATATGTCTGAAGTGGTTACCATTTTGGACACAACTGATCTAGCATCACCCTTATGGGATCTCATCTAGGCCTCTGGCACCCAAATTTATGTATCCAGCTCAGACCTTTCCTTTAAACTCCAAACCAATTCATCCAACTGTCCACCTGACTTCTCTTCCCAGATGTCTGCTAGCTTCTGAATCATTGTCTCTGCCTAACATTGTTAAGCACTGCACAAGTACAAGCCACTGTGATTAGCAAGTGCGACTACAGACCAGGAAGGTCCAGAGAAGGGAAATACCTTGCCCAACAGGCCTGCAAGCTAGAGTTCTCTCCCAGGGCTGAGCAGGGCAGGTTAGATGGGGAACAGAACTTCACCCCAGGCTGTGGGGCCCTGACTATCTTCCCCTTCCTGCTCAGAGCACCAGGCACCAAGGCCACATGCCGGCTCTACCAGTGACACGGTGGTCACAACCAAATACCCTTGGAACGGGGACAAGATGGGAAGCCATCCAGAAAGAGCTGGCGAGGGGGACACCTGCCCATCCTTCTCTCCTCACAACAGCTCTTCTCCAGCCCCCTGGGAGAACAGAAAGAACGCCGGCCCCTTAGCTTTCTGCTGCTGCCCCCTACTTGCTCCCATGTCCAAAGAGCCCCCGTTCCACCTCCAACCTTTCTTTCCCGGGTACCCACTTCTCTTGCCTCCACCTTGTGCATTCATCTGTGGGGCCCTACTTTCTGTTCAATGTTTTTCCTTTTTCATGCTGCCGCCAGGCACCTCTTACCCCACCACAGCTGTGCCTAACTTGCTGATGAGTTTCAAAGAGCCTGGGCACCACAGTGCCCAGGGGGAGACCCTGAGTCCCTACCCAAGGGCCTCCCAAGCCTCTGCCCAAACTCGACTGTCTCAGGCCCAGAATCCAGGCCCTGGAGCTCCAGGGCTGGAGAGAGCCGTCAGGGCAGCTCCAGCCCAGCAGGTCCCACTGGGCTCCCGGGTGGGCACTGCAGCACTGCCTTACCCTCTGAAGAAAGAGAATGGCAAAATCCTGTACCAATGCAACGTGTGTGGCAAGAGCTTTGGACAGCTCTCCAACCTCAAGGTATCTGCCTCCCAGGCTCCCCTGCTCCCCTTGGCATCCTCAATCCCCCTTCCATCCTGCTTCTAGAAGCAAGGGCATTAAAGCAAGAAGGAACTCCTGGGCAGCCTCTACGTTGTGGCCTTGAATGGTTCACTTGGCTCTTCAGTTTCACTTCTGTAAAGAGGAGAGCTAGGTTAAGATAGCTGCCAAAGTCCTCTCTGCCCTAAAAGACTGGCTATAGGGTCATCTCATTTAAATTAAAAATGGGGAACTGAGGCTCCTAATGGGAAGTGTTTGCCCGAGACTTATTTAACAGTGGCGTTGAGTCTTGATCTCAGTGTCTCAACATTTAGTGAAAGGCCCTTTGCTGAACAACCATCCTGACTGGATTCCCAGTTAAGCCTCCACGTGAAGGTCAGGTGGGGGAATGGGTAGGTTTTACTGAGTCTAAACCACATTTTCCAGCAGGGGGAGACCAAGGGCTCATCTTGGACAGGAAGCTATGCACAAGTTGGCACTCACTCAAGTGGAGGAAGTTACAGTTATTGGGAAACAGCCCTTCTGGATCTGCTAGGGATGAGTTGTTAAGCTCTAATAAGGCTGAAACCACCTGGAGGGCTACTAAACATGCAGACTGCTAGGCTCCCACCCCAGAGATTTTGGTTCAGTTGGTTTGGGGTAGGATCTGAGAATCTGTGTTTTAATATGCTCCCAGGTGGTACGGCTGCTGCTGGTCTGTGACCCACGCTTTGAGTAGCACTGCTCAGGGTATCTATACAGGGGGTATCTCTGACCTGGCCTTCTGACCACTGCCATCTTGCCTCCCTCAGGGCAGCAGAATGAATGGGAGTACCCTAGGAATGAAAAAGAGGCCCTGAGGGGGTGTTTGAGAGGCAAGGGGACTGGGAGGCCTTGATGTCAAAAAGGAGTCCTGTGGGGATGTGGGTAGAGGCTCACAGAGGATCCAGGCCCTGCTGAGGGACTGGGCAGTTGGCAGCATCTCTCCCACACCTGGTTCAGGTCCATCTGCGTGTGCACAGTGGGGAGCGCCCATTCCAGTGTGCCCTGTGCCAGAAGAGCTTCACCCAACTCGCCCACCTGCAGAAGCACCATCTGGTGCATACGGGGGAGCGGCCCCACAAGTGCCTGGTGAGACCCTATTCCCCCTTCCCCATATTCCTGCAGGCTGGTGAGGAGCTCCAGGCTGGGCTGGGGGGCGGGGCTGGCATCTGCAGTCTCTGCTCCCCAGTCCTCCTGAGCAAGTGGAGACAGGAAAGGAGGCAAGGCTGAAAGGTGGGGAGAGAGGTGGAGGGGGGTGAAAATGACCATCTCTGTTTGGAAGGGCCAAGATCGGAGGTCAGTCCCTGGGCCTCGAGCAGGGAATGGAGATGTATGTCTGTTTGGGGAGCAGAATAAATTCGGGGAGTCCTGGGGAGTGTCTTACCTATTACATACTTCCCAGGGTTGCTGGAGGAGTTCATGCCACACCGCATGCAAATATCTCAGATACTGTGGGTTCAGTTCTAGACAACTGCAGTAAGGTGAACTTCACAATAAAGCAAGCCAAGTGAACTTCCCAGCGCATATTAAAGTTCTGTTTATGTATACTATAGTCTATTAAGTGTGCAATAGCATTATGTCTAAAAAAATGATGGACTTACCTTAATTAAAAATACTTTATTGCTAAAAAATGCTATCTATCATCTGAGCTTTCAGGCAGTTGTAAGCTCTGATCACAGATCACCATGACAAATATAACAAATACAATGATAATGAAAAAGTTTGAAATATTGTGAGAATTACCTAAATATGACACAGAGACACAAAGTGAGCAAATGCTATTGGAAAAATAGTGCAAACAGACTTAGTCCATGTAGGGTTGCCACAAACCTTTAGTTTGTATAAAATGCAGTAGCTGCAAAGCACAATAAAGCATAGTGCAATAAAACGAGGTTTGCCTGTATACAAACACTGCATATAACATCAGCTCCATGTTAGCTCCCTCCTCCTTTGAGCCTTGCCTTATTCCTTTGGAGGTCAGAAGGGCAGGGATTCTTCACCTGTTTTACAGAGGCAGAAATGAAAGCAAAATAACGGTTCTGAGTCTGGGCTCTCCGGGTCCAAATCCTAGCTCTGTCTCCAATTTGCTGTGTGACCTTTGGCTAGTGGCTTCACTCCTCTGAGCCTCTGCTTTCTCACTGTCAGATAAGAGTTGTACTTTTAGTTATGCTTCTCCAGGGTCATAGGGAAGACTGTGTGGGACAAATTCCTGACATGTGGCAGCTCCCAGCAAACGTTAATTATACCTACTAAAGCTGCAGCCCCACATATAAATGTTCTATGTGATTATTTCATTCAGTCCAACATACCTATGAGGTTAGGTATTCATGGTCACATGTTACCAACAAGGAGAGCAAGGCTCAGAAAAGAGGAGTCATCTATACAAGATCATATAGGGAGTAGAAGAACCAGGACCCTAACCCAGGTTTGCCTGGCTCTAACGTGCCAGACTGTTGGTCCCAGGGAGAAATCATTGGGGGAAAGCTCATAGGCCTGCCTTATGGGGAGGGGTTGCAGAGGTTTCCAAGATGGGGAGGGGAAGCAGATATCCTGAGCCAGCCGGGTGGGCAGAGCTGATGCCAGTGCCCATTCTCTTCAGATGTGCCACAAGCGCTTCAGCAGCTCCAGCAACCTCAAGACCCACCTGCGCCTGCACTCAGGGTCCTGGCCCTTCCAGTGCAATGTCTGCATGAGCCACTTCACCCAGAACATTCACCTGAAGTTGCACCATCAGCTGCATGCCCCACGGCCCTGCCACCAAGCTCACACCCACCTGCCCCTGGCGTCTCTTGCCTGCCTTTCCCGATGGCACGTGGAGGCACCATCAGAGAGGCAGATGGGCTGGGACTTGAACAAGGTCAAGGTGTCCTCAGCATCCTGGGGAAAGAAAGGGCAACCAGCCTAAGCAGTGGTGCCAGGACTGCCCAGAGGTGGGGGAATGTGGGGGGCAGTGGAAGAGCAATAGAGCAATTAAAGGATTTTCTCTCTGACAAGTAGAGGCTTTCTGAGCCTCCACAGGAGAGAAGCAAGCCACCATGTATGTGCCAGACTTCACATCCCACCTGGGAGCAGGTCAGGGGACACAGCCAGGAAGAGTCTGCTGCCTGCACACGGGGGGCGTGCCTGCAGCCATCCACCTCCAGCTGGGTTTGGGTTCTGCTCCCTGTCAGGGACCTATCTAGGACCCGGCCTTCTATCTCAGCTTGCCAGTGACAGACTAGCCTTTCCAGGACTCTTCCAGGTGCAGACTGTGCTGCCAAGCACAGGACATGTTGTCCTCTTTTCTGAACAGATGTTGCCATACTTGTCCGGGTGCCTGTCTGCTGCTTCCCACCACCTCCTCTCATAGTTCCTAGGAGGCCACCTTGCCCCCTGAGCTGGTACTCCCTGCCAGTGTCAGATGAGGTGTGCCCTTCTTCTGTACAAATCTGGATGTGAGCCCCCTGTGGGGATTAAGGGGCAGGAACACAAGGATGTCAGTGTCCACTCATGGCCCAGAAGCATGATGTCCCCGTGGGCCAGGACCAGTCATCACAGAGGGCAAAGAAGCGGGTGCTGGGCTCAGAGACATGTAGAAACCCTACAAGGACTACAGGCAGGAAAGAACTGGCATAAAGTCTGGAAACAGGGACCCTCCTGATAGCTTTCTCCGTGCAGTCTAGAAGATCCCCTCAAATGTGCGAGGTGTTTCCCAGTCCCACTCGAGAGTTAGAGAGGCAGTATCGTGTCAGGTGGGAAAAGACCCTGCCTGGGAGGAAGGAGGGTGGAAGCCTTGGTTATAATCACAATAAACAACCATTAGGAAATAATAATAGCTAGCCAGCTTCCAGCAGGGAGCGCCATTCGCCCCCCTGTGGGTTTCAGAGCGGCTTTCCCGCCCCAGTACTAGGAGACTCCCGCTGTGTAGAAGGGTTTCAAGGACGGAGGTAGAACTCTCACTGGGAGCGCATCACGGCACAGCAATGGCAGGATCGGCTTTGGCCCCACCAGTCATCAAGGAAGGTCCGGGTTCCAAGCCCACCCCCTCACCCCTACTGCCCCGCGCGGATTAGGCCTCGCCCACTCAGCAAGACCACGCCCCAGCCTTTGCCCCGCCCCTTCGTTCTAGCCCCGCCCTTGGGGGAGGTCCTTTGCTCAGTTTCGCCTCCTCGCCCCTCTTTCCCTGCCCACTTCTTGCCGGCCGAATTTGGGGGCTGTCCGCACCCTGTGGGCCGAAGGCGCCTCCGGAGGCATAAGAAGTTGCGCGAAGGACCTCGGGGAGCGGGGGCTCGGGCGGAGCGGCCCGGGGTGGGGGCGGCCCCTACAGAACCGTAACCTCAGCTCCCGGGCACCAACAACATCTGGGTCGGTCCCCCGCCCGCACGGACTGCGGGCGGTGCCGCTGTTTGCTGAGGGGGGCGGGCCGGAGGAGGCGTTTCTCCGCAAATGAGCGGATCCGGGTGGCCCCCGCGTCCCGGAGCGGTCAGGTGCCCCGACGCCCCAAGCCCAGGGCTTTGCCTTTGCCATGACCGAGCGGCACGGGGGCCTGGGGACCCGCCTGGCTCGCCGCCTGGCCCGGCTAAGGGTCTGGAGGGAGCGCGGGGGGAAGCGGACCCCGGAGGAGGCCAGAGCCCGGGATAGGTGAGGGGGATGGAGGAGGACCACTTGGGGCACCCCTGGGCCCTGGTGTGTGTGTGTGTGTGTGTGTGTGTGTGTGTGTGTGTGTGTGTGTGTGTGTGTGTGTTAGAGTGTAGTGGATGTTCAAATAAGCGTGTATGATTGTCGCGAAGCATAAAAATGTACGTGCCGATATTCCAGGATTTTGGATATGTGAATGTGAAAACGGTCTTTATAAAGTACTGTGCTCTTTTAAAACTTTAAAACAACTTTTCCAATTCCCTAAGTCAGGGAAGCGGCCTGCAGACAATGATTTCCTCTCCAGAGACAGTTTAAAGGCAATTGTAGCAGCCCTTCTTGCCGCTGTGAACTTTGTCTGCCATCGCAGTTTACCTCTGGTCTCCCAGGCCCTTGGCCATGAGTGTGAGAGGCATCTGACCTGTCTTAGACTGCACTGCACTTGCCACGGAGAGGTTTTCCCCTGTCGTCCCAGACTGTAATAATAAACCTTGATTTGCCACTTGCTTCGTGCCTTACCTGGATTATCTCAATCTTTACAGCTGCTCTATGAGGCAGGTATTTCGTGTGATTCAGGGACAGAAATTGAGGTTCGGAGAGGTGATGTCACCTCTCAGAGTCACACAGCTGGAAAGTGGTGGAGCTGGGATACAAGCTTAAGCAGTTTGACTCCAGAGCCCACATCTTAACACTAGGCCACTCTGTTGCCTGGAGAGATTTCAGAACTGCAAGTTGGGGCCAGAGCTGTGTCCTAACCCTAGGTGCCCCTGGCCATGTGATCTTGAACAAATTGCTTCATCTCTTCCAGCTCCGTTCACGGGTAGCTGATGTCTACATACCAGGAAAAAGGCTCTGTGGATGGCTGAGCTGAATGGCGGGGAGGAGGGTAGTGAAGATGACCCCAGTAGCTCACAGGCCTTATGTTGGAAAAGAGGAAGGGAGTGTGGAGTGTGCTCTCAGGCACTGCTGTTTGTGTACCTATGCAGTTACTGGGCAATTTGTTCTGATCTTATCATGAGGCAACCGTCTTCAGCCGCCCTGGGAAGGGTGAGGGCAGAGTAAGGAGAGGGGTTTGTACTGCTCTCTCACACTGAGGAGAGGGGAGGGGAGGGCTTAGTTATCCTGTGCCTGGAAGCCTGGGTGCCCCGGGGTACCCACACCCTACCAGTGCCCTGCCCGCCAACACCTGGGAGACACGCCCTCTCCCTTTACCCTGTCTGGCAGGGACCTGCCCTATAGGCCCAGGTGGTGCTGCCCTTCCCTTTCCTCACTTGCGGAGGCAGGGTTGGGGTGCAGGTGAGTCAGGGTAGGAAGGGCAGGGGAGGTACTGCACATGCTCCCAGGCCAGCGTGACGATACATCCTGGTGTGCATTTGGACCCAGTTCCCACCTGCGTGGGAATGGGACTTGGGCACCAAGGCACAGGCCTCTGAACCCTGCTGATTGCCTGGGGTAGGGAGTGGAGTACACAGAAGAGGCAGCCAGGGCCCATTCTTGCCCCATTCATGTGGTGATGTCCAATCCCCTTGGAGTGGGATGGTCCTAGCGTCTTAACTCCAAGACTCACTGGCTGTGTGACTCCAGACAAGTCACTTCACCTCTCTGGACCTCAGTTTCCTTATCTGAAAAATGGAGGCACTAGCACCCACCTTTTAGGATTATTGTGAGGCTTACAGGAAATCATGTAGGAGCAATACCTAGTGCTAACCTTGGCACCATGAGAGCCTCAGCAAATGGTCAGCTTTTGAATTATTGGGGTGCTGTCTTTTATCTGTAGTCTGGCCCTGATACAGGCCTAGTCTCCATTTTTGTCCCAAGCTCATCCCTGTCTCTGTCTTCTCTGTCTCTCTGGGAGTGGAGCAGAGTGGAGGCTGCTGCGTAGACCTCCCCACTACTCCCAAGGTTCCTGGAGCTCACTGCGGGTGAGCCCTGAGAGAAGGTGTAGAGGCCGCTGGGTCTAGTCTGGGGGTGGGAGAGGAGGAGGCCGCTTCACTGCCTCCCCTGTGCTTCCTTTCCAGGCCCTTGAGTGGCCAGAGCTGCCCTGACCTGGCCCATGGCCAGGGCAGCACCAGCGATGTCAGCCTCAAGGTAGGAGAGACTCCAAAGAGGAGAATGGTTGGGGGGCAGAAGCTCTGGGAGGGCTGGGAAGGCCTTGGGAACCCTGACTTAAAAGTCAGGCAGTTGGAGTTCTCTAGTCTTCCCTCTGCTTCACTGTGTGTCCCTGGGCTAATCACTCCCCAACTCTGAACCTCAGTTTGCCTGTCTGCAAAATAGGGGAAATAATGTCTCTCAGGGGCTGTTGTAAGAAATAAAGTAACGGGTATAGACCATTCAGCATGGGGCCTACACACTCAGGAAACATGAGCTCCCTAATGTTTCCTAATGCTATGGGTCCTTAGGGGAGGCCTATAGGGGAGTGCCTATTCCCCCTTTTCCACACTCTCTCCTTTAGCTTGGCCTTCTATCTTTGGTCCTTTTTCCCCCACTTCCTGCCACCACAGGGCTGCTGCCGGGCCACTGGCTTAACCTTCTGGCCACAGTTTCCCCATTGCAGTGGGGCCTGAGCCATGGATTGCACACCATTAATAATCGCTAGCATTTAATGGAGTACTTGTCATATGCCGGGTGCTCTGTGTGGATTGTCTCATACAATCTTCACAGCACTTCCAGGAAGCAGGTGCTGTTTCACGCCCATTCTACATAATGCTGAAACTGAGGGGAAAGAGCGCAAGAGATAGTGCAGCTAGGAAGTAGCAGAGCTACTGGATTCAAGCTCACACTGCCTGCTCCAGGCCCTCACATTAATCACTCTGCCCTCCTGTATGTCTCTTGACGTGTTCAGCCCCTGGGGAACAAGGTGCTGCACCCCATTTCATAGATGGGTAAATTGAGGCATTTGGGATCAAGTGCTCTTGCTACAAGGAATTTTGATCTCAGACTTGCTTTCTTAGTTGCCGAGGACACAGCCTATCCCTATAAACTTGTGGTTTGGGGAGCAGTGTCCATATGGGTCGGGATCCTGGGTCTTCTCTCCTCACCCCCCCAGCCAGGCTAGGGGAAAAGAGCAGAGAGGTCAGGTCTGTCCCACTTTCAGGGGAACTTGCTCCCTGGCTCCCCCATGGCCCAGGTCTCTTCACCCAGGAGTGCTTGGGAATATCAGGCTGGGAGGGTCCTTGGAGGGGCTCCCTGGAAGCCTGGAGCAGGTGAGGCCATAGGCACTTGTGGCAGGTATGCCCCCGCAGCCCCCAATCCCCAGGGCAGTTGGTGCCAAAGGGCTGGAGGCCTGTGTGACTTTAGTCATGTCCTTTCTGGGCTTAACTTGCCTCATATGTAGAATGGGAGAGGATGAGTTAACTGCTGGGGGTCTTTCCCAGAGCTCTGCCCCTTTTTCCAGCTCCTGTGGCTCTGCTCAGCTTCTCCTGTGCCAAGGAGGGCAGCCAGGGGTACCTGGAGGGCAGGGGGCAGATGCTGTCACCAGGGTCCTGCCTCTCCTTTCCCTAGGCCCAAGCCCAGAGCTGCTCAGAATGGGACCTTCGAGCAGGGAGCCGTGGTTCCTGGCTTTGGAAGCAACAACACAGCTCAGGAGGCCCCTCTCAACTCCTGGGGCGCCTACAGAGGCCAGCTGTGGGCAGTGCCTCTGACCTGGCCAACTATGCCTCCAGCGGGCTGGAGAGCCTGGCACTGGCAGCAGAGCCTTCTGGTGCCAGGTGCCCCTCATGCCCAGTGCTAGCTCCTGGATGTCTGCAGGAGGGAACCCCAGTCTGTGCCTGCCCCAGGTCCCCATACAGAACCCCAGAGGTTCCTCTGGGGCCTGAGCCACAAGCCAACCTGAAAGACGTGCTGCCCCACCCAGCAACCTTCCCCAAGATAGAAGGGGCAAAGGGCGAGTCTGTCACCCCAGGGCCAGTCCTGCCAGAGCCAGCCCAGAGCCTACATGAGCGTCCGTCTGCCAGGAGGACCCGCTACCACATCACCATCGTCCTGCGGGGGTGTGGGGAGGCACCTGGGGAGGAGGCTGAGGAGCCCAAACCGGCCGGACCAGCTCTCTATCCCTGTGGCCCTGAGGAATCCTGGGGCTGGCGGGAGCCTCCCCACGGGCCCCGCCCCATCACGGGGTGCCCGACCAGCCCGCTCAAGGAGCCCCAGCTGAGAGCCCCACTGCATCAGGAGAGTACAGCCCATTGGCAGGAGCTCCAGGCCTGCTGCACACCTGGGTCCCTAAACAGACGGTGAGTAGAGGTCAGTCCCCATGTGGGGTGATGGTGGTGGTGGGGAAACTGGCCTGGCTGCCCCCTCTTGGGTCTCTGCCTTGTCTCTCATCTCTGGGCTTCTCCCTCTCAAGGCCCATTCATTCAGCTTATTGAACCTGTGCTGACTCGGCCGTGGCCTCCCCACCCCAGCTCTGCCCTCCTCTCCCTCCCTTCTCCCACAGGCTATCTCTTCATACCCACGGCTGCTCTCCTCCGCATCCACACCTGAAGAGGGTGATAGCCTGTCACGGAGGGGATGGGAGAGGGGACACTTTCTCTCAGCGGTACCCACCACTCACTGCTTCTGTTCAGGAGACCATAGACTCAGCCTGGGAATAGGCACCCAGCCAAAGTGCTGGGTGTCCTGGGGGCAAGTTGCTTAACTTCTCTGAGCCTTGAGTTGTCAAGTAGATTTGGTAGACGGAGATGAAGAAGGAAGAGGTGGTTACAGGTACATGCTTTGAACTCCAGGGAGTTGGGCTGCCCAAACAGCAGGGATGATTATTAATAACACCTCAGTCACAGCAATAATTACCTCATCTGGCTCTGTCTTGGTGGCTACAGGGACAGGCGCCCCGATTCCCAACTCGGTTTTTATTTGTGTTGGAATGACTCTCCCATATCAGAGATGGAAGGGTGGGTCCCCTAAAACTCATGGGGAAGGGGCACTGGGTCTCAAACAGGCTCAAAAGTTGCTAGTGATGAGGGTGGCAGCTGTCATCTGTGGTTTGCTTTCTAAACATAATTCTATTTAGTTCTCACAACAGCCCCATGAAATAGGATGAATCCTTCTTTTCACTCCTCCCCCCCATTACAATAGGGGAAATGAGGCTCAGAGAGGTTACATCACTCGCCTAAAATCAACTGGAAAGTGAAGGGGCCGGAATTTGAACCCTGGTGCCTGCGCTCTAACCACTTCCTTCTCCTGCCTCTCATAGAGCAGACAGTGGAGGGTTGAGTAGAGCTGGTGGACACCAGGACCTCATGGAGGTGTATTTGGCAGCACTGTGCTGACAGCATCGGGAGGCCCAGGCCGCTAGGCAGGAGTCAGGGTACCTGGTCCTGTGGCAAGGAAAAGGGAGATGAGGGATCCAGGCTGGCTCAGAGGCAAGCTTGGGTGGCCCAGCTGAGGGGGAAGGGCTGCAGAGGGAGGGAAGGTGGGCAGAGGAGCCAGCTTTACAGAGGAAAGCCAAGGGCAGTAGGTATAGCCAGGGGAATCGGGCTCGCATGGATAATGACAGACTCTGGCAGGAGGCTAGGCGCTCACTTAGGGAGGGAGGAAGCAGACCCCCGGCATATCCTCCTTCCAGGTCCCCTTGCTGGGGGAGTGTTCTCTGGGCCAGGAGTGGCAAACGTTGGGGTGCGGGTGGGACCATGCTGGGGCTACAAGTGGGAATGTATGAGATAAGTATGCATCCAAGTGTATGTGTCTGTGTTCAAGGTAGGTGAATTTCAAGAGGAAGACGGCTTGGGGCTATGAATTGACTGTGTATATACTGTGAATGTGTGTGTGCATGTGTGTGCGTGACTTGTGTGTCTGCTGTGTTTCTGAACATCTGTACCTCTGATTGTGTGTTTGTATCTGTGTATGTCTATTTAAGTTTATGTACACATTTTTGTGTCTGTATGACTCTGTTGGTCTGTACCAGTGTCTGTGAGTGCCTGTGTGACATGGCATGTGTTTGCAGGCATGTGGCCCTGTGGACTGGTTTGGCCTAGTTTGGGGGTGACTCACAGGTAAGCGGGGAGAATCCAGGACTTGTTGGGTTAGACAAGGCTCTCTCCCACAGTCCCTCAACCCCCTCCTCAGTCTCTCCCATTCCCAGCCCCACACACCTTGTTTGGAGGTCACAGTCACCCTGCCAACAAATCTGTTTCTAGTCTCTGGCCCTGGAGAAAAAGGGCTCTGGAAATGAGCACTTCTGCTGGCCTAGGAGAGGCATCCTGGGCCATCAGGGTGATCTTCAGAGTGAGGACAAAATGGGGGAGCTATCGGCAGATTGATACCAGCATAGTTTGAAGAACATTCTAGCAGTCATGACTGGCCAGGGATGGGGCAGGTCAACTGTCAAATGGTGACCTCTCTGTCCCTAGAATATGCAAGCACAAGTGAATGACCACATGCTTGTGGAATGACTGATTGTCAGGGGTGTTGTCCAGGGGTTGGGTTGGGTTGAGAACAGCTTTGAATTCTGATTGTTGGGAGGTCATTTACAATATCTGATCTGATTACCAGCAGCTTCCTTTGAAGCTGTTCTGTTGCTTTGCCAAATCCTGTGGGGTCTTCCAAATGTGGTTCCTGTGTTTATGTCTAATTCTTTGACCCCTGGACCCCTAGGGTACCACCTTTATGGGAAAGTTGGCTTTGGATAAGCCTCACCAGGGTCTAGCATATCACTTAGCACAACTAGCATTAAATGAATGAATGAAGCAGTTAATCAATGAATAAATGACTAAGAGCCCAGGCTCTGTCACTTATTATCAGTGCCATCTGGAAGAGGGAATGTCAGCCAATGGTAGTTGTTATTGTTATTCAAGAATGGAGAGGAGACTCAGTGGGTGGGTCAATGAGGAGGATGAAGCTCCATGCTGGGAAAGTCCCAGCAAGGCAGTCAGGGATTTTGTTGGGGAAGAAAGGGGCCTCTTCAGTGAGCACAGGAGAGAGGGTCAGAACTCATGTGTCTCATTGTGTCTTGCTCTCAGGAATTCTGGCCTGGGGAAATGATTGGGGATCTATTTCAGCCCCCTTCCTTCCCCATATACGAGGCCTTTCCAAGGCCACTCAGGCCCTGTCGTAGCCACCAGTGGTCCTGGAGTCAAGTCAGGCTTCCCTGGCCCTCAACCCCTTTCATCTCTGCCCCTCATAAAACTTGAGTCACTGCTAGGGCCATGGAGCGGGGTCAAAGTGCTGGGTTCCACCAGCTTCTCAGGAGGGAAGAAGAGATGAGGGTGGGGAACTGGGCGCATGGGGGCATTTCTGGTCTTAGCTTTCATCACAATGGTCTGGGGGCTGCCTCGTGGAGAGGAGCAGCAGACTTGAAGACAGGTGGACCTGAGTCTGGGATGGACAGCCTGACCCCTTGGCTTCTTGGGGAGTGACAATAAGATTGCGCTGGTCAGTGCAGCCTGAAGTACGGTGGGGGCTGGGTGGTCCCTCCAGGACTACTGTGAACCCCTTTAAAAGTAAACCTCTAAACCACAGAATCTCAGTTTACTGGATACATACATTAGGGAGTTTGGAATGGTGGTTAAGCTCTTAGGATTGGGGTTCGAGTTTTGCCTCTACTACTGTGTGGCTCTGGGCAAATTTCTTAACTTCTCTGAACCTTTTTTCCCCATCATCTGCAAAATGGAGATGCTTGTTTATAATTTATTCTTTGTAAGTTATCAAATTCATGGGATTCTTTTGAAGATTCAGCAGGACAACGAACATAAAGCAGTTAGCAAGCTGTTAGGTACAGAGTAAGCCCTCAACAAATGGCTGGTGTTGTTATTATTACTGTTAAAACAGATTCACCAGAGAATAGGGTGCTTAGAGGTCTTCTTAGGCAGTTATTATTACCCTCCTACTTAGTAAAGGCGGTAATGGAGACCCAGGGAGATCAAGGGAGGGACAGAAAAGAAAGACCCAGGCCCCACCCATCAAGGAGCTGAGGTGAGAATCGCTCTGCTGAAGAGGATCACAGGAATGGCAGGACGTGCTCAGGGCCTTGGCCTTGGGGGCAAGAGGGAAGATGCCTGGGCAGCTTAGTACCTGTGTTACCTGGACCAGTCATTCCTCTTCTCTGACCCTCAGTGTCTTCATCTGTACAATGGGGGGAATAATCAAGAGGAGAGAATGGAGGGAAAGTACATTCAAGTCCAAAGTCCTGTGTCCCACGGATCTTTGTTCAGACCCACAGATGCCTACAGACATGCACTAGGCTCTGATGGTTTTCCGTATGCTTGTGTTAGTACACACGTGTTCGTGAACACCTAATGTTTGGTCCCAGTTCTCCAAGGTGCAAGTGGGAAATTTATGAGCCAGCCTTTCGGTTTATAAAGCAAGTTTTCATTCTGTTTTATTGGATTCTGACAATAACCCTATGAAGCACATACTCATTTTTCCTGTTTTGTGGCTGGGAACCTTGAAGCTTGAAGGGGAGAAATGGCCTGCCCAAGGTCATCCAGCTAGAAAGCGACAGGACCAGGGGGAACCCAGCTTTGGTTGTGGCCAAAGCCTGTTTTTCCTTCCCTTCCTTTATAATGATCAGTAACAGGGTCAAGGACAGTTGTTTAACTTTTAGCTTTCCAGTTTTATTTTTGGCTCCTGGAGGACTAGACCTAGGGCTCCTTGGGCAGTCACAGCTCCTTCCCTAGACAGACACAATTTTCTGCCCTCTCTCTTTGCTTCCTTCCAGGCTCAGGCCTCAGCTTCATCCCTTGAAGGACCCTGGCGTGGGGGATCACCTGAAAGTGGGGAGAAGGGTGGGAGACCTGAGTACATGCCCATTTTACAGGTGAAGAAACAAAGGCCCAAAAGGTCAAATGACTTGCCTGACATTAGCAAGCCTGACCTTGGCAGAGGTAGTTGTTCTACACTGTGGGGAGCTGCCCCCTGACCCTGTCTCTTCTTGGCACCATCTGCAGGGAGCTGGATCACAGTGAGCCAAGGACCCCTCAGAACAGGTTGCTGGGGCCCAACATGGAGGAGGCAGGTGGGCCCCTGACTCGGGCTGAGGCCCGAGTGGTGAGTGCCACACTGACATGGCGGCAGCGGCCCCCTGCCCAAGAAGAGATCAGACACTGTTTTCACAAGGTGTCCCTGGTGTCAGGGGCCCAGACGGATGCCCCCCGGGAGGAGATGTTTGAGTACCGTCACCGTCAAGAGGAAGTCAATGGCTTTGCTCCACGGGAAGAGACTGTGAATCACCGGGGACCCCGGTACGAGGCTGGCTCCAAGAGCTTCCAGACCCATGGGCCTATCTTTTCCAAGAAGTACACCCCACCCCTCAAGGAGAAGAGGCCAGTGGGGAGGCTAAAGGAGACTGTGGAACAGAGTGATGGCAGCCCCCAAGACTCCAGGACTGAGCCACCAAGCCCAGGAGCCATGGCCAGAACTGACCTTTTGGTGCCCCTGCCTGGGCCCCGTGAGCCGAGCCCCCACCCACGTGTGAGTTTCACCAGTGGGAGCCCCCAGAGCCCAGAGGAACTGCAGGTGACTCGCACTGTGCGGACCACCATGGTGGTGGGTGGGCACGTGGACCGACGAGTGAACAGTTCTGTGACCGTGGGGCCAACGCTCTCAGGCAAGGCCCTGCCAAGGGGCCGCAATGCTGCCCGCGCAGTACGGGTGGTGGTGGTGAGCCCCCGGGCTGAGAACTCTCCCAGCCGCAGTCAGGCCCTAGAGCTGCTAAGTAGCCTTGTGCTGGCTGAGCGTAGCCCACCTGCCAGCCAGCTCCCCAGGCCCATGGCTGTTGTGCCAAGGAGTCCAGTTCTGGGCAGCACAGTGGGGGCAGGCGTAGGGACAGTGGAACCAAGGGACAGATCTGCCCTGGCCCCTGCAGGCATCCCAGAGGATGCTCGCCCACCTCAGAACCAGGATGTCTCTGTAACCAACCTGGACCAAGACCAGGGCAGCATCCCAGATGCCAGGGCCCATGAGGTCCCAAGCGTGCAGGGAGCGTCCAGCCCCGCCCACGCCCTTCTCCAGATTCCTCAGGGCCAGGCACCGGTTCCCTCCTCTCCCAGACACCAGACCCAAATCCCATCTCTGGGCCCTGCCCACTCCCCACAGCGGCCTGTGGTGCCCACTCCTCTCCCCGGGGCCCAGCTCACCTTTGATTCCAGGACTCCCCAGGCACCGCCCTCTGTAAAAAGGGAAAAGCTCATGGAACCCCCGGCTGCCACCATCCTGCCCACGGTGAGGAGCGAGCCTGTTACAGTCCCTGGACAACCTCCTGCTCCATCCTCTGCGAGAAGAAAGGCTGCCCCCAGCCCAGGAGGTCTTTCTTCTCCATCCTCCCCAAGGAATGAAGTTGTACAGGACCCTGAAAATGTCCCCATCTTCTCCCCCACCCAGGAAGAAGTAGTGCAGAGCCCTGGCGCTCCTGCCTCCTCTTCCTCCACACCGACCAAGGTTGTCCAGGGCCCAGAAGGCAGCCCTAGCATCCCAAGGAAGGTTACCCAGGGTACTGAAGGCAGCCTCTCCCCTCCCCTCCCCAAGGACGAGGCTGTTCAAGGCCTGACTGCTCCTGCTCTCCCATCCCCCAAAGAGGACAAGGTGATCCAGGGCTCTGAAGGGAGCCCCGTCTCATATACTCCCCAAAAAGAAGGTGCCCAGGGCCCTGGTGCTTCTGATGCCCTATTTTCCACCCAGAAAGTGGTCGTCCATGGCCCTGCAGGTCTCCCTGACCCCTTTTCAGTGGGCGAGGCGTCCCTCAGCTCAGGAGGCCCCCCTTCCCCAGGGCCAATGGGAGAAGAGGCCAGCCCAGAGGCTCAGCCTGTCCCTGACTCCAGTGAGGGAAAGATGCTCCCAGAGCCAGCAAGGGAGGATGAGGTGGCCCTGGCCACTGACCTGGAGATCTTCCTGGATACACTGAGGAGCATGGAGCCCCCTGAGATCCTCCGCACTCACCGGCTGCCTCGAGCCCCCCGTTCCTCCTCCCTGGCCATGTATGCCACCCTGCCCGCCATCGAGGAGGACCAGCCCGGACCATGGGTGCTGGGACCCAGCCCCCAGGAGGTGCCTGACCTGGAAGAGAAGGAGCAGGAAGAGGAAGAAGAACCAGAGAACCCCTACCTGAGCGATGATGAGAAACTCCAGCGAAGGCAGGAGAAGGCTCGGTCCGGCCTCTCCTGGGAGTCCCGTCCTGCCAGGCCTCCCCAGATTGCCTGCTCTCCACTGGAGATGATGAGGAGGCATGTAGCAGGTGCCAAGGGCCCCCACACAGAGCTGGGGCTAGAATGGCAGGCAGGCAGCCGGCCTACTTCCCGTCTTGGAGGCAGCCTTCTCTTTGGTGGTCTGGTGCCTGCCACCAAGGACATCCCCACCTTGGAACCACTGGGCACAAAACTATCTTCTCTGCCACCCCATGGGGCACCAGGGCTCAGGAAGGTGCCAGGACAGCTGCCCCTGCTCTGCAGTGCAAGGCCACCACCAGAGAAGCCGGCATGTGCCTGGCCCCTGGAGGAGTGGGTGAGTGAGGCCCTGGGTGGGTCAGGGAGGGTGCCTGGCCCCACTTAGGCCAGGATTTGGTTGCTGTGAGGACTGAGGTACTGGAGAAGAGTGTCCAGAGGCCAGACAGAGGCTTAGATCTGAGGTCTAGTCCAGTGTGACTTCATTTATGCAAGCCATGGCTCTCTGGGCCTCCGTTTCCCTATCCAAACAGCAGGAGGTTTGCACTGTGGGTTCCAAAGAGCTTGGCGACTCTGCTCTCTCGGAATCTGGGGAAAGGGAGTGATAGGCACTCAGTTCCTGGGACAGACTGATGAGGCCCCTGGGGGTTGGGAACAAGCATGGTACCCTCTTGGGCCAGCTATTTGGAAGTGGAGGCCAACGGGGCGTGTGGGATCCTTGGAATGGCAGGTTGCAGGGAGGCAGTAAGGCGGCAACCCCCTAAGACTTACCGCTTCCCTCCATGCCAGAGCCCAGCACTGAAGATCCAGGGCAAGCTGAACACTAGACCTGGGAAGGTAGGTGTGTGGAGGGGAGCAAGCCAGTGCCAGGAGGCAGGGGCCTGGGGGCAGGGCCTGAGGAACTCCCCTGTGCCTTCTCCAGATGATCCTCTTCTCAGAGGCTGGCTGCCAAGGCAGCAGCAGGGAGGTCTGGGAAGACACGGTCGATACCTCCAGCTGGGACCATGTGACCTCTGTGAGGGTGGTTCGAGGCTGGTGAGTGTGGAGGGTCGGGGGTGTGGGGAGAGCCTGCTTGTGAACCCGGGGAACGTGAGGGCAGTGAGATGTGTCCAGGCCAACCGGGAGGAAATCCTCAGCTACCCAGGGCCCCTGCCTGTGGGCACACCAATCCCTAGCTGCTGACCCTGGATCTCTGCTCATAGCTGGGTGCTGTATGAAGAGCCAGAGTTCCAGGGCCGAAAGCTGGTCCTGCCTGAAGGAGATGCGGAACTCGGAGTCCCGGGATCGGCATGGAGCACCCAAGGCATTGGCTCCCTGAGGAGGGTTGTCTGGGTGAGTGTGGGGGTGGGAGGCCAGGTGTTGCCCCTTCTATCCTGAGTCCAGGTCCCCTGAGAAGGGCAACAGCCTCAGATGCCTGGAGTTGAGTCTCTGGGAGAGATCTTATGGGGCAGGAGGCTGAAGAGGTTTTATTATGGACTCACCTATAGATCCCTGCCCTTGGAGCTAACTGGAGAAGAAAGGGTTTCTGAGGGATGCTCAGCCTGGTTTGGGGAGACAAGGGTCAGGCAGTGACCAAGCCCAGCTTGGGAAAGCAGCCTGGGGAGGCTTGAGCTGGCACTAGAGAAGGGATGGGTTAGAGCAACAGAAATGGGTGAGTGTGGACGTGGGCACTTGCCTATTACCCAGTGCCCAGGCCACAGTTGACCCGAAGTGTCACAGTCATTTGTTCATTCATTTGCTCACACGGATGCTCATTAATGTCCGCTGTGCACCAGGCACCATGCCAAGCTATGGGCGTGCTGGGGAGACCTGCTCTGTGCACTGCAGGACTCATGGTCAAGCGAGGGTTGGGTCTGAAGCAGGAAAGTCATATAACCAGACTAGGGATTTATAAACATCCCTCTGGCTGCCAAGAGGAGAAAAGACTGGATGGGGATCCCAGAGGCAGGAAGACCAGGAAGGGCTGTGATTCCCAGCCTAGGGGCACTCTGGTTTATGAGGGAGGGGTGTGTGGCTTGAAAAGGCATGGTCGATATTATAGTTTCATATATGTAAAATGGGAAAAAACAATATTGTTTTCATAACACAAAAAGACTGCTGAAATAAACTTTGACAAAACCACCTTGGCCACAAGGGAGCCCCAGAAGAGAAAGCAGTAACTCTAAAAGCAAGGGCCTATCAGATGTTTATTTGTTTGTTGTTTAATGGAAGGATGAATAACTCCAAGACCAGAACTGTTGCAGTCCTGGTAAGAGCAGACAAGAGTTGACGAGTTTTAACTAAGGCAGTAGCCCAGCCACACAAAAGAGGGGACAGCTTTTAAAGCCACTCTAGAAGCACACAAATGTTTGTGGACAATTTATTGTGAGCTTCTCACAATAAATTCACCTTCATGTGGGAGGTAATGAGGCACAAGAGAAAAACAAGGGCTTTGAAGTCAAGTGGACCTGGATTTATTTGATTCATTCAGCACTGATTGGGCACCTAATGTGTCCAGGCACTTGGGAGGTGCTGGATTGTAAGAGTGAACAGAAACAACCACGGCATTCTTGGCCCTGCTACTCACAGGCTGTGTGTCCTCAGGCAGGTCACTTACCTTTGCTGAGACTTACTTTCCTAGTCTGTGAATGGAGAATATCTCCTATCTGGATGACCAAATGAAATGGGGTAGGACATCCTTTAGCACAATGCCTTGCATTCAGTAGATGCTTCATAAATTTGATGAGGATGTGAGTGAATGATATGGTCCTAGTAAGGAAGAAACTCCCAGAATGCACAGAGGAACTATTGCTTTCTGGGATGACATTCAAGTGGAAGCCAGTCTGGACAGGGGCAGGAACTGTACAGAAAGGGTCAAAGTTAGGAAGCAGCTGTCCATCCTGCCTGTCCCTCCAGGAGGCTGGAAGTCAGGCTATCCAGAGATAAGGCAAAGGGCCTGGCACTTGACAAGCTCCTGCTGGGAACTTAAGTTCCCCCAAAGGTCTAGTGCTGGACCAGCAAGGGCTTTGGTCTTGGTTTTGTCGAACCAGCCTTGCGAGAACATCCCAGTCATGCTCCTGGCTTCTAGGGAGATGGCCACAAAGTTTCCCAGAAGCCCTTTGGAGCCACACTGGATAGACCTGGGGAAGCAGGTATGGGCAGGGCTAATTTCTGAGGGATTTGTTTTACACTTCATTTTTCTTTTTCCACCTCTCTCCTTCTGCAGACCTACATTACCCCAGAGATCACCCTGTACTCTGAGGAGGGCCTTAAAGGGGAGCAAATAAAGCTAACTGAGGCCTTGGAGGACTCCCAAAGCCTAGAGAGGCCCCTGCAGGTGGCATCTGCCACAGTCTCCGCAGGACTGTGAGTCTGGGCTGTTCTGGAATCCCTTCAGTTAACATTCACTGTGCTGGGTGCTGGAGACACAGAGGTGACAGGACACGGTTTCTGCCCTTGAGAAGTGCTCACTCTACTGGTGGGGAAGGCAAATAAGCAGTAGTAATGCAGAGTTCTGGGACGGGTGGAGCACGGGGCATGGGAGCACATAAAAGCCCCAAAGAAGACTGAGGTTGAGAAACCTTCCTAGAGAAGACACCTCAGGGGGGATGAGTTGGCCAGAAAACTCTTAAGCTCCATGAAGGCAGGGATTTTATGTTTTGTTCACTACTGTATCCCTGATGCCTGACACAGGGCCTGGCACCGGGTAGATGCCTCCAGATATTTGCTATTTGAATTAATGGGGAAAAGAGCCTCTCTAGCAGAGGCAACAGAAGCTGCAAAGAGATGAGCCATCTAAGCTTCTGAGTTCAGTCTGGCCAGAGAAAGCAGCGGGTGGGGAGATGTGCTGTCCAGAGGGAAGCAGGGGGCAGATCAAAGGGCCTCTGTGTGCAGCTGGGCTGTACTGTGAGCCTAATGGGAGAACTACCTGGGGTCTTTAAGCAGGTATGTATGCTAGAAAGGACTTTCCAGCTGTTGTGTGGAATTAGAGACGGCCAGGCCAGAGGAATAGAGACTGATGGAGTGGCTCCTGTGAGATATCACGGGGGCCTGAAATGTCCTCCCCAGTCCCCTTGATGGGGGCCTCTCCTCCAAAACCTTTTCCCCTCTAAACCTCCCAATCCCCAGTCCCTGGGTGTCTGGGGGTACAGCTGCCCCTCTGCCTCTCCCCAGGTGGCTGCTGTACCCCAAACCCTCCTTTGAGGACACTCCCTGCATCCTGGAACCTGGAGAGTACCCCACCTCAGAGTCCTGGGGTACCTCAGACCCCAGCGTGGGCTCCCTAAAGCCCATGAGATTGGTAAGGAGCAGGACAGTGGCCTTATCCTAAGAGTCTCGGGGAAGAGGCAGGGCCTGGGAGCTCTTACTGGGAGTGAGAATGGAAGAGAGGAGGATTCGAGGGGTGGAGGAGAGGGAGGACATGGGGTCTGCAGTTTTTAGGGGTCTCAGGATCAAGTAAATCCTAGGTCACCAGCCCCATCTGTCTCCCCACCTCTGGGCGGGTGTCTCAGCTCTGTCTCCTCTACAGGGCTGCCCAAGCGTGGAGAGACCAGGGGAGCCCAAGGTAAGGGCCTGGGCTTCAAGATCAAAGAAGGCCTTTGGGTGGGGTGTGTGTATGTGTGCGGCCGTCATGGCCTAGACTGGAAAGTGGGAAAGGAGGGTGCTGGGGACCAGAAGCTGGGTCTGGGAGGGTGGAAGCCAGTGGGCTCACTGGGAATTGGCTTTTGATTTGTAAGGACCAGGTCAGAGAAGAGAGTGGATTTAGGTGAGGGAATGGGGTTCACTGAGGGAGTGGGAATGCCTAGCTCTGGGCTGCTGCTGGGCAGAGCCAACCCCAGCTGTCTGTTGTCTGGATCCCGATCACTGCCTCCCAATCTCACACAGCCCCCTCTCCCTAGGCTGTGGTGTATGAGGCCCCAGACTTTCAGGGCCGCAGCTGGGAATTGTGTCGAGACATCTACAACCTTCAGCAGCCAGAGGACAGCCAGAGCCCCCACCTGGCCTCTGTGGGGTCCCTTCGAGTTCTTGGGGGCTGGTGAGGACGCCAGAACCCTGCCTTCTACCTCATCCTCCCCCTGGCCTCTACCCGTCGGGGTGGGGAGTGACTGGGCTGCCTGGGGGTGGGGCAGCTGTCTTACACATCAGTCTTCCTGAGTCTGTCCGCCTGCCTCCACCTTCCCGCAGCTGGGTGGGCTACGAGAAGGAGGGCTTCCGGGGCCACCAGTATCTGCTGGAGGAGGGGGAATACACTGACTGGACACACTGGGGAGGCTATGACGAGGTGCTCACGTCCCTCCGGGTCATCCGGACGGTAAGCAAGGGCAATTGGGGCATCCCTCTGCCATTGGCCGTGGCCAGACTTCCCCCTAGTACCATTGGTTGACGTAAGAATTTGTGCCCCCCTCCCAGTTTTCCAGAGCACTCAGAAGCGTTTCCTGAGGTCTAGCCTCTCTCCCTCCTGCTGCTCTTCCTGAGGCCACACTTATCGCCTTACCCCAAAGTCCCCTTTGGGGGCGGGCTGTGTTCCTAGGGTCTGGGCACTCCCAAGGTTTCCATCGGTGGGTGGGAGAGACCTGACTGTTCCTGGGGCCCAGGACTTAGGGGACCCGGCCATCGTGCTGTTTGCGGCCACGGACTTCGAGGGGCATGGTGTGGAAGTGAGCGAGGCATTGCTGGACGTGGAGCTGGCACGACACGGCCCCCGCACGCAGGCTATCCACGTACTCAGCGGCGTGTGAGTGACCAGGGCTTAGGGAGCGGGGCGTGCAGGGAGTGGTCCAGCAGAGGAGCCGGCTCCGCCCCTCTGACCTGCGCCCCGCCCTTCCTGCAGGTGGGTGGCCTACGAGAAGGTGGGCTTCTCCGGCGAGCAGTTTGTGTTGGAGAAGGGCGTGTACCGCAACTGCGACGACTGGGGGGCGGGCAACAGCGCCCTCGCCTCGCTGCAGCCGGTCCTGCAGGTGCGTGCAGCAGCCGGGGTTCCTGAGAGGGGAAGGGCTTGGCGTCGGGGAAGATCCCACCGCAGTGGGGCGGGGCTGGAAGGACCCGGCGGGGAGCTCGTGGGGCGGGGCCTCTAGGAAGGGGCGGGGCTAATCTGGACGGAGGAGGGAGAGTTGAGAAATATTGAAACCTGGGAACTGTGTGGCTAGGGGTTGGTGCGCTCCTTAAGTCTTGAAACTTCGGTTTCTCCTTTCAGGTCGGGGAGCACAATCTACACTTTGTCTCAAAGGTAAGAAGCTGGTCGAGACCTCTGGCTCCTCTGATCTCATTTCACATATCCCCGCCTCTTCCCCATTCTGTCTTCTCTCCATCTCCCTCCTTCCTTCTCATCTCTTCCCGTCTCTGCCCCCAGATTCAGCTTTTTTCCAGCCCCGACTTCCTGGGTGACCACTTCTCCTTCGAGGATGATCAGGCCTCCCTACCCACTTCCTTCCAGCCCCAGTCCTGCCGTGTCCACGGAGGCAGGTAAGGATGGGGGGAGGGAAGGCCGGGCGCACACGTCCAGAAGCGTTTAACTCAGCTTAGAGATCTGGACTGAAGGAAGAGGGTCTTTCTTTCCAATGATTTCCTTCCTTCGGCTTTCTTGAGATTAGCTATTATGTTCTGAATCATTCAGTCTTAGAACAAACAAGGCAAAATAAAGTCTTGGTGGAAAACGTAAAACTTGTATGTAATATAGTATAAAGAACCCCACTCGTTTCATCTATTCCCCTGCCCTTTTTTTTTTTTTGGTGGAGTATTTAAAATCCCCTACCCAACATAAAATTTCACAGGTAAACACTTCAGTATGTGTATCCAATTAGAAAGAACTGCTCCTGCCACGCACACATAGCTCAAATTATTATCACATCTAGTAAGTTTAACAGTACTTTATTAACATTACCTAACGCCCAGTCCATGTTCAGATTTCTCCCCATTGTCTCAAAAATACCTTTGTGAAATCGGTTCGTTTTTCTCAAGGTCCAAGCAAGGTCCACACATTGCATTTGGTTGATTTGGTCTCTAATCTGTAACAGTCCTCCTCCCCTTCTTTTTGTTTTATACCATTTATTTGTTTGAAGAAACCCAATAATTTGCCCTGTAAATTTCCCATCTTCTGTATTTGGTTGACTGATTCTTGGTGGTGTCTTTTTTTTTTTTTTTGAGAGGGCATCTTTCATATTTATTGATCAAATGGTTGTTAACAACAATAAAATTCTGTATAGGGGGGTCAGTGCTCAATGCACAATCATTAATCAACCCCAAGCCTAATTCTTGTCAGTCTCCAATCTTCTGAAGCATAACGAACAAGTTCTTACATGAACAAATTCTTACATAGTGAATAAGTTCTTACATGGTGAACAGTACAAGGGCAGTCATCACAAAAACTTTTGGTTTTGATCACTCATTATGAACTATAAACAATCAGGTCAAATATGAATATTCGTTTGATTTTTATACTTGATTTATATGTGAATCCCACATTTCTCCCTTTATTATTATTATTATTATTTTAAAATAAAATGCTGAAGTTGTAGGTAGATGCAAGATAAAGGTAGAAAACATAGTTTAGTGTTGTAAGAGAACAAATGTAGATGATCAGGTGTGTGCCTGTAGACTATGTGTTAATCCAAGCTAGACAAGGGCAATATAACAACCACGGATGCAGAAGATTTCTCTCAAAACAGGGGGGGTGAGGTTCTAAGCCTCACCTCTGTTGATCCCCAATTTCTCACCTGATGGCCCCCCTGCGACTGTGCCTGTCTTAGGTTGTTCCTCCCTTGAGGAATCTTACCCGTCTCTGACTAACCAGTCATCTTCCGGGGCCATACAGGGAAATGTAAAGTTGATGAGTGAGAGAGAAGCCATATTGTTTGAAAAGGTTAGCTTTTTACTTCTTTGCAGATTTATGCCCTGTGGCTTCTATGCCCAGCATTTGTCTTGAGGTATCTTTACCACTTGGAGGAATTATGATACTCGGTGAATTCGATATGAGGCATGAATTCTATTTAAGGGTTGTAATTAGGAAGGAAGAAGAAAAGCTATAGAGGTAGCAGATGGAAGAAAACATGGGAAGATTATTTCTTTGACATATCTTCTTTTAGAGTAACTTAAGCATGTATAAGTTTTAAACTACTAATTAAGTTGCGTATACACATTAACATAATAGGAATACAGTTACATAACCAAAGCAGATCTATAATTACCAGCCATCTCCAGTGAAGCCAAGAAAACCAGTTAGGCACCCTAGGCGTTTGTGAAATTCATCTATGATATAATGGATATTGTTCAACTGTACTTGAACAGTCTGAGAGAAATCAGACAAATTAAAACAACCCATTCCTGGGAACTGTTCACATCCCATATGTTCTTTTAACAGTAGATAGTCTGTAGTTGTAAGATTTTGGAACGCTACAACTTGCACTTCTCCTAATTCTTGGTTGAGTTCCAACAGTATAGATCCAGTCAAATTTGTTGTTTTACTGTATGCACAGGCCAGCTTAGATATCTCCTTCTTCATTCCAATGGCAAGTCCAGGAACCGGTGGGATGAATGCAGCTACAACTGCAGCATCGCCTGGATCTTTGTTGAGGTTTTTTGATGATCATCTTCTGGTATGACTCTTCCAGAGAGTGCTGATGTTGGAAGTTCTTCTTCATATCGTATCTTAGTTCATTTTCTGGGTAGCCAAATTAGGCTTTGATCCTCTGTATAAACACAAACAGACCCTTTGCCCACACTTTGATATGCCCTTTATACCATTGTGTAGAACTCATTGGAGGTCACCACACAGGAACTGCTTTTTTTTTTTTTTTTTAAGAGAAAGGAATATTATCAGAAAAGTGTACCTCCATAGCTGATCATCTGACACCCTTTAAGTGATCAAAATTAAGGATATTTAAAGCATGCATTAATCGTTCATTTACAGTTAGTTTTATCAGGGAGTAATCCCCCTTCTCTTTCTTTTTTTTTTTTTGTTATCTTTAATCTACACTTACATGAAGAATATTATGTTTACTAGGCTCTCCCCTATACCAGGTCCCCCCTATAAACCCCTTTACAGTCGCTGTCCATCAGCATAGCAAAATGTTGTAGAATCACTACTTGTCTTCTCTGTGTTGTACAGCCCTCTCCTTTCTCCCCCCCAGTGCATGCTAATTTTAATACCCCTCTTCTTCTCCCCCCCCACCCTTATCCCTCCCTATCTACCCATCCTCCCAGTCCCTTTCCCTTTGGTACCTGTTAGTCCATTCTTGGGTTCTGTGATTCCGCTGCTGTTTTGTTCCTTCAGTTTTTCCTTTGTTCTTATACTCCACAGATGAGTGAAATCATTTGGTATTTCTCTTTCTCCGCTTGGCTTATTTCACTGAGCATAATACCTTCCAGGTCCATCCTTGTTGCTGCAAATGGTAGGATTTGCCCTCTTCTTATGGCTGAGTAGTATTCCATTGTGTATATGTACCACATCTTCTTTATCCATTCATCTAATTGGTGGTGTCTTTTATCTATTCCTTTATGCCCTGTATTTTCTGTAAATGGTAGCTAGACCTAGAGGCTTTATGAGATTCAGGGTGTTGTATTTTGTTTTCTTGGTAAGAAGACTATCTAGGTGGTACCAAGTACTTGCCACTGCAGCATATTGGGAGGCAGGTGTCTGGATGTCCCACTTTTAATGATACTAAGCCCCTGCATTATAAGCTTCCCCATTTACCTTTCACCTAATGATTTTAGCATCCATTGGTAATAATTGTCTAGACCCATTATTTCTTTAGAGGTTAAAAATGACGATTTTTGAATTTGTATTATTCCTTCTACATAGATTAGCTGTAATACTTCTGTTGTCAGGCAGTCCCTTCTGGGAACATCTCTCCCTGAGCGCTAGGTGAAACTTCAACCCAGGAGAGGGTCTTGACTGATCGAGAAAGAATTCACAAATGGGTTGAACAAAAGCAAGAAGAAATTTGTTAAAGTAAAAGTAATCGCAAGTGTCACAGTTGCATAGTGCCAGGAAGAATGGCTCTTCTATTCGTGCAGCTATGGAGGCCATGGGAAGCAAGAAAGAACAGAAGAGAGAAAACCAAAGTTCACTGAACTCCTGCTCAGCATAGGGACAGATCCCTTGCCAACCCATAAAGCCAGGGTCACCTGTCGTCCGATGTCCACTTGGATCTCCACAGCAAAGGAATTATATCCCTACCACCCCAGAACTGGGAAAGCCTTGGAACTCTGGATGGAGTGAATTTATGTTCTTGGAACTTTCCAAAGCAGAGAAAAGGAGACATTCAGGCAGACTGCTAAAGAACATGATCGTATGGCTGCAGTCCCATCTGCGTCACCCACTTAAGGGGAACATGCAAGGCCCCAAATCAGAGGTCCCCACAGCCACTTCCCTACTTGGCTGAAATAAAACAGGGAGAGAGAAAAGGCTTGTGCTTAAGACTGTAACTTTTTTTGTTTTTTTTTGCTGCATTTTGCTTTTTTAAAATTATTTTTTATTAAGGTATCATTGATATATAGTCTCATACTCAGGTTTCACATGAGCAACATTGTGGTTACTACATTCCCGCTATTATCAAGTCCCCACCACATACCCCATTACAGTCACTGTCCATCAGCATAGTAAGAAGCTACAGAGTCACTACTTGTCTTTTCTGTGCTATACTGCCTTCCCTGTGCCCCCCCATATTATATGTGCTAATCATCATGCCCCTTAATCCCCTTATCCCTCCCTTCCCACCCACCCTGCCTTGTCCCTATCCCTTTGGTAACTGTTAGTCCATTCTTGGGTTCTGTGAGTCTGCTGCTGTTTTGTTCCTTCAGTTTTTCCTTTGTTCTTATACTCCATGGATGAGTGAAATCATTTGGTATTTGTCTTTCTCTGCTTGGCTTATTTCACTGAGCATAATACCCTGGAGCTCCATCCATGTTGTTGCAAATGGTAGGATTTGTTTTCTTCTTATGGTTGAATAATATTCCATTGTGTATATGTACCACATCTTTATCCATTCATCTACTGATGGACACTTAGATTGCTTCCGTATCTTGGCTATTGTAAATAGTGCTGCAGTAAACATAGGGGTGCATATGTCTTTTTGAATCTGTGATCCTGTTTTCTTAGGGTAAATCCTAGGAGTGGAATTCCTGGGTCAAATGGTATTTGTATTCTTAGTTTTTTGAGGAACCTCCATCTGCTTTCCACAATTAAGACTGTAAAGTTGAATGGAATTGCAGCATCAAAGACACTTACCAATGATGGACCAGGTCTCTTAGTAACCTTCTAGCTGGCTTGAAACAACTCAAACAAAAAGTGCAACAGGCTAAGCAGTATGAAGGTTTTATTTAAAGTAAAGTACACACTAGAAGGAGGGAGGGTGGGAAACCTCAGAGAAAAGGTGCCAAACAGGTTATTTGGAGGGAGAGTAGGAAGGTTTTATTTAAAGTGCCAGTATAAACTCTGACAGGAGTTAGGGCAATCTCAGAGAAAGAGGTGGTATGCTCGTGGGTTTAGGGTTTGGAGTTTTATAGGGCCTTTTGGGTAGTGGTCAGTATAAGGCAAGATGTATGTAGTCTTTGTCTTAAGGATAGGGTTTTCCAGGTAACTGTGTTGATTTGCATCCTGGCACTCTTTATCCATCAAAGCTGACAACTTTCTGTCAGTTTGTTATGCTCTGGAGGTCAGTTCCTTGGAGGTTTCTTTCTTGCCTTGGACACAGACATTACTTAATTGATTAGTGTGACTGGAAGAAAAACATGAGAAGGAAAAACAACATTTTAAGGTTATGTTAAAGAATAGGCTGGCCTTTGTTCGCAAGCTGGACCTTGTAGTGGTGTGATGCTGTCCCACGTCCCTGCTCTAACTCACTTCTATAAGGAACCTTACCTTTGCAACCATTTGTTTACCTGAAATAGTATATATAAAAAAGGCAGTTTGGTCCTTTCTCAACAATCAGTTTGCCCCTTTCTCTTGATCATTTTTCAGAATACTTTGTGAATTGGTATCCTAGCAACTTCCAAAGCTGACCAATAAAGTTTTTTTTTAAAGTATTGTTATGAACTCATAGAGTTTTATGTTTTCAAAATGCTTCAATCTGTTGGAGTCACTATTCTTTTATGTGACATCTTTGACAAATGGCAGTCCCTTCAAATTGCCTGCTGCGTCCTTTTGATATGATCCCAATAGTTTTTTTTTTCTATTGCAATAAGACACTTCAGGATCTTGTTTTTCTAGTGCAATAAGACACTCCAGGATCATTTTGTACATTTTTTTACTCCAAACTTGGAATCAGCCATTTCTGATTCCTTTTAGCGGGAAATGGTATTTAGAGACCAAAATCTGCATGTTGGGTATTTCAAAATTATAATACCAATAATACTACTAACAATGAAAACCAGTGAATGATGTTTGAGGCTTCCTTGTGGTTCATTTTGTTCTTGGCACATTCACCAACATCCCATTCAGTATGTACAGTTCAAAATATTGTGTTTGTAAGACACTTGAAATAATACTTTTTTCTGTCTGGTTACACCACCAACCTGATACACAGTTAAGTTAATTTATTTTATTTAATTTGTTTTAATTTTTAGGATACATTTTAAAAGGATACTTGTTTTTTAATTATGTAGAATATTTACAATATTCTTAGTTTGGGCTGCTATAACAAAATAGTATACAGCGGGTGACTTAAACCCAAGGAATTAATTTTCTCACAATTCTGGAGGCTGGGAAATCCAAGATCAAGGTCTGGCCCATTTAGCTCCCTGGTGAAGGCTTTCTTCCTGGCTGCCCTTCTGCTGCGTCCTCACATGGCAGAGAGCTCCTGTCTCCTCCTTTCCTTATAATGACACCAGTCCCATCATGGGGGCTCCATCCTCATGACCTCATCTCAACCCAGTTACCTCCCAGAGGCCATCATCTTTGAGGTTAGGGCTTCAACATGTGAATTTGGGGGAGACACAAACTCAGTACGCAGTCAAAGGCAACACTTAAAAACGATAGCTTCCATTCTGTCCCTGCTATCTTTTCCCCCCTCTCTCCCTGCAGGTAATTTTTCTTTTTAGTGTTTTGTTTATTCATCCATTGTTTCTTTTTGAAGACAAGCAAATATACTCTCATATATACATTTACATATGACTATAGAAACCAAATATGTTTTATTTCTCTCCTCCCCCATTTTCTTATGTAAAAAAGCATACAACCTGGTGAATATACTGAAGACATTGAATTGCATATTTAAAAGAGTGAATTTTATTTTATGCAGATTGTATCTCAGTTTTTAAAAGCATACTATAAACAGTGTTTTTGCACCTTGTTTTTTTTCACTTACATTTCACTTTATATCCCTTTAAGAGCTCTTCTTCATCCATTTTTACTGCTGTATTATACTAGACTCTTAGTTTGTTCAACCAATCCCCTACTGATTAGACATTGGGGCTGCTTCTACCCTTTGCCATTGCAAAAAGCGCTGTAATAAACAGCCTTGTGCATGTGTCATTTCATGTTTTTGAAGGGGGTGCTGGGATAGATTTCAAGAAATGGGGTTGCCGAGTAATTGCACATAGGTTTGCTTGATATTGCCAATTTCCCTCTGTAGGGGCAGTGTGATTTCATTCAGTCATTCCTTTTTTCTTTCTTAACTTTGGTTCCCTTTTTATTACACTAATCACATGTCATGGCTGAGAGTACACTGAACATTGTTGGTGTGACTCAGAATCGTCCATATTGGTCTCTATGGTTTTGAACAAGACAAAACAACACAGTCTCCACTAGAGCCTAACAGTCTTAAATATGCCCAAGCTAGTCTCAGACGGGATGTTTCCTGAAGATAGTGAAAACGTAGCTAGGATGGGAATGTGTGATGCCCACCCTGACACAAGGGAGGCGAGAAAAGGATCATGCATTAAAATGATTAGCAAGTAACTATTTTATGTATTTACCAGCAATTTGAGGCAGACATGAATGAACAGGAATACTTAGAGGACGATCCTGATTGAAAAACATTTCAACATATCTGTTGTCCAGTCAGAATACTGTGGTACTATATAGTGTAAATAACTGCTCACAGATATTTCCATTTATTTTACTTTGAGTAATAAAAAATTCCTCTATTTCATGCATGATTGAATACAATTTTGCTTTAAAATTAAAGCAAGTCACAATCAAAGAAGTCACTTTTTCTAAAGAAGGTTTATTTTTCTAACCAAGAGGCCAAGCTTCTGAATTTTAAGGCCTTAATAAATGTTGCATCTTACTATTTTCATTGAACAAGAAGACTTATTTTGATTATTCCTGGTAAATAGCAATTTTGTTTTTCCAGTGGTTTCCGTTTGCCAAACAGTCATGACAGATGTTTAACATGCTGGCTCCTGTTTTCAGGGGATTTTATCAGCTGAATCCTCATTTCCAGGCAACAGCTGTTGGCAATCTTTCATCAGAAGTCCATCCATCAGGACTTCTCTATCATGGTTGACCAAAGAGTCCTGCTTTGGCTGCTAGGACTTCATTCTGCTGAGTATGACTGAATATTATCCTGAAATCTCATGGATATTCTTTCTTGTCATTTTTTAATATTTCTGTAAGCAATGTTCTGAACAGGTGGTCTCTTCAGGTTTTACTTCTCTTGTTGTGAAGTCTTTAACACCATCCAAAAAGCATGTTTCTGTAACTTTATTGTAGGTTCCAAGAAGTTCCTTAAACTGTTTTATCTGATCAGATTCTGGTATTTGTGTAGCCATATTCTTTTGGTATGTTTATTAGTCACCTTTTATAATGCATGAGTTTCCTTTCTGTTCTGGGAAAATAGTTGTCCAACGTTTGCTCGAATGTCTCCAGTGAGGCCTGATTTCTTACTTAAGCACAAGCTCTTGTATCCGACACCAGTGTGAGCCTGGGTGGCTGTGCTGCCAGAGAGACAAGTGTCCTTTCAGTCATTTCTTAAGTCTGACCTCAATCTCTGCTGTTCATCCTTGACCTCCCCTGAAGTGGTGGGGGGTCACGATCAAGTGACACTTGATACAGTCAGCTGTATCTCATGGTGCCTGGGCAGGCTGAGGAAAGGGCAGGCCCAGATACCCACTCACATCCCCCGACTCCTCCCTTCCCCAGCTGGATCCTATTTGATGAGAAGAACTTCGAGGGTGACCAGCACATTCTCTCCGAGGGCGAGTTCCCCACTCTCACGGCCATGGGCTGCCTAGCCTCCACAGTCCTGGGCTCTCTCCGGAAGGTACCCCTGGTGAGTACCCTTGTCCAGTTCCAGGCAACCCCAGAGGCAGTGTGTGCCGCTGGAGGAGTCCTAGGCACGGAGCCTGGGCACATAGCCCCACCTTCAAGGACCCCATGGTCACACTGACATAAAGGGAGCACTGCAGAGTATGTGCAGATACGGAAGAGGTACAGGGACAGTAGGGACCAGCCCTCAGGGGTCTGTTGGGGACAGGGGCCTGGACAGCTGAGGTGCTGGTCCTGAGCTGGGAGGAAGGGAGCAGAAGGTGGCTCTGCGGCTGTGGGTGGGGCAAGGCTGCAGAGATGCTACAAGCAAGCCTGTGCAAGTGATGTCCTGGGCTGGGGCGAGAGGGAGAGAAATGACACAGTCACATTAGGGAGCTGGGGTCTGCAAGACTAGTGACCGACTGGTTGGCCAGGGGGCAGCACACACAGGTCAGCCAACATTTGCTGAGCACAGACCACACTCCAGGCAGTGCTGAAGAGGTTTTCCACATACTGGGGCGTTTAAGCCTCACCACACGCCGTGTGGGTTTGTTGCTATTACCATCTCCCTTTTCCAGATGTGCTTGAAAACAAGCACAGAGAGGTCATGTGATTTGCTCCAGTTCCCACAGCTGCTAACAGCAGAGCCAGGTTCTCCCTGAGGCAGGCCCAGCTCCTGGGTCCATGCTCATCACAACTACATGTTGGGCTCTGAAGGCAAATAGACATATCTGCAGTCCAGCTTCAGGGCCCTGAGCAAGTGGTTTAATCTTGTCCAGCCTCAGTTTCCCCTCTGTCAAATGGATAATAATAGCACCTACCTTATAGGGTTGCTGAGAAGTTAACAACATTTTGGGTAAAGTGCTTAGCACAGAATCTGGCATGTAGTAAGCCCTGAATATGAGAGCTGCTATAATTACCAATATTATTATTATTATTCTTAAGGGCCATTTCCTGGGGAGGAGGTGTTGAGGGGCAGTGGTGGGCCTAGTCTGGCACATGTTGCCTCTGAGAATCTGGGGGACATCTAGCTGGCCGTGTCCAGGAGTCAGGGACCCTTTCAGGGAAGAGGGTCATAAATACCTATCTGGGGCCTGAGTCTGGGGCTGGAACCCCCACAGCCACACCCTTTCTCCATACCCTGGGCCCCCAGCACTTTTCAGAGCCCTCCATTTCCCTGTACGGACTGGAGTGCTTCGAGGGGAAGGAGATCGAGCTCGACGGGGAGGTGCGGAGCCTGCAAGCCCAGGGCTTCAACAACCACGTGCTGTCCGTGCGGATCAAGGGGGGCATGTGAGTGGGTTGTGGGGAGGTGCAGGGATTGGGCGCTGCTAGTGAGTGACGGCTGGGTTTCTGGCCTCCTCTCCCTCCCGTTTCTAATCTGTTCCCCTCCCAGCCAGGAGGGAGGGAGAACTGCAGACTTTGGAGGGTCAGCGGCTCCCAGGCTTTGGACCCTCCTCTGCCCTGCAAAGTCCCAAATCTACTTCCCAGCTTCCCTCTCCCCTCTGGGCACCCTGGCCCCAGGCAGAGAAGTCCCAGTAAGAGAGAAAAGGAGGTGGAGGATGCTCTGATTTTCATGTCTTCTCCACCTGTCTGTCTGTCTGTCTGTCTGTCTTCCTCTCTGTGTCTCTGGCACTTGCTGGGCCCAGCTGGGTGCTAAGTGAGCACAGTGACTTCCGGGGCCGCCAGTGGCTGGTGGGCAGCTGCGAGATCACCAACTGGCTGACCTACAGCGGGACCCAGAGGGTGGGTTCACTCTACCCCATCAAGCAGGTGGGTAGTGTGTCGGGTGGAGTGTGTCTGTGCCTGCCCATGTGGGGATGCGTCTGTGTTGCCCATGTTTCCCAGACTCAGCATTCGTGTCCTTGTGTCACAGTTTTTGCTACATTGTCCTTCCTTTTGAATCATTACCTACTTAATACTTTTCTGTAAATCAACTCAACTTTTTTTACTTTAGCCTTATCCTAGGGAATAATATCTGTAAAGTCATGAGTTCAATGTGTATGTATGATTTGTCCTTAATAGACATTGTAATAACTACATTACCATTACATTTTTAACAGTAAGTTTCTCCACAGAGGGTTGAAAATTATCTCATGTCCCACCCACCAGTAGGAAGCACACCTCACTCTGGGAAACCCGGTGTTCCCACTTGTGTCTCCTGCGTCTGTGAGCACATGCCTTGACATGGGTCTCATGAGTGTACATGTGCATACATGTGGAGGCATGGCTGTGTGGGGGCTGTGTGTGTGCATGTGCCTGTCTGAGGGTATCTCTGTGTCCATGATGTCATGTATATCCATATGTCCGTCTGCTCAAAAGGTCGCCTGTGTGGTTGCGTGTGTGATCACATCTGAGAGTGATTATGACTACACGTGTATGTATTTGTGACACTCTTGAGAGTATGTCTTTGTATGAGGACATTTGTGGGTTCTCTATATCCACAGATTCTTATAACATCATTGCTAGAAAAAATCTTGGAGATTACCTCCAACCCTCACATTTTACAGATGGGGAAATACAGGCCCAGAGAAGTGGATGAGGATTTGCTCTGCAATCTTGGGCAAGTACTCTACCTCCATGGACCTCTGTTTCCTCATCTTTAAAATGGGGTTAAGATATATATATGGAGTTGTTCGCAAGACTGAAGATAAATAACACATGTAAAGCCCTTGAAGCAGTGCTTGAGTAGGTATGCACTCAACACATATTAGCTGTGATTCTGTGATTCTTACTACAAGTAATGCCATCCCACTATCCAAGCACCCCAGCTGGTTTGTGGCGCAGCCTGGTGTGATGCCTGGCAGGCCAGTGACTGCTCTCCTGTGATACTTCTTCATCATGAATGTGTGTGTATGTCTGTATTCCTACAAGCATCCTTTTAGCAGACCTAAGTGCCTGGCGTGGAGTAGGCTGGGGGGGCCCCGTGCATACATAGGTCAGGATGTGTGAGTTTGCATGGCTGCGTGTATCCGTGTGTTTGTGTCTGCTGCCAACTTTGGTGAGATCACGTGGACCTTGGGTGTATCTGCCAGTGTGTCCCTCTGCACATGTCTGTGGGTATCACTATGGACATGGAACCGTGTGAGTGTGGGTGTGTGCTCTGTAGGTTCCCTTAGTGTGTGTGTCAAAGCAGGACTGAGGAAGGGTTAGGGGCAGGAAAGAGGGTTTGGAAATTTGGGATACTGAGGGTCCAGAGTTGAGGATGTTGGGGACCCTGGTGGGAGCATCCCTGCCCAGGACCCCTGACTCTCAGCTCCCCCTCACTCACCAGCGCCGGGCGTATTTCCGCCTCTGGAACACAGCACTGGGGGGATTCCTGTCTGTGCCAGACCACGTAGAAGATATGAAGGCGGGCCGTGTGGTGGTCTCAGAGCCCCGAGCTGGAGGCAGCTGCATCTGGTACTATGAGGATGGGCTGCTGAAGAACCAGGTACCAGCTGAGGGGCCAGGACAAGGATACCAGGGTCCTGGACACTCGCAATCCCACTTTGGGGAGTCCCAGTCCAGTTAGGAATAGACCCATCCTTGGCTAGGATCCTGGGAAGGTGGAAAATTCAGGCTATGCATCCTTGTGCAATTCAGGCTCCTCTCTGGGCCCTAAACTCCCACCTGCAAAATAAGAACAAACCAGATGCTTCTAAGGGACCTCCCAGCTCTGATAGCCTGTGGCAGAGCTTGGATCTTATTAATTATGCTAGCTTCTTTATACAAACATTTCTTGAGCACCTACTACATTGCCAGCCTGGTTCTAGGTGCTGGGAATACAGCAGTGAAAAGACAGAACTCCTGCCTTCCTGAAGCTTATATCCTAGTATGAAGAAACAGAAACAGTTTAAATCTGTAAAATATTTAAGTGCCTTAGAACATGAAAAATGTGATAGGGGACAAATAAATGAAGAAAGGAAACGGGGAGTATCAGTAGCTCCGCCAAGGGGAGCCCTTCTTGAGAAGGTGCCATTTGCAGGAGGCAACATGCAGAGGTGTGAGGAGTGTTCCAAGCAGCAGGACCAGAAGGCCCTGAGGGGGGAGCATGCCTGGCGACAGGACTGGCAAGGCCACCTGAATGGTTGAAGTGAAGTGAGTGAGGGAAGTAATGGCAGCAGATGAGGGCAGAAAGGTTATGGGGGTACAGGCCAGGCAGCCACTGAAGGGGTTTCTTTTACTTGGAGTGAGAGGGAACACTGTTTGTGTGCCGGGCTCTGTGCTGAGCCCTTCACACGAATGCCTAGTATAACCCTTAGAGGACACTATGGGGCAGGTCCTATTATACTCCCCATTTTACAGGTGAGGAAACCAGCGCACAGAGAAGTCAAGTAACTGGCTGAAAGCCACACAGCCAATAGGTGTGTGGAGACTTGTCTGATACTAAAGCCTGTGCTTTGGGAGTCAGTCATGGGAGACTTCCTGGAGGAGCTAATACTTTTCCAGAATTTTTATGGTTTCTCCTATTGAACTCTCACAACAATCAGCACTCAGGGATTCCCATCCCCAAAGAAACCAAAGCCCAGAAAGATGAAGAGATTTTCAGTCTGTAAGAGTCAGGATCCAGAGCTGGGTTTTTCAAGGGTATCCTGGGTTTGGTGGGGGCCCTGTGGGGAGGAACAGTGCCTGATGACTTTCTGGGGCCCCAGGTTGCCCCTACTATGAGCCTGCAGGTGATCGGACCCCCTAGTACAGGCTCTAAGGTGGTGCTGTGGGCTGACAGCCGCCTGCCTCGCCAGACGTGGAGCATCAGTGAATCAGGCCACATCTGCAGCGAGATGTTTGAAGGCCAGATCCTAGATGTGAAGGGTAAGGTGGGGGGAGGGGGGAGGGTGCCTGACGGGGGAAGGGCAGTGGAGTCTGCAGCTCTCTTCTGACCATCTCCCCGTCTCTTACCTCTGCCCCCAGGTGGCCAGGGCTATGACCGAGACCACGCAGTGCTGTGGGAGCTGGCCAAGGACAGGGTGTCCCAGATCTGGACCATCCATGTGCTTTGACCCCACGCCTCCCCTCCAGCCCTGGAGGGTTTCCCTGGGATGCAATGTTTTTATAGGTCTTTTTGTTGTAATATAAGCTTTTTCTAATATGCTCCCAGGCATCCTCGTTTCTGTGCACCTTGATATTTGGGGGCAGGAGTGAGGATTTGTTCGCCTGCTTGCTTCCCCCTACTCAGGGAGGGCTCCTTGCCTCCCAGCTCCAGTTCTGGGGCTCAGTTGCAAGGCCTATCTCTGCCACCAGAGGGAGCCCTGGAACCAGACTACCTGGTGAGTCCATTCTTTTAGGTTGTCTGGCCCTGGACTGCGGGGGCACAAACACGATCCACCTTGGTCCCTGCCTTCAGGAAACTCGCCAGTGGGGGATTCCAGCAGGGAGGGTGATACACTCAGTGACAGTGTAAGAATGGATACAGAGGGATGATGCGTGGAGGAAGGCCCTAAACCATTTGGGTGCAGGACAGACTGCTTGGAGGAGGGGAACCTCAGCTGAGATGTGGAGGATGGAAGAGAGTCAGCCAGCCTAGAGGGTGGGAGAGGAAAAGGTTCTAGGGATGCAGACAAGTGCAGGGGTGAAGCTTGAAGTTCAGTGTGATGAGGACACAGTGGGCCAGACAGGGGAGGTGAGCAGGAATCATTCCCCATAGGGCCTGCCCAGCAGGGCTCCTCTCAGCCTCCCCCAACTCTGGTCTCAAGGCCTGAAGGCTTGGCCTCAGTCAAAGAAGCTGGGGGAGTGCTGTGGTCCTAACCTAGCTCAAAGAGGGCAGGACATAGGAGAGGAACAGCTCTCTCTGACCCCCCCCATCTAGCAGGCACTGCTCTGCCCCTTGGCCAAAGTCCTCCAGGAAGAGGCAGAGATGGTCAAGGTCCTTGAGAGCATCTCTGTGGCTCCCTTCTCCCTCTGCAGCTCCCAATACCGCCACCCCAAACCCAGAAGAGGGAGGAGTGGTTTGAGCAGCTGTGTGTCCTTCCTGCCTCCCCAGCCCAGGAGCAGGTGGGCAGGAAGTGGACAGTTGCCTGTTCATCCTTCTCAGGCCCCCGTGGTTGGAGACAAGGGCACAGGATGCCTTTGAGGTTAGGGAGTGTGTGTGTGTGCATGTTCTCTCTGAATCTGTCATTCTGAAGACATCCAGGCACTAAGGTGGGGACTCTCTGAGCTTCTGTAACTGGGGATGTCCAGGTCAGTGGGGGAGGTCCCTGGGGACTATCGCTCCCAGACGCCCAGGGACAGGTGAAGGGATGCTGAGGAGGGCAGTTTCTGGGCCAAGTCTCTGCAAGGTGATCCTAAGGGGAGGGGCCTCTGCATCTGGACTTTGAGGCAGGGGAGCTGGGGCCAGAGCTCCCTGGTACCACCTCTTTTGCAATGGAAGCGTGGGAGGCTCTGTGGTTCTGCTGCAAACCTGGGTCTTGTGCCCGGTGATGTCCAGTAACCACACACAGGACCCCACTCCAAGCACAAGACAGCTTTATTGACCCCTGGCTGGTTACTGCTTGCCTTTTGCCTCCGTACCTCCCCGTGTTGGCCATTTCCCCGTAGGCACTACCTGTCAGTTCCCATCACCTGGTCATCTCTGGCATCAACCCCTCCCAAGGATGAGAGGAGATTTCTCCTGCTAGTGTAGTGGCAGCTTTCTCGGGGGCACAGGGGTAGAGCTCAAGCACGTCACCTCAGCTGAGGTAGAAGAGCTGGATGAGGGTGTTAGTTAGGAAGATGAGGACACTGCCACTGCCCAGACTGCTGAGTGTGGGGGCCCCACTCTTCATGGGTTTCTTGGTGGTTCTCACGGTGTTTTCCATGGCCCTTGGCGTGGTCATATTTCCCAAGACTCCAATTTGTATCTGCAAGAGAAGTGGGGCAAGAGCAGGGGGCTTTTGAACCTCACGTTTGTTGTTAGAGACATTTCCCCTCCCTGATAAAACAGTCCTCACTGCTCTGTCCCTCATGACTACGACTTCTGCCACAAGGTCCTGCGGGTTAGTTGCTACCTGCAAAGGTAGTCCGTGGTCCGCCTCCCGTGGAACCCTCCTTCCACCTCCACCAGGCCACCAGCTCCTCCAGCACGTGGAAGACAGGAGCCTGTGGCCCCAGCCTTTGACCTTACTAGCCGGGTCAAGGGATTAGCTTCTCTGAACCTCAGTTTCCTTATCTTCTATATGTGGAGAAGAGCCCATCACAGTTGTGGAGTCACATGACACAAGGCTGATGAGAGGCACCTGACGCAGCATGAGTGGGTGGATATGTAGTAGAGAGGGTACAATTCTTCCCTAAGGAAGTGGCTGTGTGGTGATCAGACTGTTCTCAATGCTTGATCAAGCTGCAACTAAAGCTGCTCTTGATGGAAATTAAGCTGTTTTTTATGGTGATCAAGCTGTTCTCAATGCATGATGAAGTTGTTCTAGATCAAGAACTCGATGGCTCCCATCTCCTATACTGACGAGTACTCCGGGCATGTGGGATGCTGCCAGAGCTGCCTCCAGAAATAGTAGTTGATTTTGAAACCTGTTGTTTCTGGAGGGAGATCTTTGCATCCCCAAGCTTGAAGGCTTCTCTCCCTGGGAGGTTCCCTGCCTCTTCCAGAACCAGATCAGGCTCCATTTGAACATTTCCTGGTTGTTCCCAGCAGGACCGAATTCCCCAGATTCCCTGTGGGTGATGCCGTTCTCATTCTGTCTTCCGAAGCCTCTTAATTCTGTATTAGTCCACAGCAGCCATGGGTGCCTCAGTTTGCCTAGAACCTCATGAGGCACTCTGGAAGTGCTCCCCCGCCTCTGGCACAGGCTTCTTTCTGCTCAGGGACAGTTCTCAAGTAGTCAGACCCCAGGAAGAAGGTCTGGCAGGCTGGGAGCTGGGCCCCCAGTCCTTGGTTCTCCTGCTAGAGTCTTTGCTCCCATGGGAGAAGGCTGGGTGCCCAGGGGCCTACATTCCCTCCCTCCCATACCAGGGGGTCTGGGGAGTCCTGGGTGCTGGGGTCAGGGCCTCTGGGGGGCTCTTACCTTAATCGTAACCAGGAGGCTGATGGTGAATAGGAAGAGGAGGCAGCCCTTCATCCTGGGAGTCTTGGTGGCTGTCTTAGTAGCAGCGTTTAGGGATGAGTGCAGGCCTGTCTGCAGGCCTCTTTGGCCTGGCTGCTTTTAAATGAGGAGGCACGGGAGGCGGGGTGGAAGGAGAGGAAGGAGGGCCTATGGGGTGGGGTGGGTGCTGTTTCCTTCCTGTGCCCTTGGGGCTGAGGATACAGGTCCTGGCAGATGATGGGTTCTGGGTAGGGACAGAGGCAAACCCCAGGGGACTGGAGGTGGGCAAACCAAGGGGGCATCTTCAGGGTGGAATAGGGTCCTGAGCTTGGAGTTATGCATACTGGGGATTAAATCTTGGTTTAATCACCTATCAACTCTGAGACTCGAGACCAGAAACTCTACTTCTCCCAGCCTTTAACAAAAGAGCTGCTGGAGGATTAAATGCAACCTAATTAAAACATTGGGGCAGGGGACAGGAGCTGAAGGAGAAAAGGCTGGGATAGTTTTAGGATTCAAGATAAAGCTGTAGAGGGCTCCACAGTTTCAGAATGAAGGCTGGGTGAACACTGAAATTCAGGAAGGAGCTGGTTAGTAGAGTCTGAAAATGAAGGAATACGATATTAGGTGTCTGGAAATCTAGCTTCTAGGGAGGCCCCTTCCCTCCAGGCTTCATTTCTTATTTCAAGTGAGTAGATTAAAATGTATTATTTCTGAAGTTTATTAAGACCCAGCATTTTGTGATTTGGATAAAGAGAGTAGCAGGTGGGTTGTTTTTTTGTTGACCTTAAAAACAGTTAATTTATCAGCAAAAATGGGTTTATTTAGGAATAGCAGAGAATTATAATTCAGGACAAGCAAGCTATTGCAAAAACCATAGGCTTGTCTAACAAACAAACAAAGAAGAGGAACATTATTTTATAGAGAAGGAAGAAGTTGGGAGGGGTTGTTTTGCATGAAAGTCCATTGGAGAAAAACAAGACTTCAGGATGACAAGGGTTTATTATTGGCCGAGTTGCTGGGATAGGCGATTTCCTATGGGAGATGCAATGTACATCTTTTCCTGTTGGGGTCTGTAATTGACAATTTTCCTGTAAGTAACCACAAGTGGTACAGCGTTGGAGCTCCCCCTTCTGGCCTCCCAACTCTTTGTTAGTTAGGCTTCCCTTTATTAATTTTCACATTTCCTCTTTGGATCAAGATCCTTCTCTGAAAACATCATTTTTCTCAGTTCAGTGGTCTTTGGTCACTCGGTGCTAGGAAGGCCTTCTCCTAGGTGTTATGACCTACTTGGAGGGAATCTGTACAGACTGGAAACCTCCTGAGGTCACATTCACATAACAAGGAGGGGCAGAGGGGAGAAGCTTTCAGGAGCTTCCCATCTGTAGTCCACATTTATCAAGATTACAAGCTCTGGAGATCATCTCCTCATTGGGTGTATTGTTTTTACAAAGGTCGGACAGGCAACAAGTTCAGAATAAAAAGTGACATGAGAATTCCAAATTGTATGATGGTTCTCAACCAGGACTCCAGGTCTGAAAGTAGCCAACTGAAAATATTTATTGGCAGTTATTCTGACTTAGGGGAGAAAATTTATCCCTATGGAGACAGAACCGGAGTGATGTATGCCTCCTGGAAGTCCCTGCTTAAAGAGGCTATGAAAGCAAAACAGTGAATACTGCAGGAGCCACGGAGGGGTAACCAAGTGTGTTTGACAGTCCAAAGCCCAAGTGTGTTTGGAAAGTGTAGGCATAAACATGAAGCAAAAGCTGATGAACTTTTTGCAAAACAGCAAAACTTCAAAGATGTTTTAAAACACTATTGTTATCTCAAAAGAATTGTTTGGAACCAAATGTGTTAACAATAATATAGCCTGTAGAGTTGTAAATTCAGAAGCTGTGAATTTGGATAGAATCCAGAGTCAGTTTACAGTCCAGATGAAAAAGGGTAACTTCTAAGAATCCTGAACCTTCTAACAGGTCTGGTCTGGACGTCTTGAGAAAGCTGCCTCTTCTGACGTCTTCTCCTTCAGGTCTGGGAAATCTTATTTTTAGGTCACCAGATGGTGTATAGGTCCAGTTAGGGTTTAGCGCTTTCTTTAGAAATGTCACATGAATCCAAAAGTCTGTTCCCTGGAGTTTGGCAGCCCAAGGGTCAGTCTTAATATCTGATAGGGGCCTTTCTAGTGAGGTTGCAGAGAGTCTTTTTGGAGGTGTCTTTTTTCAATAGACAAAATCTCCAAGTTGTAAGGTATGATGGGTGAGATCTTCATCTCCTGGGAGTGCACTGTCAAGAGATTCCTTTACTAAAGCACTGTTCTTATCTTTTTTTAAATTTTATTTTTATTAAGGTGTCATTGATATACAATCTTATGCTCAGGTTTCACATGAACAACATTGTGGTTACTACATTCCCCCTATTATCAAGTCCCCACCACATACCCCATTAGAGTCACTGTCCATTAGCATAGTAAGATACTATATAGAGTCACAACTTGTCTTCTCTGTGCTATACTGCCTTCCCAGTGCTCCGCCTACCCCATATTATGTGTGCTAATCATAATGTCCCTTAATCCCCTTATCCCTTCCTTTCCACACACCCTCCCCAGTCCCTTTCCTTTTGGTAACTGTTAGTCCACGTTCGTGGGTTCTGTGAGTCTGCTGCTGTTTTGTTCCTTCGGTTTTTGTTTTGTTCTTATGCTCCACAGATGAGTGAAATCATTTCGTACTTGTCTTTCTCCGCCTGGCTTATTTCACTGAGCATAATACCCTCTAGCTCCATCCATGTTGTTGCAAAGGGTAGGATTTTTCTTCTTATGGCTGAGTAATATTCCATTGTGTATATATGTACCACATCTTCTTTATCCATTCATCTACTGATGGACACTTAGGTTGCTTCCATTTCTTGGCTATTGTAAATAGTGCTGCGATAAACATAGGGGGGCATATGTCTTTTTGAATCAGGGATCCTGCATTCTTAGGGTAAATTCCTAGGAGTGGAATTCCTGGGCAAATGGTGTTTCTATCTTTAGTTTTTTGAGGAACCTCCCCATTCTGCTTTCCACAATGGTTAAACTAGTTTACATCCCCATGCAAGACTGAATTTTGTTCCAATCAACAGGCTTAAGAAAAGCAACTGTAATTGCTTGGTTGGGTTTTCAGTGAGTGTTCTAGCATTTTGCCACAAGTTAAGGGTTTGTTTTCTAAATCCTGTTCAGGATGTTCCCATATTTCATCGGATTTGTGACTTGGCCCTCACCAACAAGCATGTGGACTGACTGATAAAAATCTGAGAAACCAAGTTGCTAATTGGTTTGAATGACTATGTTAAATTCTTCAGCAAACTTATGGGGGTCCTCAAGTCATTCAGGGAACTCTCGTAAGTGTGGTTCACAATTTGACCTTAGTCCAGGGAACACAGAAGTTTGGGGTTTATTTGGATCTTCAGGGGTCTTACTGTCTTTCTTTAATTGGATGCCTCAATTAGTCTAGATACTGTATTTTGTAGAGAGGCACTCTTGAATTCCTGATAACGTTTGGAAGCTTCAAAATACCAGTCAAAATTGATGTTCCATTCAGTTTTGACTATTTTAGAGCCATGGCTATCCAATTCAGTTTTGAGAAAAGTACGTCTGGGGATCAAAAGTTCTCCATAATAGCCATCAATGTTCCAAATTAATTTTGGTTAAGTTAGTCTAGTTAGTTCGAAATGTGCACGAGGAGGGTCTGCCGTTTTTAAACTTAAAACTGGCTGGTGTCCCAGGGTAGAGGGTGCCCTCAAAGCATTTTGATGACTGGGATCCCATTTTTTAGAAGTTTTTCTCTAGAACAAGAAGAAAAATTCCTAAACAGCACAGTTCCAATAGTAACAGCCTGGTTCCAAAAAGGTGTATACTGAGAAAAGGAAAAAAATCTTAAAATAGATCCCAAGGCAAGCTGGAAGAGCTCAAACCTGCAAAGAAAGCACAGCTTGAAATCCAGGAGAGACTTCCCATCATACTCCAGGGTCAGTGAGAAAGCAGTGGGCTCAGGGGCTCTGTGGGTCCTGGCGCCTCTTTGCTCACTAGCCTCAGAGTGGTTGGGGGGTCTTCTGTGGCTCCCATGTAACTCCAAGGGGGAAAATCTGTCTCCCAGCCTGAGGCAAATTACCTCCAAAACTGAAATCAGTCAAAAGAAGAAATAGGAGAAACCCGTTTACAATTACAATCTGTGGTCCACTTCTGCTCACCTGTCTCTGGCAACGTGGCTGCAAACCTCCCTACCCAACCTCTTTGGTCCAAATATGCCCTAGGTCCCCCAGTAACCACCTGTTGATACAGAGATGATACTCCTCTCCACCCCTTGGAAACACCTATTGATATGGAGATGAACTAGGGACAGGCAGAGATTCTGGAAATACTGCAATTTAACTCACTTCTGATAGCAAGTCATGTTGACCTTAAAAATAAGACAGTCATTTTACCAGCAAAAATGGGCCTATTCAAGAATAGAAGAGAAGTGTAACTCCAGACAAGAAAGCTATGACAAAAACCATAAGCTAGTGCAACGAACAAAGGAGAAGACCAGTATCTTATAGAAAAGGAGGACGTTGGGGGAAGTTGTTTTGAATGAAGGCCACTGGAGAAAGCCGGAGTTGAGGGTGATAAGGGCTTCTCATTGGCTGAGTTGCTGCGGGTAGTCGATTTCTTGCAGGAGATGGCAATGCACATCTTTTCCTGTTGGGACCTGTAACTGATGATTCTTCCCTGTTGAAGACTCTGTTGGGGTCTGTAATTGACATTTCTTCCTGTAATTGACTTTATGGCATGGGAGCTCTCCATCCTGGCCTCTCAACTCCATTTTTTAGTAACGTTTCCCGGTACTAGTTTTCACAGTATCAATCTAGGAAGGATGGGGAAGGTGATTAGTGGAGGGATAAGCAGGTGACTGAACAGCAGCAGTAGGGCTGGGGTGGGGATGGCTGTGAAGTCCCTGGAGGGGTGGGGGATGAGATGAAGCCCAAAGCAAAGTTTACACAGTGTTCCATTCTCTACACAGTCTCTCACTTTATTCTCTGGCTGGGGCTCTGCAGTAGGTTCTATAATTATCCCCATTTTCCTGATGAAGAAACTGAGACTTAGCTATTAAGTGACTTGTCCAAGATAGCAAATGGTGGAGCTAGTCCAATCTGAACTTGAATCCAGGTCTGTCTGAAGCTACAGCTATATATGTGACCTCTTGGACTGCCCTTGAAGTCACGAACGGATTAAGTCTTGACTCCCTGCTTGCTTCACCCCACCAGGAGGGCCACCAGGAGGGCCCAGGGGTTGGCTCCGTAGCCCAGCTCCAGCCCCACTCACTCTCCCTTCTTCAGTCTATTCTGTGCCTCATTTGCATGCCAGATAGTAAAAGAAAACCCCCTCTCACTTCCCCTCTATGCTTTTGGGCTCTTCGGGGCCTCGAGCCCTGGCTAAAAAGAAAGAAAGAAGAAAGAACTGAGAGTCAAGAGGTGAGAAAAAGCCAGCAAATGGAAAGGGAGGTGGCAGGAGTCTTGAGGTCCCTGGGTGGGAGGTGGAAGGGGAGGTGGGAGAAGCCCTCAAGTACTCACTATCGCCCGCCCCACCCGCTGCTTCACCAGAGGTCTCCCCGGATGCTCAATTCAAGTTTCGGCTGCCTGTGGTGCACCTATGGGGGTAGGTGATTCTGGGGGTTACTCAGAGTTGAGGGGACAACAGGTGCTGGAAGGGCGCTGGCCCAGAGTCAGAAGGCCTTTGCTGAAGTCCAAGATTGCCCTGCTGAAAATGAACTCCATCACACTGGACAATCTTCTCACTTTTTTTTTTTAATTGAAGTATAGTTGATATACAATCTCATATTGGTTTCAAATGTACAACACAGTGGTTCAGCAGTTACCCATATTAAATACTCACCGCCACTAGTGCAGTCAATATCTGTCAACATAGGCAGATGTTACAGAACCATTGGCTGTATTTTCCATGCTGTACCACCTTCCCTGTGACCAACTTATGTTATGATTGAGATTTTTGTGCCTCTTTATCCCCCTCACTTACCCTAACCACCCACTCCAACCCCTCTCCCATGGTAACCACCAGTCACTTCTTAGTGTCTATGAGTACTGCTGTTTTGTTTTGTTTTAGATTCCACATTTAAGTGAAATCATATGGTATTTGTCTTTCTCTGCCTGGCTTATTTTACTTAGTATAATACCCTCTAAGTCCATCCATGTTGTTGTGAGTGGCAGGATTTCTTTTTTTATGGCTAAATAATATTCCATTGTGTATATGTATCACTTCTTTATCCATTCATCTACTGATGGGCACTTTGGCTGCTTCCATATATTGGCTATTGTAAATAATGCAGCATTAAACATAGAGATGCATATAATCTTTTTGAGTTAGGAATTTTGTTTTCTTTGGGTAAATTCCTAGGGGTGGAATTACTGGGTTGAGTGGTATTTCTGTTTTTAGTTGTTTTAAGGAACTGCTATAATGTTTTCCACTGTGGCTACACCAATTTACATTCCCACCAACAGAGCAGGAGGGTTCCCTTTTCTCCACAACCTTGCCACCACTTGTTATTTCTTGTCTTTTGGACAGTGGCCATTCTCACTGGTGTGAGGTGGTATCTCATTGTGGTTTTAATTTGCATTTCCCTGAGGATTAGTGATGTGGAGCATCTTTTCATGTGCCTTCAAAAAAAATGTCTGTTTAGGTCCTCTGCCCATTTATTAATCAAGTTATTTGGTGTTTGGTGTTGAGGCATGCAAGTTCTTATATATTTTGGATGTTAACCCCAATTTTCTTCCCTCTTACAAAGAGGCAGCTGGACAGGCTAAGCCCTGGGGCCAGCCAGGTTGTACTTTCTCCATGCTGTGGATGCATGTGAAGATACTAGGCTCATAGTTAGATGCCAGGCTCATAGTTGTAAAAAATTTTCTTAACCCTAGAAATTTCATTTCCACATCCTGCACCTCTCCTGTGGTGTGAGCCTGAGCTGCTAGTGGTGGTGGTGTCTTGTGGGGGCTGGAAGGGTTTTTAAGGATCATTGGATTTGGGGCATGGAGGGACATCTGGAGTTTGTCAGCACCTGAGAAAAGAAGTGGGGCTTCATACCTTTTTCTCTCTGGCGATCTGAGAAGTTTCATTCTGTTTTGACTACACCTGGATAGATGGAACCCTTATCATAAAGCTTAAAGAGCCGATAGAAACCCCCATTGTACAGATGAGAACTCAGGGCCCAGGTTAATGGCAGAGCTGGAGGTAGAACCTAGTCTGTCTCTCAGTTTTAATGTTCTACTGTATATTTTCTCCAAACATGACTTCTCAACTTTAACCAGCAAGATGGGAAGTCTCAGTCAACACCCCCCAAAACACAACTCTGACCAAGGATAAGACAAAACTCCTTAGTGTGACATTCAAGGCCCGCACCTTCCTTCCCAGGTGGGAAAAAACTCATGTTTTGGGTTCAGTAACATTCTTCCCCTATGCCCATATATGCCACACAACTTGCATCTCCCCAGCTGCCCCAATATCATTCACAAGTGTGTTTTTTTTGCAAAGAAAGCCCATCTCCAATTATTTTATCTGGTACACTCTTGTTTGTTCTTCATGACTTAGCTCAGAAGCCCCCTTTCTTGGGAAACTTTCCACTTCTCCCAGGAAACTCCTTCAGAGAGAAGGAGTTGTTCAGTGTTTGAGAGCCCCTTCTATTGACAGATTGTGGTTGAGCAGGAAACAATAGCCCAGATTCTGTTGACAATAAGAATATGGTCTGGTCCCTTGAGGGGTACTTGATCTTGTCACCTCATTGATCTGTCAACAGCATGAACAGTAACAGAACATGGCAGAGTAGGTGACAGGGATGGCTAATGAATTAATGAATATAGGGCAACTACTCCCACCTCCAGGCTTTACATATATTCATTCAGTCAGTAAGTACTTATTATGGGGAAACAGCAGACTAAGTATCAGAGAGTTACCAATGTAGAAAAGAATTAAGGGGAGGAGAGAGGTGAGCCCTTCATTTGGGCTGGTTTTCCTCCAAAAAGTAGTTGTTATTTGCAGAAGAGACAGTGGAGAAAATGAGAACAATTTTCTACAAATTTATGGAGATGGGGGAAAAAACTGTAGTTCAAGATCTAAAAATGCTTGTAAGCTCCCCTACCCCTATGAGGCTTTGGGTTGGGACCATAAAAGTTTACACCTGAGGAATAAAAGTGAATAGAAGTATATCAACTATACTTCAATAATAATTAAAAAAAGAGTGAACAGGAAACAATAGCCCAGCCCTTACAGAAAGTAAAGACATCATGACCTAAAAAATGAGAGAAACAAGCAATAAGAAAAATTACACAGAAGATCCAGATAATGGAATTATCAACCAAACTTTCATATAACAATGCTTGGTATATTGAAAAATATATGAGACAAGATCAAGACTGGAAATTATAGAAAAGAACCAAATGGAAATTCTAGAATTTAAAAATACAATCATAGAAATTAAGAACACAGTGGATAGGTTTAACAACAGATTAGACACAAAAGAAGAGAGAATTAGTGAAGTGGAAAATAGATAAGAAAATACTATTATAACATAATAAATGTATTAAGTGCCATCTGTATCCCAGGTAATGGACTAAGCACTGCGGATACAGAAGTGAACAAAAAGGCATAGCCCCTGCTCATGGGGCTGACATTTGAAGGGGAAGGACAAATAATACATAATCATAATTTAAGATGTCAATAAATGCTATGAGGAAGTCTAGAGGGTAATGTGAGAAAAGAGGGAGGAGGATATAATAGGTAAGTGTTCAGAGAATATCACTCAGAGGAAATGTTTGTGTTGAGACCTTCATAACATGAGGGTCTGGGTGTTCTGCAGACAACTCCCTGTCCCAGTTTCACAGTGTTTTTTAATGACCATCCCCAGAGCTGAGCACAGTTCCACACAGGGCAAGTCTTAATTTGTACTTGAGTTCAATGACAGAATGGAATATAGCAGGATGGAGGAGAAAAGGTTGCAGCATGTATTAACAGTATGATCTGCCTTGCATATTTCATCCCCACTGAGAGAGGGCTATGATCCAATAGCACCACGAGCACTCCAATGTAAATCTTCATCCATGTGTCCATCTGTCCATCCACCAATCTATCCATTTCAGGTAATTCATCGACATCTAAAGTGTGTCAGGCAAGATGAATAAGTGAGGGTCCCTTCTCTTGAGAAGTTCATAGTCCAAGACGGAGACATGTACTGAAATAATCACAACACTGAGGAAGAAATGCTATAATGGAAGCAGGGCTGTTAGAATGTAAAGTGCAGTTGTGCTTGGGGGAATTGGAGTACTTATAGAAGAGGGGAAAATTGAGCTAATTTTTGAAGGATTGAAGGGGATGTTCCCAGGGGAAAAGGCAAAGGAGGCTGTTCCCATTGAAAGAGGCCTGAACACAGGAGAGAGGGTGATAGTTCCTGGAACCCTGAGAAGAGTGGAGGGAAGGACTTATAATTAGAGGGCCTTAAATACCATGCTGAACCAGTGCTAGTGAGGGCTTGTCCAAGGCAGCTGTGATGTAGGTGGGGAAGAGGGGGAAGGTGAGAGAGATAACCAGGTTATTATTCTGAAAGAATGCAGGGGCTGAGAGGACCTTTTTCTCCTTTACTATTTATTTTTCCCTCCAGAGCTGCTAAGACCCAATAAACTCTTTAGCCCCAAAGTGGCCATAACTGATAAAGGTCTTGCAGGAAATGACCTAAAACCAAAGTGGAGTCTCCATTCTCAAGAAAAGAGACTTCCAGAGCCATCTAACTCCACGGCCATTGTAAGCATGAGATTTGCCATCTTAACACCATCTCCATTTTGTGAAGAATGGAAATTTCCCACGTGAGCTCAAACCTTGAGAATACCCTGTTTGGCCCCCATGAACCCCACCAGAAGAGTCACCTCCCTAGCAACAGTCACCACAAAATTTCCCACCTCCCAAAGTACCTACTCCCTCTGCTATGTATCTATCCCAGCCTGTAAGTGGATGGGGGCTTCAGTCCTTTGCTGGAGACCCCCTCCGCAGGTTTATCTCCAATAAACCTGTACAATCATTGAGCCATGCCTCCTCTATTTTCATTCCTAACCTGAAACCTTACAGCCAAGTCTGCTTTCTCATCCCACAGGAGGGAAACAGGCCCAGAAAGAGCCTTTCTCAGGACCTCCCTCCTCCCAGTGCAGAGTCTTTCCACCACTATCAGTGAACATCCACCCAGTGATAGAATCAAGATGGGGCTGGGTGGCGCCTCCCCAGTTCCCCCCAGCACTCCCCTCACCTCGGGCAGAAGTCTAGGGGGAATCCTGGGTGAGCCTGGAGGCTGGACAGATTGGCCTCCAATGTCCTCCCAACACTCAAGCCTTTTTTTTTTAATTAAAGTATCATTGATATACAGTCTTATGAAGGTTTCACATGAACAACATTGTGGTTTCAACATTCACCCATATTATCAAGTCCTCACCACCCCTGCACCCCATTGCAGTCACTATCAGCGTAGTAAGATGCTATAGAGTTATAACTTGTCTTCTCTGTGCTGTACTGCCTTCCTTGTGAGCTACCTATATTGTGATTGCTAATTATAGTGCCCCTTAATCCCCTTCTCCCTCCCTCCCCATCCACCCTCCCCAATCCTTTCCCTTTGGTACCACCCCTTCTTGGAGTCTGTGAGTCTGCTGTTGTTTTGTTCCTTCAGTTTTGCTTTCTTATACTCCACAGGTGAGTGAAATAGTCTGGTACTTGTCTCTCTCTCTACCTGTCTTATTTCACTGAACATAATACCCTCTAGCTCCATCCATGTTGTAGGATTTTTTCTTTTTATGGCTGAATAATATTCCATTGTGTTTATGTACCACATCTTCTATCCATTCATCTACTGATGGATACTTAGGTTGCTTCCATATCTTGGCTATTGTAAATAGTGCTGTGATAAACATAAGGGTGCATATGTCTTTTTGAATCAGGGAGCCTACATTCATAGGGTAAATTCCTAGGAATGGATTTCCCAGGTCAAATGGTATTTCTATTTTTAGTTTTTTGAGGAACCTCCATATTGCTTTCCACAATGGTTGAACTACTTTACATTCCCTCCAGCAGTGTAGGAGGGTTACCTTTTCTCCGCATCCTGGCCACTATTTGCTGTTCCTTGTCCTTTTGATGTTGCCCATCCTAACTGGTGTGAGGTGATATCTCATTGTGGTGTTAATTTGCATTTCCCTGATAATTAGCAATGTGGAGCATCTTTTCATGTGCCTGTTGACCATTTGAATTTCTTCTTTGAAGAAGTGTCTGTTCAGTTCCTCTACCCATTTTTTAATTGGGTTATTTGATTTTTGGGTGTTGAGGCATGTTTCCTTATATATTTTGGATGTTAACCCCTTATTGGATAAGTCATTTATGAATATATTCTCCCATACTGTAGGATGCCATTTTGTTCTGTTGATGATATCCTTTGCTGTACAGAAGCTTTTTAGTTTGATGTACTTCCATTTGTTCATTTTTGCTTTTGTTTCCCTTCAGGAAAAAGTTAGTCATGTTTATATTCAGAAGATTTTTCTCCTATGAGTTTTATGGTTTCATGACTTAAATTCAGGTCTTTGATCCATTTTGAGTTTACTTTTGTGTATGGAAGAGGACAGTAATCTAGTTTCATTCTCTTACATGTAGCTGTCCAGTTTTGCCAACACCATGTCCAACACTCAAGTCTTATATGACCCTGGAGACCTTGAAAAGATTTCCAGAACTACCTAAGATGGGGGTTAGAAAACTATAACTATTATATAATATAAATATAACTTTAATGTAAACATAACAGACAAGTAACTATTAGGTGAGCTTAGACTCTTGTTTTCATAACTTTGTTTTTGGAAAACACCTTTTTAAAAACAATAATGTGACAATATTATGAGAATTTAATTTACACAATAATCCTATGAGGTGGAATCTATTAATATTTATATTTTACAGATATGGAAGCTGAGGCTCAGTGAAATAGCTTGAGCAGGAACAGCCAGCTAGGAGCCCAACCTCATAGACTTGTTAAATTACCCTGGCCCACCCCATTCACAAAAGTAAACTCAAAATGGATCAAAGACCTGAATGTAAGCCATGAAACCATAAAACTCTTAGAAGAAAACATAGGCAAAAATCTCTTGAATATAAACACGAGCAACTTTTTCCTGAACACATCTCCTCGGACAAGGTAAACAAAATAAAAAATGAACAAACAGGACCTCATCAAGCTAAAAAGCTCTGTACAGCAATAGACACCATCAATAGAACAAAAAGGCATCCTACAGTATGGAAGAATATTTGTAAATGACATATCCAACAAGGGGTTAACATCCAAGATATATAAAGAACTCACATGCCTCAACACCCAAAAAGCAAATAACCCTATTAAAATATGGATGGAGTGGACATAAACATGAGTGACTTCTTCATGAACATATCTCCCTGGGCAAGGGAAACAAAAGCAAAAATGAACAAGTGGGACTATATCAAGCTGAAAAGCTTCTGTACAGCAAAGGACACCATCAGTAGAACAAAAAGGCATCCTACAGTATGGGAGAATATATTCATAAATGACAGATCCGATAAAGGGTTGACATCCAAAATATATAAAGAGCTCACGCACCTCAACAAACAAAAAGTAAACAATCCAATTAAAAAATGGACAGAGGAGCTGAACAGACAGTTCTCCAAAGAAGAAATTCAGATGGCAAACAGATACATGAAAAGATGCTCCACATCGCTAGTCATCAGAGAAATGCAAATTAAAACCACAATGAGATATCACCTCACACCAGTAAGGATGGCCACCATACAAAAGACAAAAACAACAAATATTGGCGAGGTTTTGGAGAAAGGGGAACCCTCCTACACTGCTGGTGGGAATGTATAGTTCAACCATTGTGGAAAGCAGTATGGAGGTTCCTCAAAAAACTAAAAATAGAAATACCATTTGACCCGGGAATTCCACTCCTAGGAATTTACCCAAAGAAAACAACTCAGATTCAAAAAGACAGATGCACCCTTATGCTTATTACAGCACTATTTACAATAGCCAAGATATGGAAGCAACCTAAGTGTCCTTCAGTAGATGAATGGATAAAGAAGATGTGGTACATATACACAATGGAATACTATTCAGCCATAAGAAAGAAACAAATCCTACCATTTGCAACAACATGGATGGAGCTAGGGGGTATTATGCTCACTGAAATAAGCCAGGCAGAAAAAGCAAATACCAGATGATTTCCCTCATTTGTGAAGTATAACAATGAAGTAAAACTGAAGGAACAAAACAGCAGCAGACTCACAGACTCCAAGAAGGGACTAGTGGTTACAAAAGGGGAGGGGGGGAGGGGAGGTTGGGAGGGAGAGAGAAGGGGATTGTGCGGTATCATGATTAGTGCACATGGTGTGTGTGGGGTCACAGGGAAGACAGTAGCTCAGAGAAGACAAATAGGGACTCTGGCATCTTACTACACTAATGGGCAGTGACTGCAATGGGGTATGGGGGCAACTCGATAATAAGGGGGAATGTAGTAACTACATTGTTTTTCTTGTGAAACCTTCATAAGAGTGTATATCAATGATACCTTACTAAAAAAAAATAACAAACAAAAAAAATAACCCTGGCCCATAATATATCCTTAATGAATTATGGCTATCATTATGTCCAAGTTTCTGAGATAAAAATGTATACTTTTCTAATGGGCTCTGACTACCCCCAGTAGATGTTATTTAAAAAAATAATAAACTGGCCTGCCAGGTTAGAGGGCCCCCACCTTCCTCAACAGAGCTAGATGTTTGCTGAGCATCTGCCTACTGCAGAATCACAGGACACACCGCAGGCCCTGGGTTGAAAGGAGGTATGTAGTAAATCCTGATGCCTGGATAAATGCCAAGTCATGGTCCCCAGTTTTACTGAGGCAGGGCTCATGAGGCTGAAACTACCCCACAGTTAATTCCAGCTGAACTGGTGGGCCAGGAACACCAAAGGAATAATAGTAACAAAATATGTAAAGCTTCTTTTTCAGAGCCAGTTGGATTTGAAGGAGCTGAGAGTAACTGCGATTGTACCTGCAACGGGCCTAAACCGGAAAACCAGACTGAGAACCTCAGAGAAACAGTTCAAGATGTCCTCAATTCACCTTTACTCTTTATCATACTAAAATCTCCACCTCTAGGCAGGGTTTGGCTGCTATATTTTTGAGCATATAAAGTGGCCTCTTGACTTTCTACACCATTCCAGGCACAGACCCAGGGGAAAAGTTGTGCCCCTACTCTGTTCATTTCATCAACCTTGTTAAGTATGCATAAACTCTATGAAATATGAATAACTTTCTGTATAAATTATTCACTCCCTCTGAGCTTCTGGGGGACAGATTTGAACTTTGCTTCCTGTCTCCTTGCTGGTTAGCCTCACAATAAAGCCTTTTCCTTTTGCAAAAGCCAGTGTCGTATGTTTGGCTTTGGCACATTGGGCAGTGGATCCTTGTCCTGTCACCTGCTCCCATACTGTTGGTCCTTGCTTACTTTCAAAAGCAGAAGGAACATGAGCAAGGTGAAAGTATAAAGTTGCTAATCCCCTGACCATAGCTCCAAACCAAAAAACCCCACTTGCCTCAGCATGACTTCAAACTTATCTTATCTCATATACCTCAATAGCAGAGAACGTTGAGGGAGCAGCTCAGCAGCAAGCAGGCCCTCCCGCCCTCTCACCCCTGACCTCCAGCCACTTTCCACCTGAACCCCGCCCTTGGCAGTGGGACTGTACTATCTATACCTTGGTTTACCTTTGCTGGTTTTACTGAAGTGGGAGCTTCTAGAAAGAACACAGATTCTGGAGGCAGACAGTTTTGAGTCTGAATCCGCTTCTGTTTCCTACCTGCATAGTTTTGAGTAAGGCACTTCACTTCTCTGAGGTTCAGTTTTCTCATCTGTAAACCATGGAATGTTGGCATCTGGCACTTGGAAGGCGCTCATTAATTGATAGTTTTCTTTAACCTCTAATTGATGTGTAAAGAATGCCTCAAGGAGCCTACCCTCTCCTGAATGCAGTAGATTAGAAAGTTAGATGGAAATATTAAAATGTGCAGTCTGGGATGCACAGAGACAGGGCTTCGGTGGTTGAGCCCAGGCATAAAAAAGTAGGTACCTGAGATCAGAAATTATAGATTCCCAGACCATCATAACTGGAAGATAGAGAGGTACTGATAATGACTGTTAAAAGTGGGAAAATATTTTTGAAAACTTACTCTGTATGGATGTTGCAATAGGTACTATGTATGTATTAACTCATTTAATCCTCACTGCAACCCTATGGGGTATTATTTCCATTTTACAGATGTTGAAAATAAGGTGAATAACTTGCCCAAGAATACAAGTCAGGAACCAGGACTCTTGAGGCCAAAGTCCATGCTCTTAACTGATTTGCCTCTCGTTGCTCTAATCCGACACTTTACTTTTACAGGTGAGGCTGGGAGTGGAAGCATCTCACCCAAAGTCACATAAAGTGTCTCATCCAAAGGCAGGAGGGGGTCTCAGCCGAACTTTTATACAAAGGTACTGGAGTTCAAGGGTTCCTTCAGGGCACATCTGGTGGAGAAGTTGGCGGACAAATTCAGTTTTAAGAAATATTTTTAAAGTACTTCCATCATTTCAATTTGTAAAAATTGATAAGAGGAATCACACCCATGTGGAGTTGGGAGGCTTGCAGTAGGAGCTCTCTCCCCCCACTCCAGGTGAGCTGCAGACCCCACAGGAAGGAAGAGAAGGACACTTTGCAACTCTACTAATTTTTTATTAAGGTATCATTGAAACACAATCTTATAAAGGTTTCACATGAGCAACATTCACCCATATTATCAAGTCCCCCACACACATCCCATCTCAGTCACTGTCCATCAGCGTAGTAAGATGCTATAGAGTCACTACTTGTCTTCTCTGTGCTATATTGCCTTTCCCATTACCCCCCTATATTATATGTGCTAATCATAATGCCCCTTAATCCCTTTCTCCCTCCCTCCCCACCCCCTTTCCTTTGGTAACCACTAGTCCCTTCTTGGAGTCTGTGAGTCTGCTGTTGTTTTGTTCCTTCAGTTTTGCTTCATTGTTATACTTCACAAATGAGGGAAATCATGTGGTACTTGTCTTTCTCTGCCTGGCTTATTTCACAGAGCATAATACCCTTTAGCTCCATCCATGTTGTTGCAAATGGCAGAATTTATTTTCTTCTTATGGTTGAATAATATTCCATTGTGTATATGTACCACATCTTCTTTATCCATTCATCTACTGATGGACACTTACATTGCTTCCATATCTTGGCTATTGTGAATAGTGCTGTGATAAACATAGGGGTTTGCAACTCTACTCTTTTTTTTAAAATTTTATTTTGGTATAATTAATCTACAATTACATGAAGGGCATTATGTTCACTAGGCACCCCCCTCACCAAGTCCCCCCACATACCCATTCACAGTCACTGTCCATCAACATAGGATGCTATAAAATCACTATGCAACTCTACTCTTTTGGCTACTTTACCACCCAGTAGGCAGAGAGAAGAATTTTTGCCTTCCATAGCAACAACCCAGCAAAAGCCCAGCCAATGAGAGACTACTACAATTCAGCCAATGAGCAGCCCCAACACATGGGACTCCTGGTTTCCTCCAATAGACTTGTTGGCTAAAACAGTCTCCCAACACCCCCACTTTCTTCCATAAAAGTGTCTCCTCTCCTATGTCCTCTAGATATGCCCTCTGCTCTGACTTATCTTGCTTATCCTGAAATGTAATTCTCTGCTGTTCCCCAATAAACCCATTTTGCTGGTAATATAACTTTTATTTTTAACATTAATATTATTTGGTATCAGAAGTAGGATCCAGAGAAGACCCCCAACAGCTCAGAGGCTTGTGAGCAAATGGACGCCCATACCTACAAAGCCTATTGAGTTTACTGCTTTCTTGCTGACCCGGGAGTTGGAGGGCAAGTTTTTCTCCTGGATTTTGATCTTCATTGTCTTTGCATTTTTGAGCTCTCCAGACTTAATTCGGGATCTGCTTTAAGGCCTTGTACTTTCTGAGAGTACTTGTTTGGCCTTCAGTCTGATTCCTTCTCAGAACTGGACTGTTCCTGTGGAACTGTGCTGGCCTTTGTACTGGCCTTCAGTCCATATTCTTTGGGGATTGGGCTGTTCTCTGGAATTGTGCTAAGCTTTTGGTATGACTCCTGTTTTGGAGTGGACTGTTCCTCCTGGAACTGTGCTGGCCTTCAGTCCAAATGCATTATGGGGTTGGACTCTTCCTGCGAAACTGTGCCAGTGAAACTGCATGGCCTTCAGTCCTGTGAGTAAAACTGCAACATTTCCAGAATCTCCTGCCTGGCCTTAGTGTATCTCCATATCAGTAGGTGTTTCCAAGGGGTGGAGAGAAGTAGTCCATCTCCATAGCAATAGGTAATTACAAGGGGCAGCAAGGACATATCTGGACTAGAGAGGTTTGGTGGGGTCCCTTTTTTGCAGCCAGGTCGCGAAAGACATGGGCGAGCAGAAGTGGACAATTGCCTGTAAGCAAAAAAAACGGGTTTCTCCCACTTTATTTCTCCCTTTGACTGATTTCAGTTGCAAAGGTATTTTGCCTTGGGCTGGGAAGGAGTATTCCCCCCCTGCTGGAGTTACATCTGGCATAGTTGGCAGGACCTCTGAACCCCAAAATCTGTCTTCATGGGTGTGACACTTGGGTGAGCTGACCCTAGAGATGGTGGAGAGATACCTGGAACCCATCCTGTAAATAGTGGAGAGGCCCCAGTGGCTGCAGCTATTGAGGGTGCAGCTTCACCTGGGAGCCCCCTATCTGTGGAGCTTCCAACTGGGGAGCCTCTAGTGAGGAACTGGTCTAAGGTAAAGCACCCCCTCAGGGGTGGGTCCTTTGCCAGAATTGGGGAAGGTTAGAGACACCGGAAGCTGTGGAATTAGCCCCCTGTGAGGTAGAAGGCTGCTTAGAGGCCTGGAGTGTCCATGTAGAAGCTGGGATTGTGGGATGTCTTTTTCCTGAGGCAGTGTAAAAGGTTATTGAGGAGAGAGACTTTGGCAGGAGAGAGACACACTTCAGCATCAGTTGGAGGAGCTGGGCGATGACCTATGGGATGCCCTTAAGAAAGAGACAGTTATTGAGAAGACAGGTCACGCCCCTGGAAGGTCTGTTAGCAGTGAGGGAGGGGGCAGCAGGGGAATCTGCGCGGCAGGAGGCCGTGGGGGAGGGGGAGGAAGGAGCGGTGCTCTCAGCCCTGGAGGTGGTAGAGGAGGTGTCGGGAAAGAACCAGGGGATGGGGCGGAGGGCTGATCTGCCGAGACCACTGCCTGAGGAACCAGCCTCTCTCATATTAAAGGCCCACCCGGCTGTAATTAGGAAAATAAAAACGCAACAACCACAGGCTCCTCGTGAGGAGGAGCTGCCCCCTTCCCAGACTGTGGAGTACTCCATACCCAGGATGAGCTGGTGGACACGAACGTCTGGTTTCAGCAGAAGCCATTGGAACTTCTGCCTATGTGGCTTTTGCATCTCTAGGATATGAGGGTGCAAGACATTGTTATGTTGGATTCTGAAATGGGTAGAATGGTTTCCCTGACGACTCACCTTTCCCTCTGGCAGCTGTTGCAAAGTGCCTGTCACACCTCAGGGAATCAGGTGCTTCTGGATTGACTGACAGCAGCCATCAGGGCAGTTGGCCTAATCAGGGTAATTTACCTACTTACCCACAAGCTGGAAAACATGCAGAGCTGCAGCAGGTGTTAATGGGAGTTGGGCATGAAAAATACCATCTGTAATATGGACCCCCAGGGCCCTGATGAGGAGTTGTTCACTGTAGGAATAAGAAATCTGGTGTAACATACAGCTCCCCCATCTCTATTCTTGCCCCTCACATAGAGCAACCCACAAGTGAGGCTACTTGTACTTTAGCAGATCTGGGGGAGGTTAATACAATAAGAGCAAGGGAGAAAGTATGGGCTGTGACTGAAAGGAGAGGTGCAAAGGGCCCTGTGAAGGTCTTGAGGACCCAGATGTGGGTTGATTTGATAAAGGCTGGGGTAGTGAAATAGAAACATGATGGACAGCCCAATAGAATTTTGTTAGAACTGTGGCACCAATTAAAGCCACAGCAGCAGTTCCAGCCACTGAGGTCCAGAACATGGAAGCCAGAGACAAAGCCCCATGTCCAGCCTGTGTCCCTGCCAGACTTCCTGGGGGACAGTACTCAGGATCTATCTGGGCCCGCACCCTCACAGGAGAATGATTGGGCATTGTGGTTTGTCGTGGGGGTCAAGGCCCCACCTTGGGGGACACGGTAGTGACTGGAGGTCACATGTAGAATTAGCAACTCATTGGCCCCCCATGAATGTACAGTGTGTCCTGGCGCTGGTGGACACAGGATCTGAATGTTCTCTGATTTATAGCAACCCTGAGCATTTTCCTGAGTTCCCTGCTGTGATAGATGGCTATGGGGGTAAGGTAATTTGAGTGAAGAAAGCCCAAATCTTATTGAGGATAGGGCATTTACCCCCAAAGGAGTATACTGTGTACATTTCTCCCATCCCTGAATATATTTTGGGGGAAGATATCCTGCAGGGCCTGTGGTTACAGACCATTGCAGGTGAGTTCAGACTGAGGGTATGTGTGGTATAGGTAGTTCTGAGGGGACATGCTTAAGCACCCACCTGTGGCTCTGCCTGTACCTCAGCAAGGGACAAATACTAAGCAGTATAAATTGCCTGGGGGCACAAGGAAATTGGAGAAACTCTACAGGAGTTGGATAAGGTGGCATTAAAAAGCCCACTCATAGTCCCTTTAATTCCCCAGTGTGGCCAGTGAAAAACCAGACGGCTCCTGGTGTGTGACTGTGGATTACAGGGAATTGAAAAGTCGCACTCCCTTTGCGTGCTGCTGTCCCCTCAATAGCAGCCCTTATGGATGCCCTCAGTCATGAACTAGGGAGGTATTATTATGTTATGGACCTTGCTAATGCTTTCTTCTCTATTGACATAGCACAGGAAAGCCAGGAACAGTTTGCCTTCATGTGGAAAGGCTGGCAGTGGACATTCACTGTCTTTCCACAGGGAAGCCTCCACAGTCCCACCATCTGCCATGGACTTGTAGCCCAGGACGTGGCCACATGGAAGAAACCGCAAACAGTGAGCTTGTATCACTACATTGATGATATGATGCTCACGTCTGATTCTCTTGCAGATTGAGAAGGGGTAGTGCCTAGACTGCTGCAACAGCTACAGGAGAAAGGATGGGCTGTGAGCGGCACCAAGGTTCAGGGACCTGGGTTGTCAGTAAAGTTCCTGGGAGTTGTCTGGCCGGGTAAGAGTAAAGTTACCTCAGAAGCAGTCATAGACAAGGTCCAGGCTTTCCCCACCCCTACCACTGTGGCAGTATTACGAGAATTTTGGAGTATCTTGGGCTACTGGAGAGTGTTTATCCAGCACTTGGCACAAATTCTGAAGCCCTTATACCGGCTGGTATGAAAGGCATCAGGTGGGACTGGGATGAGACATGTGCAGCTGCTTTTAATGCTGCTGAGTGAGCAGTCAAGGCCATGCACGCCTTGAGTGTAATGGGCTCATCAAGGCCCTGTGAGCTAGCTGTTCATGTAACAAAAGAGGGTCATGGATGGGGCCTTTGGCAGTGGCTTGAATGGACACACCAACCTATTGGATTCTGGTCACAACTATGGAAAGGAGCAGAGGTCCAGTATACTTTGATAGTGAAGCAACTGGCTGCTGTGTACCACCTCTTGCTGGCTACAGAGCCCATCACCAGGACAGCTCTGACCACAGTAATAACAACTTATCCCATTGCGGGGTGGCTGTGAGACTGGACCCAAAGGCCATGGAGTGGTGTGGCACAAACGCCTACACTGGCCAAATAGGGTGCATATTTACAGCAGCATAGTGCCCTCTCTACTAGCCCCTTAAGCGCAGAATTCCAATGCTTATTGGGGCCAGTGACATATTCCAGTGGAAAGCAAGAACTTACTTCTGTACCATTGGTAGCTGAGAGTCCTTATCAGGAGGTAGTCCTTATCATTGGTTGCTGAGAGTCCTATACCTGAAAATGTAGGTATACAGATGGCTCCTCTCCGGTCTTGGGCAGCCCCTGAAGTGGAGGGCTGTGGCTCTCCATCCTAAGACTGAGACAATATGGATGGAGGACGCAGATGGGAAGAGCAGCCAACGGGCTGAGTTGCAGGCAGTATGGTTCGTGGTCATCCAGGAGAGCCCTCCCTTAGAGTTGTTTGCACTGACAGCTGGGCAGTCTATTGGGGCTTGACCCTGTGGCTACCGACATGGTGCCATGCCAACTGGATGGTTGGTCACAAGCCCCTTTGAATGCAAGAGCTGTGGCAAGACCTATGGGCCTCTGGTCAGTTACTGTATATCATGTGACAGGCCATTTGCCTTTGGCATCCCCAGGGAATGATGGAGCAGACACATGGCCCAGGTGCACTGGCTAGAAGGAAAGCCTGCCTCTGATGTGGCCCAATGGTTACATCAGCGTTTGTTGCATGTGGGACAAAAGACAATGTGGGCTGTAGCCCATCAGTGGGGCTTTCCATTGACCTTTGAAGAAGTCAGCAGACCTGGAAGGAGTGCCTGTGTGCTCTAAGAGGGACTTACACCGAGTCCCGCAGCAACATGGGACAATAGTGAGGGGGCCAGTACCCCTTGTCAGGTGGCAGATAGACTATATTGGATCTCTGCCCATATCAGAAGGATATTGCTGTGCCATGATTTGTGTGGACACAGCTATTGGCCTGTTGACTGCTCTTCCTGCATGTCATGTAAATCAGCAATCCACCAAAAGGGGCCTAGAGCTTCTCTTTGCAGCCTATGGACAACTGCAGGTGATTGAGAGCGATCAAGGCACCCACTTTACTGGACATGCGTTACAAGGATGGGTGCAGCAATTAGGAATAAAGTGGAAGTTTCCTGTACCATATAACCCTACTGGGGCAGGCATGATAGAGAGGTACAACAGTTTGTTGAAATCTGGCCTCAAGTAGGACACCAATAGTCTATGGGGTTGGTCAGTTCACCTATGGACAGTGCTGCGGTGTTTGAATGAGAAGCCACGTAAAGGAGCCTTGACTCCTGTGGATATGCTCACACACACTGCTGCCTCTCCTATACAATTGTATGTCCAAACCAAAGAACAGTTATTGAAGCCAGGCTCTGGCCAGCAGAGCAACATCCTGCTGCCAGCCCCTACTTCATTAAGCCCTGGAGATACTGTTGAATGGACCTGGCCCTGGACATTTCGACACATGGACCAGCGATGGCTGGCCCTTCTGGGACCTTGGGGGAAAGGCCTGGAAGCTGGCCTCCTGTGTATTCCTGGAATAACAAAAGGCCCCCAAAGATCATGGTAGTGTACCCAAAACATCCAGGAGGTAAGAACATCTTGTGGAGAAGTTTTGTTTTATCTTTGTGGCCAGTGCATGTACCTCCCATAGCCCTATATATTGACCCATCTGTAACTCCCATGAGGTGAGGGGTGGGGTGAAATCTGGTGTACTAGAGATCCCATTCCTGCTACTATCCTAGATGCAGGACCACTCTCTTGCATGCATACCACCTGATGGATAGGACTTGCCTATGCTGATGTCATTAAAACATGTATCTTATCACCCTTAAGGTTATTTTCTTCTACAGTTCCTGTGGCCTGGACTAGCCCCCTGGCTGTAGCTGCCACGTGATGATTGCTCTGAGCTCCCTACCCATTCAGCTACTGACTGCCTGTGGAATGGGCGAGCTATGGACTAAATCTGCATAGGATTTTGAACTCAGCTGAATTCTCAGGATAATCCTCAAGCAATTACTGTTGTTATTGCATGTTGTTAGTCTGGTTACAGTGCTCCAGTTTTCTCGCACAGGGGCCATTGCAGAAGATGGGGGTGAGTAGATTGTGAGGTGAGATTTCTGGAGGGGTGGGCTGTGGGTAAAATTGCAATATTTCCAGAACCTCTCACCTGGCCTTAGTGCATCTCTGTATCAGTAGGTGTTTCCAAGGGGTGGAGAGAGGTAGTCCATCTCTATAGCAATCAGTAATTACCAGGGGAGTGAGGGAATATGTGGAACAGAGAAGTAGGGTGGGGCCCTTTTCTGCAGCCAGGTTGGGAGAGACATGGTGAGAAGAAGTGGATGACTGCTTGTAGGCAATAAATGGGCTTATCCCACCTTATTTCTCCCTTTGACTGATTTTGGTTCAAAGGTCTTCCGTCCTGGGTTGGGAGAATATTTTCCTCCTGGAGTTACACCTATAAATAAAGAAGTTTTTCAAGGCATCAAGCCTATAATAGATGACAAGGCTCAGGGCTTCCCCCCTGTGCACTGGTCCCTGTGATGCCCCTAACGGCTGAGGATGGAGGCTTGCCCAGCACCTCTGAGCAATAAGCAACTTTGTTATCCCTCAGCACCCTGTTCCTAACTCCATGAGGTACTGTGACCTACTGAAAGCAAATTTTACACTGTAATTAATCTATGCAGTATATTTTTTTGTATTCCATTTGATAAGAATAGCCAGTGTCTTTTTGCTTTGATTTGGGAAGACTGGAACTACAACTGGACAGTAATGCCCCAGGGTTTCACAGACTCCTTATTTTCCACAAACCTTAAGAGCTAATTTAGATGTACAACTTTTTTCCTGCAAGATCTGCTTTGTTAGAATACCCAGATGATTTGCTTCTCTGTTCCCTTCTCAAACTTCTTCATAGGAAGGTAGCATCCACCTGTTAAAACTTTCGGCCTTAGAGGAACATAAAGTCACCAAAAGAAAAGCTGCAGTTGCTCAAACTCAGCTTTCGACACCTAGGGCATCTGATCTCAGAATAGAACTACATTTGGATCCAGAGGAAATTGCTCACAACTGAATGCTGACAGATCATCTTTTGATTCCCTGTGACAACCTACAATAAACTCCTCTAACCAATGCAGATTTTTCATGGTTTACTGATGGTTCTTACTTAAAGTGTGAAAATGGTAAACATCATGCTGTATATGCTATTGTTACTCCTTTTGAAGTCATCGAGGCAGCACCTCTACCTGTAGCTACTTTGGCCATAGCTGGGTTATATTCCCTCACTTGAGCTTGTATCTTAAGCCAAAGGTAAAACTGCAGACTTTTATAGCCAAAGGTGTGTCTTTGAGACAGCCCATGACTTTGGAAGATTATGGAAACTGTGAGGTTTCCTAACCTTCAATGGGGATAAAATTGAAAATGACCTCTATATCCAAAGTTTATTAGATGCCATATTTTTTTCTCTGGCTATTAAGGTTCCTGGCATTCTAGACTTAACTCCATGAGGGCCAAAGGAAGTCACTGTGCTGATATTTCCACCAAAAGTACTACTATCAAGGAACCAAATAGATAAATTTATGTCATATTCCAAAGAGATGTTCTCCCAAATGATAGTTCGGAAAAACTTACCAGAGATGCCCAAAAATTGGCCCCAGAAAAGGAAATATGATATTGAAAATCTCATAATTATTGATTAGATAAAAGGCGAGAACTCTCGTTTGGACTGAATAACAATCCAGCCCTACCAGAAATTCAAAAATTCCCACTACTTACTCTATACATGCTTACTACTCACAAAATGACAGCATTCATGAGCCAATATTGGTGGGCAAATAGAAATGAGGCTGCAAAAAGTGCTTATCTTACTTGTCCCACCTGTCCACACAGCCCTTGGCATTTTAAATTTCCAATGAGCCATTCATTTAAGGTTTGGCAAATGAATTTCATACAGTGTCCCCCAGCTCATGGATAAATTTTTTTTAGTTGTGGTTACTATGTTTTCTCATTAGACCAAAGCTTTCCCTTGTACACAGGCTAGTGCTTCTTCTGTGGCTAAAAATTTCTGTTGGAAAAGATTTTCCCTGTCAAATTCCTCTCAAAGCTCAGAGTGACTGGGGAACCCATGTTACCGGACAAGTGCTTTGACTGGTCTGTGCTGTCTGGACAGTTTTACACCACTTTCATTGTGTATGTCATCCTCCATCCTCGGGCTAGCTGTATGCACTGGCAGTATTATTAAGACTCAGTTGGCAAAATTTATAGACATTACAAATACCTTGGCCAAAAGCATTTCCCTTGGTCCTTCTATACCTCAGAACCACCCCTTTGGAACTCATAGACTCTCACCCTTTGAAATAGTCACAGGATGTCCAATGCACTTGGCCCCTGCCTCCTCTGACCCACAGATAAAAAGATATATCTTCAGTATTATAAAGGCCTAATGACTTCTATTAAAAATAACTATGCTTTGGTAGAGCAATTTTTTCACAGTGTACTCTCAGGAGACAATGACTTTATGCGTCATACCCAACCTAGAAATTTCGTGTATTGGAAAAGACAACCCCAGAAAGACTCTTCAGCCTCGCTGGAAAGGTCCTCGTCAGGAGCTGCTAACCAACCCTTGTACTGCCTAACTTCAGAGAATAGACTGTTGGGTTTACATGACATCTAAAGAAAGCACCAGACCCTGATTGGGCCTGCATTCCATCTGGTGACCTGAAAATAAAGATTTCCCAGAACTGAAACAAATGACATTAGGCAAGACAGTTTTCTCAAGATGTCTGGACCATGCTTGTATACCTCTTCTCAGTTTGCTGCCTTTCTCTCTTTCATGGGAAGAAAATGACCTTGTCTGCATTTCCTGAACTCTTGCAAAAGGGGGAAACCTCCTCTTTTGCTTATGGCCTTTTTTGAAATAGCCTCATCATGATCCTGTGAGCTTTTTCTGAAAGATCAGAAGGCTCAGAATTCACAAAAGTCTTTTTTTATCTGAATTATTATCTGACTTTGACTCCTTATTCCAAATGCATGGTCTCTGTATTTGCAACTTTACAGGCAGTATTATGAGTTAACAATTAGTTCCCAAGAGTTCTTTTGAGATGAAATACTGTTTTAAAATGTCTTTAATTTTCACTGCTCTGCACAGAGTTCATCAGGTATTGCTTTATGTTAATACCTACACTATATCCAAATGCACTTGGTTATTTCAGTGTGCTCTTGCAGTATTCACTATTCTGCTTTGATAGATGCTTTCAGGGACTTCCAGAAGGCACATACGATTCTGTGTTTGTCTCCGGAGGGAGGACTTTTATGCCCTCAGTTGGGGTAAGTGCCAATAATTCTTTCCGTTGCCTACTTTCAGACCTAGGGTCCTGGTTTAGGACCATAATGCAACTTGAGATTATCATGTTACTTCTTCTGTTATATGATTATTTTAAGTTTTTTATTTTGTTGCCTGTCAAACTTTTGTAAAGGTCATGTATATCCAGTAATCAGGTGATCTCCAGTGCTTACAGTCTTCAAAAATACAGACCATAGGTGGGAAGTGCCTGAGAATTCTCCCTCCTAACCTTTTTAATTACTCAAATGTGGCCTTATGAGGTTTCCTACTTATGTACACTTTTCCTCGACATAGGACAGGAGAATCAGGAAAGGTCCTTCCTAGTACCGAGGGACAAAACCACTAGATATAGAAAACCTGACTGTTGAGCAACGATGCTTTCATAGAAACAATCTTGATCAAAAGCACATGAAAATTAATAAAGGGAAGCCTCCCAGACATAGAATTGGGAGGCCTGCAGGGGGAGCTCTCATGCCCACCACTCCTGGTCAATTGCAGACCCCAGGGAAAAGGACACCTTGCAACTCCTATTTTGGCTACTGTATCATCCAGTAGAAGGAAGAGTTTCATTCTCTGCCAGCAACAGCTCAGCCAATAAGCAGCCAAGACATGTGGGACTCCCAGTTTCCTCCAATAGACTTTTTTTTTCCCTTAGAACAGTCCCCCCAACTCTCCCCGTTCTATAAAGGAGCACTCCTCTCCTTTGCTTTCAGGACATGCCTGTGGTTCTGCCGTAGTTGGTGCTGTTCCCGAAGGAACCCAAATTGACAGTTTTATTTTTAAGGTTAACAAAGTAATGCTCAAAATAGCCCGCCGGAAGCACAGTATTAATCAGATAAGGAAACAGGCTCAGAGGGATGAGTAATCTCCCCAAAAATCAATCTAGCAAAACAGTTGTACTGTCAGATTACATATTCAGGTCCAGAGGCTTTCAGCAGTTCAATGACTCTAATCCCTGCGTCTCCATCCCTGCGTCTCCCCATTCACGGGAGGTCCCAACCAAGCCTCCATTTTCCCAGACCTGTTGCCTGCTCAGAGTGGTGGATTCTGGGATTTGCGGTATCCCGCTGGAGTTTAGACTCTGTGGACCAATAGAATTCGAGCACAGACGGCGATACCCGCCTCAGTTGACTGCTGGTTGCTCAGGGACCCCCTGGAGTTAGCCAATGAGAAGCTCATGGCTCCTTGTTGCCTGGGAAACAGCCTGACAACAAGATGGCGATGCCGCTGGACGGTTCCGTGGCCGAGCCTGGTAAGTCCCAGCTCAAGGCCCTCAGTCCTCCGGAGTTCCCCCACGCAGGCTGGAGCCCGAGCCCCGAGGACCCGTGAGCCTGGCGACCCGACCGTCCTGAGAGTGGGTTCGGGCGCCCGCCTACCGTGGCCAACCGTGGCTAACGCAGCCCCCAGAGTGGGTTACGTAGTGATATAAGTCGCGCTGTGAGCGCTTCCAGCTGGAGATACAGGGCGTGAATGCGTGCAGCCGGCTGGGCGGTGTTGGCGGAGGAGAGCCCTGGGGCCTGCCGGGAACCGGCAGGCCATGCAGCTGTGACACAGGATGTTGTCAATCAAGCACAGTCCTTACTTGGGTCCCAAAGATGTGGAGGCTTAGGACGCAGCCTTCCTTTCAAAGCCCGGGTCTGAAGGGGAGATAGTCCAAACTTTAGGAGCCCCTGACCTGAGGGGGAAGACACAGTCGCCCCTGGAAGTCCCCAAAGTGAAGAGAGTAGACCTGGCTCTGCCCTCAGGCCCACCCTGGCCCCTCTGTCTGAGGGAGGAGGAGACAGCCCCCTACCCAGGAGTCCCCAGAATGATGCGAAGATGCAGTCGTCACCCTCAGGGGTCTCCTATAATCCATGGGAAAATTAATCCGGAGGCCGTGTGTTTGGATTGGCCTGGAGTGAGGCCGTAGCAGGGAAGTCGGTTGGCGGCCATTGTGACAGCCCCGAAGAATGGCAGGGAGAGCCCACTAGGATGGCTAACAGCGTGGAAAGGAGCTGTGTGGGAGAGACATTGCAAAGCTGACCAGCAGGGTGTGGCAACTAATGGGATTAAGAGAGAAGGGAGGAGAGAAAAACTTGGATTAGATGATGGGCCCGTTAAGAATAGGGAAGTGGGAAGAGCTTATTTTGAGGGATGACTGCTGCGTTTGGCTTGGAGACCAGGTCCTTCTTTTTTCTATAATAGCTCTATTGAGAGTTAATTCACATACTATGTACTTCACCCCTTTAAAATGTAAACTTCAATAATTTTTAAGATATTCTAAAGTCGTGCAACCATCACCACAATTTTAGAACATTTTCATCAGTCTAAAAAGAAACTCTGTACCTTTTAACAGTTACCCCTACTTAACCCCCAGCTGCCCCCAGCCCTAGGCAGCCACTGATCAACATCGTCTCTATAGATTTGTCTGGATATTTTGTATAAATGGAACCATAGCAAAATGTGATCTTTTGTGACTGACTTAGTTTCCCTTAGCATGGTTTCAAGATCCATTCATGTGGTAATGTGTTCTTTTAATTGCTGAATAATATTCCATTGTAAGGATATCCTTTTGTTGGTTAATGGACATTGGGCTGTTTCCACTATTTGGCTATTATAAATGCTGCTATTAACATGTATACAAGTTTTTGTGTGGACATAAATTTTCATTTCTCCTGAGTATATATCTGGCCCATAATGTAAACTCTGTTTAACCTTTTGAGGAATTTCCCATAGCAGCTGAATCATTTTACATTCCCAGTAAAGTTCCAACTTACATCATTGCCAAAACTTGTTATTTCTGTCTTTTTGACCAGTTTCTTCTGAGGCGCCATTATGGTGATGAGAACTGGGAGAAATAATCAGGTCTGGTGGAAGTTCAGGCAGGGCAGTTTTAGCCGTTAAAGGCACAGGGCCTGGGGCTTGTTAGCATGATTAAAATGTTCTTAAATTGATTGTGGTGATGGCTTCACAACTCTCTAAATATACTAAAAACCATTGAATTGTGTACTTTGAAAGAATTACATATATGAATTATATCTCAATAAAGCTATTTTTTAAAAGGTGACATGTGGTGAGCACTTTGTAATGTATATGTCAAATCACCATGTTGTACACCTTAAACGACTGTAATATTTTGTATTAACTATATTTCAATTAAAACATTAAAAATATATTTTTAAAAGTCACATGCTATGTGCTTCCATTCATTTTTTTTTTTCATAAAACATTCTTGAAGAAATTATAGAGATGGCTATAGAGTAGTCATTGCCTGGGTTAGGGATGGTGGAGGGAGGAGGATGGGTGTTACTATACAGGGGTAACATGAAGGAGATCCTCGTGGGGTAATCTTTGTGGTGACAGAATAGTTCTGTATCGTGACAACAGTGGTGGTTACATGAAATCTACATATGGGATGCAATGGCGTAGAAGGATACATACATAAAATGTAATTACTGGGGGACATGGGTGAAGGGTACACAAGACCTCTCTGTACTGTTTTCCTAATTTCCTGTGAATCTATAGTAACTTTAAAATAAAAAGTTAAAATGTAACTAAAGAACAGACACAAATAAACCAAAAAAGAGGAGTTAGCCTAATGGAGGGAAGGATGCTGTTAGGGGTGGGGACACCATTTCAGGAAGGGGTTCCAGGCCAGGGGAGCCAGGCGTGCAAAGGCCTGGCACATTTGAGACTTGCCTGGCAGTTCAGAGTATAGGAGTCGGGGTGGGGTCAGGAGATACAGGCAGGGGCCAGATCATCCATGATAGGGAGTTTTAAATTTTTATTCTGTCCGTGAGAAGGAGCCATTGGGAGCTTTTAGCAGGAAAATGACATGTCAGCTTTGTGTATAAGAAGATCCATCTGGCAGCATGTGGAGATGGGTGCAGGGAACCACCACACCTGGCCACGCAAACCATCAGGAAACCTGGATACGACAGCCAGGGGCTGGGACGGGTTGGGGCAGATGTGGGAGGCTGGATGGTGGGTGAGGAAACTCTGGACCTAGTCCTTGGAAGGCTCCTCAGAGGAAGGTGCAGGAGTCCTAGACTCCAGAATGAAGGCTGAGGAGGCTGCCTCCAAGTGGCACAGATCCCCTTGCTGAGTAGCTTCAGTGGCAGGATGGAGGCCGTGCCACTTATTTCCAAAGTGGAACATCTTGGATTTGTCCTAAAAAGAGTCAGGCCCTGATGGGGGTCCTTGGTTCTAGGGTTTCTAGATATTAGCCACATGATATACTTAATCCCTTGAACAGAGTACTGGCCTTTAATTTCATCCCTGGTGTGTGTGCATCTCTCCAGAAGGAGGAGGGAAGGAAGGGAAACCAATGTTCCTGAGCACCCTCTGTGCGCCAGTAACAACAAAAGCCACAACAGCCGCAATTCCCATTTTTAGGTGCTTCCTCTGAGCATAGCCCTGGGCTAGGTGCTCTGTGTGTATCTCTGAATCCCCTCGGAAGCCAAGGCACAAGTTACACTGGTGGGTGGCAGAACCTGTCCAGAGCTTGGGCTCCTGACCTCCCTACCATGTGGACTGTGTCTTAGTCGAATCCTGTATTTGGGGTGCCCCTCTGGAATATGAGGGTAGGGGACACCTGTGTGTTGTGTTGACCAGCTTCTTGACAGTTTGACAAAAGCCCCAGGCCTCCCAGGCAGTCTTATGCCCCAGGCTTTAGGTTTGGGCAAGTCCCCAGCTTCTGGTTTATTGCTGCACATGCCCCACTCCCACTGCTCTTTCCTAAACGCTACCGGGCCAGAGGCCTCCAGGGTCACAGCAGAGAGTGAGACTGTCAGAGGAGCAGGTAGACTTCAGGCACAGGGATCCTGAGGCCGTGCTGCCTTTGCAGGGGAGCAGGAGGGAGGGAGGGTGCTGCTCCCTGCATGGTGCTCCCTCCTCAGAGAAGGAGCCATGGGAGAAGCTTCAGGCTACCCCCTGCTCCTGAAGTCCGGAGCTGCCTGTCCCCAAGGGCTGACTTCCTTTTTTCTTCTCAGGGAGTTCCTGACAGCTAGAATCTAGAAGTAAAACTATGAGTTCACCTTTGGCCTCCCTTGGCAAGACCCGAAGAGTGCCTCTGCAGTCGGAGCCTGTGAATTCAGGGTAAGGAGCCCGCCTCACTGGGTCTCTATGTCCATGCCCCCGACCCCTCCTGTGGACCAGGAGATTGACTTCTAGTGTCTCTGGCAAACGATGAGGAGTTACATGGACCAGCTTCCCCCGATCACCTTCTTGTTCTCTCCATGCTTTCTTCTGGTAGGCTCTACTCTGTATCTACACGTACGTGGGTTGTTCCTTCTGGGAAGCTCTGGGCCCTGGAGTTGTGGCTCAGCACCCATCTCTAGTCATGTTCACGTGTTAATTCCGCAAACACTGGTGGTGCACATAGTCCAGGCTGGGCTCTCAGTAAAGGCACTCCTTTACAGCTGTCTAGCACTTTCATTTTCTCAGAGCATTTTTTACCTTTCTGTGCTCTTCTGAACACCACTTTGAGTCATTCAAAGGCCTAGGGGATCCAGAGAGGTTCAATGACAGGCCTTTCAAAGCAGAGCAGGGGCTGGGCTCCTGGGATCAGCCTGACAACAGGTGAGCTGGGATCAAGAACTTTGGGAGGCTTGCATCCAAGACTCTGCCCTCTGGCTCTTCCCCATCCTCTGTTGGAATGAGTAGGACTCTTGGAAGCCTGACCCTTGGCTTGCCCCTGTGCTGGGATGGGACTGGGGTGGGGGATGTCCTCAAGAGGCAGAGGCTGGCCTCCATTTCCTTTAGGCTTGGCTGGAGACCTGGTACCCAGGGCCTCTCCTTTGATGACACTCCAGGGGGTCCTAACTTGTCTGTCTTCCTTCTCCTTTTGGCCTGGATTCCCAGGAGGCAAGGGATAAAGATCTACAGAGATGGTAAGTGTGGAAGTGTGGGTTCTGCCCCATGTCGTCCTCATTTCCCATCTGCTGGGGCTCATTGCAGTTGGGTGGATGGAGAGAAAGAGCGTGATGGACGCTCCTGTCAGCCAGAGCAGCTGGCCCAACTACAGTGTCACATGCAGCTCCCCGAGGACGGGCCTTCCCCCTGGTAGCTCTGATTAGGAGGCGTCACACTCTTAGCAGAGATGTCATCACTAACGGTTGAAACCATGCACCCACTGTGGGGTTGGCTGGTGGGTGCCAGGAACCCATGAGGGGGGCCAGACCCCAGCCCTCCTTCCCCTGACAGCCTCCTCTAGCCCATGACAGCCCTTGCTCCCTGAAGCCCTGTCCTCACACCACTGCCCGGACTCCAGCAGGCTGACCTTTCATACCAACCCCATCTTGCCCCCTCCACAGTAGCACTGGCCACTCAGGTTACCCAGGCAAGATGAGGCCTATTCAGATTGGCTCCTTGCTCCTAGACATCCCCTTTTCTACCCTGGTATGTTGTGGGGCAAAGAATAGGATGCTTCCTCTTGGCCACGGCCCAGGGCCCCAGTCTCCTCTGGGCCTCAGTCCCAGAGCAGTGACCTGGGTCTCTGTCTGCAGAAGATGAGGTGGACGTGCTGAATGATGGACATGGCTTGGAAGAAAAGATCTCCATCCCTTCCTGCAATTCTGGCATAGGTGCTCCTGCGAGTAGGCAAGGTGAGAGGAGTGGCCCAAAGGGGTCTGGGTCCCCTGTCACAGGAGAGGGCCCCCAAGAAGCGGTGAGGCCCAGAGAAACATGGCACCTACTCTCGCCTGCTGGGTCTCAGGAGTTGCTCCCGCTCCTGGCTGACCATGGCCGTGTATCTGCACCTGCAAACCTGTCCAGGGCCTGGTTTGGCATAACGCCACACAGGCCCCACCCTGAGCTCAGGAGGGCTAGCCAGGCTGTGGCTGGAGACCCTGGAGTGGCCCTGGCTGGAGTTACCATCCAGTGGGAGGTCAGTGGGTCCGGGATCCAGGGTCTGAAAGGAATGGAGGATCTGAGAGTGGAGCTCAACCTCCAGCCATCTGCTTCCTGCTTCTGCAGGGCTCAGGGCAAGGCCCAAGGTCCCCTGAATAGCCCTCCCACCCTGGCCCAAACCATCTCCAAAGGGCTGCAGTGACAGGGTGATCCTGGAGGTGCCTGCGGTGGGATGGGGCTCATGGGGGTGGCTTCCCAGAGGAGCTGGATTTCGCTGAACTGGGCAGAGGGGAGACAGGCAGGGAGGGTGAGCTGTGCAGAGCACTGGGCAGGGCTAGAGGCAGCTGGGAGCCTGGAGGAGCCAGGGGTGAGGCTGGGATTTTCCACTAGCTGTGATGTCTTGGATAAGGAACTTCCTATCTCCATTTCCTCTATGAAGTGGGAATGAGAACACTAAAGTCAGCTTGTTAATGTGGGGATTCCATGAGACGACCGTCCGCCGAACACCGCTCCCATTTTATAAGTTGGAAAGGGGAGGTCTGGCCTCCCAGCCATTTAGTCACAAAGCCAGCGTCTCGGTCACACTAGCTGGGGACACTCCCAACAGTCAGCCCAGTGACCATCTCCTTCCTAAGGAGCTATCCCCCTGCCCTCTCTGCCTCTCCCCTGCCCTTCACTTCTCACCCTACTCTCAGCCAATGCCTGTCTCCACCATGGCCACAAATAAGGACTTGCCTGTCTTATCTTCTCTGCACAGCAGCATCCACACAGTTTGCCGTTCCCTCCGTCGCGGACCACCCCAGCTCTGGGCCACCACACGACCCCTCTCCCTGGTGGCTTCCTGCCTCCCACGCTCCTTCCTCTCAGCTTACTTTTCCGGGACCTGCCTTTCCTCCCAGCTCTTCAGTGTGATGCTCCTCCGGCCTCTCCCCACACTCTGCGTCAGGGAGCTCCCCAACGCTGCACGTGCTGGCAGCCCTCAGATGTCTGTGGGTCAGTTAAGAAGCTTTTGACTGCAGGTCAAAGAAAACCCTTTAGTCTGCTAGCATGAGCCCTGAGGAGAACTTCCTGTGCCCCATACCAAGACGTCCTAAGGAGGCAGCTCCAGGTTGTCGATCCAGTGACCCGAGGGCATCACCAGCAGTTCAGGTGTTCCTCTTTCCCCCGAGCCCCCTCTGGCACGTCCCCACGTGGCTGCTGCACTTGCCGCTTCACACAGAGAGAGTGACGTCCAGGGAAGGAGAGGGCCTGTTTCTTGCCTTTGTTTTCTTCTCTCAAACTTTTTATTTTGAAAAAACTCCAGCATACAGAGAAGTTGAAGTAATAGTTGACTCAACACCCATACATCCTCCATCTGGATTCATCAATTAGTAACATTTTGCCACACTTGCTTTCTGTCTGTCCATATAAACAAGTGCATGACTGTAAACGTATTTCTGGGTGACCATTTAGAAATCTATCACAGACAGCATGAAAATAGCAGATACCAAGTGATGTCACCTCTGTCTATTTCAGCGTGCATCTCCTAAGAATAAGGAAATACATAACCACAACTATCCACCAAAGAACATGAATGATTTAGTGATACTGTCTAACATCTCTTCTGCATTCACATTTCCCATTTTCTAAAATATCTCTTACAGCTTTTTTATTCCTGATCTAAGTTCTGTCTGAGGGCTGTGCACTGCATTTTATTGTTACACCCCTGTTAATCAGCATACTTGCTTTTTAAAAAACTGCCACTGAATTTTTGAAGAATTTAGGCTAGTCTCACAGGCTGCCCCACATTGGGGATCAGCCTGCCTGTTAGCCCTTGGTGCTGTGTAACTTGCTCCCCTATCTGCTATAGTTCCTGTAAACTGGGGGTGAACTTTACAGGCACCATTCAATTCAAAAGGCCAACTTTTGGGCAAGGCTTTGTAGTTATGTGACCCACTCACTTATCATACCACTTATTCATACACCTCAGACCAGGTACTGAATCTGTGCCTCAGTTTCCTGAAACAGCTCATTTCCTCAGAGGCATAGCAAGGGGCTTGTACAAGTGGATGTATGAAAATTACTCAGAACAGTTCCTGTTATCTAAGTTGCAGCTGTTGTTAGTGCTCTTATTTCTGTTCCTGGGGAGCCTACTCTCTCCCCAGACCCCCATACCTCAGCCTCAGCTCTAGGCCTGGGCTCTAGGACCTTGTCTGGTTGGCAGTCCCTGTATTCCACGACTCGGAGCTGGTGGCCACCATGACAAGGAAGATGCGAGATCTGGAGCGGCAGGTGAAGGCCCAGACTGATGAGTTGCTGTCCAAGGTGGGACCCCAATGGGGGTTTGGCCAGTGTCCGGCCTGCGGGGTGGAGGGGCCTGGGCTGGGGAGACCAGTGAGGCTACCACTGCCGTAGGCCAGGTGGATGGGTTCGAGAACCATCTCCCCTACCGAACCACCCGGTTTGAGGCCAGGTGTGGCCTGGGACTGATCTGGATCCCTGTGACCTGAGCAGAGAGGCTGGGGGTCTTCCCCACAGCTGACCAAGGCCTGCAGGCATCAGGCCGGTGGCAGCAGTGGCTGGCACTCGAGGGTGTGCCTCACCTGCCCCCTCAGTGAAATCACAAGGCATAGGTCATCTTAGGTACAGGGTGGTGGCTGTGCCAAGAATGGCAGGGGCAGGGGCTTTAAGCTCCCCAGTGCCCAACAGAGGCAACAATTCCGGATCTTCCCATCTGGAGGGGGCGCCCTTGGATCTGCAGGACCTCCTTCCACCTCCCCACGTCTCACTGCTTCAGGACCGGAAGATTCGGGCCCTGGAGGAATTGGTGCAGACCCTCCAGAAGCATTGGGGTAAGAGGCTGTCTTGGCAGACAGTGGCCCTCCTACTGCCCTTCCCTGGCGACCCCTGGATGTCAGGGCTGCAAGAGGAGTAAGCTGAGTCCCGTGGCAGGTTCTGGACAGCTGGGCGCACCCAGGATGGAGGCCCTGAGTGCAGAGGCAGTCCAGCCCTGAGCAGAGGCCATACCACCAAAAGTATGGAGGAAGCGCATGCCCTCAGGAGCCTCTCTCCGAGTGGGCAGCCTCCTGAGGGCATCAGAGCATCCCCTCTCGAGGTCAGAGAGAGGCCAAGGGGCCATTCTCAGCATCCCTGCAGTTCTCAAAGGGCAGCTTCTCCAGATGACTCTCAGGGCGGAGCACTGGCCAAGGCCCCAGGTCCTTGGCAGCCTCCTTGCTGGGCTAGCGGAACCCCTCCCCATCTTTCCTGAAGGTGAGGTGACCCAGCAGCGGCAGGAGGAGCTGGAGACAATGTGCACGAAGCTGTGGCGGCAGGTGGAACAGATGGAGGTGAGAAAGGCAGCGGCTCAGGCTGTCTGCTCCTCAGGCACTGGGCCCCCCTTGCCCCACATCCCACACAGGGGCCCTGCCCTGTGTTCCCCGGCTCATGACTAAGCGGAGTTTAAAGAGCCAGGGGGGAGTCTGGCGCCCAGCACAGCCCTCCTTTGGGCCTGGGCTAGTCCCTGCCTGCCTCTTTGTCTCACCTTGAACCACCATCCCCTCCAGCCATGGGGACCTGCCTCTCTCTGACCACATGGAGCTCTTTTCCTTCTCAGGACCTTAGCTTATGCTGTTCCCTCTGCTTAGAATGTTTTTTCACTTTCCCCTGGCAGGTTTCCACTCACCTCAGTCTCAAATCGAGGTGGGGGCCCTACCCCATGGCCTCTGCGACTCTGACCAGGACACATTCTCTGTCCTGAGTTTTCTCAGTGCCCCCTCTCTCTTCCTCTGTGGGACAGAGCACCACCAGGAAGGGAGGGACTGCTTTCCTCCTGTCTGTTGCTGTGCGTCCCTGCACGGCCTAGACGGGTGCCTGGCCATGTGTGTTACTGACCTGGTCACCGTGTCACAGTCATCCCCTGCCTCTGAACGTGGCATTGCATTCTCCTGCTGTCACCTTTCTGGCCCCCACTCACTCTCCCGTTCATACCGCAGGACTTGAACCGGAGGGGCCCCAGGATCAAGGGCGGGTCCTGGGCATGCACTCAGGGGTCCCCCCTTCCTCATGGCCGCCCTGCCCCAGAAGCCCTTCCTGGGCTCTGGCTTCTCCCTCTCCATGCAGAGTGGGTTTCCAAAGCCCCGACCTAATTTAAGACCACAGAAGCAACCCCAGACCACAACTGCAGCTGAGGGCCTGTCTGCTCAGGCCTGTTCGTACCTGGGGCTGTGGGTAAACAGCTGCCCCCTGAGCAGCCCGCCAGGAATGTTGGCCACCTTGGGCCTTCTCTGAGCAGCTGCCGACAGTGGGTGGGGCCCCCGCCAGCATCTCAGGGGCAGGGCACTATGGTTCTAAGTTCATTGCAGTCACACATTGTTGTTTCATTAATTTAACAAACCCCTACAAAGTAGCTCCTGTGTGCCAGGCACCCTGCCAGGCCTTGGGATATAAACAGCTCTGCCCTCTTGGGCCTGACAGTCTGGAGGAGACAGAGATATAAACAAGTGCACAGATACACCAGGTAGAGAGGAGGTGGAATGTTTACATGGGTGACGCAGTAGAGACAAGTCAGGGTTTGGGCTGCTCTGCAGGCTGGTGTTGGACAAGAAAGAGTTCTTGTGTGCGGGAAGCGACCAGGAAGGGGTTCCAGGCGGAATACAGGACGGGCTCCACCTGCCACTCAAAGTGGTGGGTGGTTGTGGGGAGCCAGGGAGGAGAGAGGCCACAGGGGCCACATCATGGGCTCCTCCACTGTGGGGTTGGATGGGAAGTCGTAGGGGGGCTTCTGGTCCAGGGGCAGCCAGGGGAAGGCAGGCAGAAGCACACTTTGAGTTGTCCTGGAGGGAGGTGACTGGCTGGAACGAGTGGGGCGGAGCGGGTAGGTTTGAGTCTGGTGCCCACAGGCCCTGTGGGGCATGGACGAGGCCGACGTGGAGGGGGTGCCGTGAGACTAGAGGGGAGCAGTTCTGGGCGGGGGCAGGGAGCCATGGCCATTTGGGACAAGTTCCTTTTGAAATGCTTGTTAGACATCTGAGTGTAGGTGGCTAGAAATTTGGAAACTGAAAAGGAGCAACGTGTTGCAAGAGATGAAGCCTGAAGAGGGCCCTCTGGGTGCGGCCTGGGCAGGGGCTTGGTGGCTGTGCTGAGCAGTTTCCGGGAACTGTGGAGCTGGCGGCCAGTAGCGGTGGATCGAGGAGGGAGCTGAGGAGGCAGCAACAGGAGGTGTGAACAGCTCAGAATGTTTCCTGTGACGGAGGCTGCGTGTGGGAGGCCATGTCCTCACAGTCCTTCAGAGCCTGGTGTCCCTGTCCCTCCTGCCACTCAGGCCAGGCCCACACGGTCCCCCCACTGTACCGGCGGAGTCCCTACTTGTGCCAGGCATTGTGCTCAGTACTTGCCGTGAGTGAGCTGACTGAGCCTTCCTCACAGGCTGGAGCAGCTGCTGTCACTCCTGTTTAGCAGGGAGGAGCCTGAGGCTAGAGCTAGGTCACAGCCAGGGGGTGGCCCGGCCCCCAGGGCCCATCCTCTCTGCCAAGCTGGCCTTGGGAGCTGAGGTCCGAGGCTGGGAACCGGGCTGATGCCGCCTTTCCCTGGGAAGAGGCTGACCTGACAGCGCTCCCAGCGTCGCCCCTTCTCTCCTCACAGCGGTTCCTTGGCGACTACGGCCTGCTGTGGGTGGGTGAGCCTGTGGACGAGGAGGACGAGGATGGGTCAGGCCCGGAGGATAGCACAAGGGACCGGATGACAGCCAAGAAGTTCTGGAAGCCAGGTAGAACGGGGGTCTGCCCCCAGCCCCTCCTACAAAGGATTTTGCAGCAGCTTCCTGTTGGCTAGTGTCTGTCCACAGGCTGTCTCATTCCTACTCCTACCTCCAAGCACGAGGTGCCGCCTGACATCCCACTCCGTGCACCCCCAGAGGGGCGGGAAGGAAAGGCCTCAGCTGCTGTCACAGGCCGCCTAACCTGCCGCCACTTTCATCCTCTGGTCTTGCCACAGACTCTCTGCTTGCTCATCTTTCAAAGGCTCCAGAGACCCAGAGGTACAAGATGTAACAAGATTTCATTTGTCTCTGGCACCATAGTTTACCAAATGCCTTTGAAAGCAATCCCTCTGCTTTGGAAGCTGCCCCTCAATTCTAGGCTTGACCCCTTCTTTGGACTCCCTTTCCAGATTCATTTGCAGCCAGGCCATGAAATCTGCCTGCCTCTCTGGGACCTATCACTTGCTATTTTTAACTTGACTGCTAATATCTAGAGGGATGTACCCATGAACCTGAGGCCACAGAACTGGCCCTTCCTGAAAGCCAGGCCTGTGTCTTCTGAGACCGGAGGTGGTTGCCCAGAAGGTCTTTCTCCACGCTCTGGAGTTTGTCAAACCTGGGCCCTCATCTCCATTTCTCCATCTATTCCAGGTGTGGCTCGGGCATGCAGCTCCCACTCTCAGCCTCCAGTTCTTCATCAATAAATGGGTTGTCCTCTTCCCTGTGAGGGTACAAGGAGTCAGACACAGAGCATCTAGTGTGGACCTTGCGTGTCCTCGGTTCACGTGGGAACTCTGTCTTCCACAGTCAGATGGTCAGTGGCAATCTCATGGGAACACGAGCAGGCTCCTGACAGGACTCTTTGGAAGATGACAACACTCCCTTGATTTCATGTTTCCTGCTGGGCAAACACCCAGCCTCAAAATATTTGAGCCCTTTGTGGGCCTAATACTTTGGCCAGATCCCCATAAATATCAGGGCACAGCTCCCTTACCACTTGTTCTAAAAAGTGCACTTCCGTTTGTGCAACACTTGCAGCTTACAAAGCATTTTCATAAATAGCTTCACATGGGCCAGGGTCATTCCATTTTACAGATGGGAAAACCGAGGCACTTAAGTCTGAAGCCTGTTGAATGAAGGGGCAAGACTTAGAGCTAGCAGCCCTTTGGGATTTGGTTACAACTGCCCAGGCAGGGGGTGGGGGTGATGCCCAGCAGGAGGGTGAGGGTGGTGGGGGTGGAGAAAAGGAGTAGAGCCTAGATTTGGGAGTCTGGGCCTGTAGCTCTGGTGATTAAGTGTGCCTTAGGGAGGGGCTGGGGAGCGTCAGGGATGAACACAGGGTGCACAGCTGTGGGGAAAGATGCTGAGTCCATCTGGGATGCAGCTGAGCCGGGAGCTGGGGAGCACGTGGGCCCTGCGTGGGGTGGGGGCGCAGTGCGGGCCTGGGCGTGCTGACAGGACCGCTCAAAGGCACTAATGAAGCGGACGGTTTCACAGCTAGAGCAACTTGTGAAGAACACCTGGCCACAAGCTCCCTCTGTGGCTCTTCTTTGATTTTTTGATTCTTCAACAGGAGGGTCCTTGCTTCAGCTCTTCTGCCAAATGAACATGTTTTTCATTATGAGCAGCTTTTCCTCCTGGGACTCCCCTCGACTCCAGTTCTGCTCTTCCTCTCCCCCCTGCCATGTCTTCAGGTGCCAGCTGCTCCTGCCCCGGGGCCCTCGGGGCCACAGAGCTGGCCTCTTGCTGGCCCTGATGCTCTGGCTCCTTTCTCTGGTTCTCCCTCTGCTGGATGCTACTCCCCACCTGCCGGCTGTGGATGGATGAGCCAGGGAACCTGTACTGGGCCACACTCTGGCCATTCAAATGCTCTAGAGCCTGGGACGCTTGCCTCCCACCCCATAAAGGGGGCCCACCAAGGGGAAGCCTTGCAAGAACTTAGCCTCAGGCTGGATCATTCACTCCTCCCCCATCCCCCATCTCCCCAACAACCCTATATTGAGCATTGAACAGGATGCCAGGTGCTTCAGGGTATGCAGAGACATGAAAGGGACTGTCCTGGTCTGGTCACACCGCCCAGGGCCAGGTGTTGAGCCTCAGGGCTGAGAGCTCCAGTCCACTCAGAGCATGTCACTCCCCTCTCCCCTTGCCCACCTCTCATCAAGTTCCTGCCTTCCCGCTACCTCTCCTCCCCCTGCCAGCCCCCATGTCCCCCCACCAGTCTTCCTCCCAAGCCCCATGCTCCTGCTTCTGGGGGGGGCCTCTTCTCTCCCCTGCTCTGGAAGCCAGTTTGACAACTTGGGCTGTATCTGGCTTCACTTGTCCCTGGGCCACCCTGGAGCCCCTAGAACTGGCTTGGCCTAGACTCCAGGCAGGCTAGTGCTTCCCCTCAGACTTGTGCTGTGTCCCCTGAAGTGCCTGGCCCCCTTTTCTCCTTGCCTTTGAAGCTCAGCTCAAACCCTACCTGCTCCAGCAAAACACACCTACATGGAGCGCCTGCTCGCTGCCAGCCACCGTGCCACCCTGCCGCTGCCCCGGCCATGGGAAGGGCTGTGAGAGAGCGAAAGCTCTAGAGGCTCTGGCTGAGTGGCAGGGGGCCTGGGTCAGATCCAGCCCTGTGTGGGCAAACTGCTTCACCTCCCTGAGTCCATGCCCTCACCTGTGAAATGAGGGGCCGGTCCAGGTGACCCCTAGACTGCTGAGAGCCCTGAATGCCATGGTGCATGTGGTGTGTTCTCATGGATGGGCTGACACATGGCAGATGAACAAGACTGAGCCATGATTGCTTAGCCTCTGTTGTACCCCACAGTGCTCGGCCTGTAGGCCAGGGCACATGCACATGCATGTGATTGGCAGGTGGTGCTCAGGTGTCCAGCCTGAGAGGTCAGAGCACGCTGCGACAGTCCTCTGCACAGGATGAGGTGGGGACGGGTGGTGCGATGCTTAACAGCAGGGGCCAGTGTTGGTCGTGGCCCTGGCAGGCTACCAGACTCCCAGGGCCTGTTTTCTCGTCAGCAGCTCCTGAGGAGCAGAATGGATGCAGGTGAAGTCCCAGAGCAGGGTCTGGCTTGCAGGTGTGGAACTATAGGTCCATTTCCTGTTCAACAGCCTTTGCCTGAGGAGGTGGGGGCAGGGCATGCTGGCACTGTCTTGGTATTTCACAGCAGATGGGCCACCCAGGGAAGGTGAGAGCCAGCCCAGCCCAGGCCACCACTCACTGCTGATAGTGGCAGGGTCTCACCCTTCTCTGGGCCCCATGCCCCCCACTGGCACTTACCACATTCCCTTGTCACTGTTTGTGGCCCTGTCTCTTTCACTTGGTTATGAGCCTGAGGAGGGCTAGACTCTGGGCATGGGCGTAGCCATGACTCTCAGGGCCTAGCAGAGCACGAGCATTGCAGACATATTTGCTGGACGGCAGGATGCGTACAGTACATGCTTCTTGAGCACCCACTCTGGGCCAGGGTCAGGGCTGGAGGCTCTAGCCTGTGTTCAAGGAGTACCCAGTGTGGTTGGAAAGACAAACAAGCAAACAGAAAAGGGTAGCAGCCTATGATAAGAGTCAGGGGAATGGGCCCAAGGGCTCCTGGAACCCAGGAGGAACAGGGGCCCAGCCTCAGGGGGAGGGGCTCCTTGGCAAGGCCTCTCAGGGGAGGTGGTGGGAAAGCACCCTAAGCCCAGTGATGAGCAAGAGGATGGGGCGTAAGTGACAACAGCAGCCACCATCTGCCAGGCACTTCCTCTGAGCCTCAGCAGTCCTGTGAGGTGGGGACTTTTTTGTTCTCATTTTATAGAAGAGGAGGCTGAGGCTGAGAGAGAGTGGCCTTCTTGCCCAGGGTCACACAGCTTGGAAACAGTGGTCTTGGCAGTGGGGCTCCTGCTCATTAAAGGAGTAGGGAGGCATGGAGATCAAGCCCGAGCTCCTTGGCACAAATCCTGAGATCCTTAGAGCCCAGGCTTCCCCTTCCTAGGGCTCCACTTGTCCAGAGCTGCGGTGCCTTCCCCTGGCCCCGTCTCACTCTGCTCTGCTGCACCTGTTACCTGCCTGGCCCACCCCGCTTTTACTTCATGCCCTGCCCCCCTGGCTGAGAGCCATCAGGGCTGACCTCTGCAACTTCTGTATTCCATCTCTGCTTCCTGGCATCCTTC